>NW_019174257.1:3999999-4503137 GCF_002260705.1 Seriola dumerili | reverse complement strand
AAGAGAGAGATGGGACAGAGATACATTTAACAAATTAAACAAACGTCATGACACAGGTTCATCACCAGCTACACTGGCATCAATTTTAGCTTACTTGTAAAACAAAAAAAACTAATGATGGAATCTGACTGATGTGTCGGTGATTGTCTTCATTTTGATTTTATGTAATTAAATTTAGATTAAAAAAAAATCAAATCAAATCAAATCACATACACACTTCTTTCACTTAAAGTACTCACACTCTAGAGCCGACACTGTTCTTGGCGAAGACACCGGTAGCAGTGTGATTTCATTTGCTCTGATAACAAACATTAGTATATATCACTACTAATAAACTGGATAGTTAATCAGTTGTTTTTGCAACACTCAGCTTGTACTGGCATCGATGTAAACTTCAATTTGAATGTTTGTTGTGATATGAAGTTCTTATTTTCTTGATCTTAATATCTCAGCTGTTTTAAGAAGAGGGAAAGTTTATGAGAATGTTATTAACTGCGCCTTCATATATTGAACTTTTTCACCTTATCTAACATTTTACCTCCACTCATCTGTCTGTTCTATTATTACTTACAGCACTGTGTCTCTCACAGTTACATTCAACATGTCATTTGTAACAACGACACAGAAACCGATGTATTTATAACATTGCTGTCTCCCCTCCATGGCGTGTGATAAGAGCATTGGCTAAATTGTCTAAAGCACAAAATAATAATGTAAGATGATTGTCATTATGTTGTCTCTCGAAGCTGAGAGCGCTGCACTGACTTTTAGGTGGTTAATTTGTCTTTATCTGAAGGCGGCGGTTTCTGTTTTGAGTGAGGATTTAAAGATGCTAGATGCTCTTGATTTGCAATTTCATTCAAAGGCTGGAGTGGGGCTCAGCGCACAGTGATTGAAGGGTTGCATCCTAATATGAGCATGTCATGATGATTATTATTATTAACTCAGCGGGCTCACAAGCAGAGGGGAAGTGACTACACTGTGTACAATCATTCATCAGATGTTCTATGCTGTGCTAGTTCTACAGAGGTGTGTTGATGTGTGTGAGTAGCTACTGTATGTTTGCAGAGGAGCCCAAAGGGGGTAGAAAGCCACTGTAACAACTGTCGACAGACAACGTGGTTGAAATTCCCAATGTTAGTGAAGGATATAAGAAATCCTCAAAATACATTGTTGTGGTAAAGTCATATGCTGTGCAAAGGATAATTCAAGAGTTAACATAACTTTGTTGTACCAAGACCCATCGGTCTGACATCTGGGAAAGAAACAAATATGACGGGGCTGGAAACACAAGCAGTCAGACACAAAAAAATCCCCAGATTTTTCTTACAAACTTATTAGTACAAGTAATTCTGATTGTGATGTCGGCGTTGTGGTTCTCTGCCAGATATGTTCTCCAAAAACTGACTTTTTTCCAGTTTTAAAGCCACATTTTAACAACTTAACTACAGACCTGGGTTGTTTTTAACTGTGTTTTAGCTAGATAAAGGATTTTATTCATCAAGGGGCGTACGGACTTTAAGTACTCAGTGAAACAAGCTGAGTAAACATATACAGTAGCTGCTCTAACGAGGAACTGTTCAGTGCTTTTATTGGTTCTTATCACAGGCTACGTTGTATCGGAGTGAAGAGAACCCCTACAGACATTTCGCTATGTGCTACATGTAAACTCAGTCCTGGCTCTGACAACAAACATGGCTGTGTGTGTGGATTGCAAATCCCACTGCGTTTCTTTCCCCATCTGATTTGATGCAGCAATGTCACTTGTGTCAAACGTCTTAGCAATAAAGTGCAATTGGATCAATGTTATTGTGACCAAAATGATGGCCAAAACTATGAAAATAAAACCCAAGATGTATTAAATCTGACTTATCCTTTAAGGTTCATCTGTCTGGCTGGTATCAAATTTTTTCCCAGTCAAGTAAAAAAAAAAAAAAAAAGTGACAGTCACGGAGCAGGAGAAATAGGAGGAGGGCGAGTGAGAAAGAGATAGCGTATAATACATAGTCTCTTGTACTGCCTAAAGCAATACATCTCCCTGGAGAGGTTACCGCCGAAAACAAGACATAAAGATAGAGAGAGAGAGACAGAACAAGAGACAAGGAGAATGGGAGGAGTGAGAAAGGTAATCACCTGCTACAGGCATGAGAGGTATGGAGATGAGAGCACGCAATACTCAGACATTTCACATCACTCAAACAGTCATCTTCACACAAGTGTGAAATCACTAACATCAGCTGCATACAGAATGACTGGGGTAACACCTTGTGCCAGGCGGTCACTCATAGTTATTCGTAAAGAGCCCTCAATGGGAAAATTAATGCAAACATTCAGAATTTCACAGTGGAGAAAATTTTGCCCTCACATCTGTTAGAAGCAGCTGCTCTTGGATTTTTTTGGTTCCAGGAAAATAAGTTGTGGGTATGGTTGCTCCTACATTTGGGTTTGGGCAGTAAAAAATGTTTACTTTCTTTTTATTGTTAATTTCCTTCTGTTCTGTGTCACTATTTTAATATAAATCAAAGACTATAACACTCACACGCTCGTCTAGTGGACAGTTTTGGAAACTCATGGCTATCAGATATAAACGTCTGTTTGTTTCTCTCCATATAAGACTCCATTTACACCTGGCATTAAAATGTGTCTTGTATGCTGATTGATTTCAATTAACCTGATTACATTTACACCAGGTATTAATATGTGTCTCCAGAGTTTCAGGTGAGAACTGAATGCTCTGTCCAGCTCACATCACATCCTCCTCTTGTTTGTGGGGGTCCAAAAGAACAACAAACAAAAAAAAAGATAGAAGAAGAAGACAGTAGCCATTTGTTAAGCTGCGTAATTGTGTTTGCTTGCTTTTTGAAGAGGGGGAAGAAGCCATCTATGACAACTTGAATGCTGAAGACGAAAGCAGAGGCAAATGCTGATTAATGCGGCTGGCTAATGGCTGCTAGCTGGCTAGCTCCTACTCCACATGGATTGACAATGCATTTGCATTGGCACTCCATCCTCAATGCATCTTACACCTGTGCTACACATTTTGATGTCAGATGTAAATGGGATATTAGTGTCCTGGTATTTAGCCTGCTATATATTTGGTTATGATATCAATACCTGACACTTGAACTACTGTATACACAAGTGTTTCAGTTAGGTTGGTTACATGAATGTACATCCATACTGTGGTGTCATAATGCTCATCTGTTCAAAATGCAAAGATGCCGAAGTTATCAGAAGAGACAGGTTGTACACAAGCCAGCAGTTTAGCCAAATTATCAAGGCCACCTTATTTGAAAGTAAAACTGTTAGTGAACACACCCAAAATATTGGTACTTCCTCATTGCGCAGGAACACGACAGCAAGTGTGGCAAGACAAAGTTGAACCAGGAAATCAGTCTGTAAAATGACATTTACAATGGACAGTTTGGCAGCGGTGTTACCAGATTGCAGATCTTAATTTAGTGAGTTAAAATCTTACAATCTTCTACTATCTGGTACTAATGGGAATGATTCATATAAAAAACCAGATTGAAGTTGTAATAAACCACATTTATTCTTGACTTGTCTTTCACTAAATGGTATCTGTTTAAGTAAATCTCCATTGCTCAAAATATTTCAGCTGTCAAACCAGCTCTTCACTTGTTATCTACATTTGCTTTCTTGTTATCTGCAGCAAGGCTTTGTTGTTAAATATGTCATTATGAGCTTTGAGAGAGCAGCAGCATCTGAGGAATGCAAGCAGTTGATTTGGTTTTCTTGGCACACTGTGAGTGACACTTGCAGATTGACACTGACTGACTGACTGCGCCTCTGGGAGACTACCAAAGGGTGTGAACCAGCGAGTGTCGGCGTGTGTGACTGTATCTGTCTGAGCATTCGTCTCTGTGGTGACAAAAGCACAGATGTTTGTCAGATTGACAGAGCATTCTTGTCCATCAGGGCGGGCGGTTATCTCTCTCAAAGAGCCCGTCACAGCAGTTGATTCCACCATATTTGGTTTACAAAATGCAGGTTCGTCAGAATTCATATCCCGTGGGAAACGCTCAAGTTCAATTACCTTGCAGAAATGAGTCAGATACACACATATCAAAAATACCAGCATAGATTTTACATTGACTCCCACAATGAATTATAATAATAGTAACATGTATAACGCATTTTTAAGTTGAACATAGCTACTATTAATTTAAAGTGTCACATTAAGTGTCACATAAATGCATGAAGTTGAAGCTTTTACCTTACTTAAGCTACTGTACTTAGCTTACAACTTTAAATCACTGTAAACAAAGCTCTCTCCACCATTTTCTCTAAACCAACATTGTGTCACCACAGAGGCGGCTGAGTTATGACTTGCGTTTTGCATTTATAGCAGAGCACTGCTCTATGTATTCTATTTCTAATCTAAATCTTGTGCAAGCAGTGCAAAGGTCTGTGTCACCCAGGATTTAGTTCTGTTGCTCAACAGACGAGTCGAACCGTTTCAAATTTCTCAGACGCCCATGTCTTTAATGTGGTGCGAGATGTGATTAAAAAATTTGAGCTCCTTGAGATGTTTGTCCCCTCAGAAGACCACAACAAGGAGGTTTAGCCTTGTTCCCCTGCCAAAGCACTCAGGTAACTATGCAGTCGCACACAAATATAAACAGACCTTGAATGACGCAGACATTGATACAAACACAGACACAAGACAATACGGCGACACAGACACAGATGAGAGGCAGAGCCGCTGGAGTAGGCTCATCAATTCAGAAGAACAAAAGAACAGGTTTGTTCATTTGCAAACTTAACAAGATGGAGCTGTAGTTAGAATTTGTAAAAATATATTTCAGTCACTTAGAGGAATTGACCTTTTATGGCAAGGGCTTATAGACTTAGTAAAGTCAACAATAGCAAAGGCTTAGTGCATAAAGATGATGTTGGAGTGGTGCAAGGAGCTACATCTGCAAACAGCGTTGGCACAAGTGTATCAACAGAGAACTGCCTGGTTACAATAACCTCCGTGTACACCTGTCTTTAAAGGTATCTTGTGAAGCTTTTGACCTCTGGTCACACTATGTAGCAGTTAATTTGCATAATGGTTTCCTGTTTTGTTTTTTCCCCCTGCAAGGATGCACATGCATATATGTGTGCATGCACATGACGTGAATGATGTAAACATAACTTTTGTTTATTTACATGAAAACTCACCAGAGCATCTGTAATATTAGCTCTTGCTAATCAGCTGACAGACAAGCAGATGATGCACTGATAGTGACGCAATGCCGAGCAACAGATGACAGCATGACTTTGGTGCTCTACCTGAATGCAGTACTCCATGAAAGATTCTGGTCAAAAGACTCTACCAAAATACAGATTTAAAAAATCAACATACACTGTTTAACAGTGTATTTTTTAACATTGTATTTGACAGGAGAGGTTGCTTACCTAGATGCCTGTTTGCAAGATTGCTTGTTTGAAACTGGACATTTAACTAGTTAACTTAAACAATAAGTACATATTCTTTATGCACTTAATCCATTAGCTGTAATATTAGTGACTGAAAATTGTTATTATTCAATGAGATTCATTCAAAAGCCCTTGATATCTGAATTCATTTGGTGAAAGGGTGCATTCCTGCTCACTGTCACACTGTCATGGCTTATTGGGACACTTGAATAGAGGAGAGCCATCGTTAGGCATTCTTATCAGATTATGTACATTTATTGGTTTGTGTATGATGTATGATATAAATTGTCCAGCAAAACATGAAATGGAATACAAAAAGAAACAACTATCTGCATTGTTAAAACTTTTATTCATATTAAAGTAATCAAAAACTTAATCGTATTGAATAATATTGAATATTGGAATGTCCTGTTAAAGAGAACGTTTCAATGTTTCTTGCAGTGGCTTGTAACCTCACAAGGTCCTCTACGAATGTGTGCAACACATTCACAATAACACACACACACACAAACACACACACACACACACACAGACAGAGTCATGCGTGGACACACACACCTTGCCCAGAGCCAGTGTGTTCCAATTATAGGAAGAGCCCAAAGTCCTGCTACATCAAAATGAGAAGAGGATTAAGACCTGGGAAGGAGGAGGGCAGCAGTGAACTGGCAAGTAAGTGGCTGACAGGCCCTTCAAGCGTCAGCCTGCACTGTCTGGCTGGGCATGTACTGGCGCAGCCTGTGTGTGTGTGTGTGTGTGTGTGTGGCTGTGGGTGCCTCATCATGGACTCCACTTGTCATAATCTGCTTCCTGTACTTTTGCTGCCAGACCTACATTTATTTGGACTTTCTGGGTCACAAAGGTTCAGGAAAGTGGCAGTTAGATGGAACCTGTCACTATGACGGACATTGTGAACCAGAATGGCTGTCAAATACTGAGCCTTGCAGGTGAAGGACTAATCTGGACTGAGCTTTGCAGTTTTGTTGCTATTAATGTTGTGCTATTTATACAATACACATTTATTTGACAGGGTTTATTTTGTCAAAGTTTATTTATGTGGATTGATTTATGGTGTCTGAAGTTCTAGACACACGTAATCTTGATTGAAAATGGGTCCACGCCCCGCTGTCTGAGTTCAACCAAACCAATTTCTTAGAGAGCAAACCACATTACGTTTGCTGCATTTTAAACATGCTCACATGCATGCATGAGGTGCAAAGGCTATCGCTTTCTCCCTCCCCTCCTCAGTCATACACTCACCAGCACAAACAAGTACACACACTTGCACGTACAGTTTATTTATTTAATTTCTCACAAGCAGTAGCTGGAACAGATGGCCAGTTTCACGGGCATGTTTTGAACTCCTGGGTTTGGTCAATCAAACCGTTTTATGGGGCAAAGGAAAGAAGGGAGGGACAAAGCAAGTGGGAAGAAGAATATTAAAGTAGAGGACAAAACGTAAGAAAATCAAATTATGTTGCTCTGCTGTGGACTCCACCTGAGAACTGTACCTGTGTCTAACCTTAATTTAAGCATGACCAATAAAACAGAGCTAACTTTCCTGCAGCACACTGCTTTACATTCCTAGAGTCAGTGCACAGCTTCAGTGTTTGGAGTCAGTGCTCTGATGTTGTCTCTCCCTAAAGGAAAGCAACAAATTTAGCACAGCAGAGAAAAGGGAGTGACAATAATAACTTACACCCTAAGGGAACATAGACTCAGAACCTGCAGGTGGATGTTGAACTGCAGGTGGTTTTTTTTAAAGGCTTCATGAACAGCAGTTGACTACCTTAAATGGCAAGCTTTGCTTTATTTCCACACATTCATAACTAAAATCAGTTCAGTAGCAATGTCAGCTCTGCCTTTAATGGTCAAAAACATACAAGATGTGCCATTAAACATCATCATCCTCCACAGTTTTTCTTTTTTCTCTTCATATAGGTGCACTTTGATTGTTACTTTTAACTTCCCGTCTTATGTCTGCAGAGATATTGGATTTCAATTTACTACCAAATGTTGATAAAACAGCATTTTGCTGAGTTGAACTGAAAAGAGCTCAAAGGTGCACAATCAGGAGGAAAAGAGTTTGTGCGTGTGAGGGGGGTCGGGGGCGGGAAAGGGTTTATACAGATCAAAGAGACAGTTTAGATTAGAGTTAAACCTCAGGCGAGGATCCAGCAGCATATTCCCAACATGTAGGTAGACTTGCTGTACGGCAGGTAATGACAGCCTGGCGTAGTTCTCCCGCTCCCTAATGAGAGTTCACCTTAAATTTGGCCTCTCTGATCTGAGAGACATTAGCTTGTTAAAGCTAACCCTGCTCACTTCACCCTGCATGAGCTCTTTCTACACTTTTAAACTTTTAAAAGTATCTAGAAACTGGATGGGAAATTACTTTACTTTGCTCTGAGTTGGACCAGGGGCACAGTTCTTGTTTGAAACTTCGGGCGGGAAGGGGTCGGGGGGGCTGAGGATAAGTGGGAGGGGTCAGAGTTGCTCCACTGAAGGTGTACACAGTGATAACTTGCACCTATATCACAGGAGTGAATAAAGAGGATTTTACACTGCTTACACTGTAAGTGTTTCACTGAGTAAGGACAGCTGTTTGGTGAAGAACCGTTTCCCAACCGTGTTGACATACACCAGTTTTCAGTATTTGTGTGTGTATATGTGTGTGTGTGTGTGTGTGTGTGTGTGTGTGTGTGTGCGCAGGGGGGAGGGGTTGAAAATAAAACACACCAGGAGAAACAACGTGTTAATCACCTCCAAGTCACTTAGGGATAATTGCCTCTTGCAGCATACATTTGTTGACCAATTAGTGGGACAATGATTTTACTGCCCGATTTGCTGTTTTCCCACACAGGAAAATATTATAATTTCATTGCTGTGTGGACTTCTTATGAATTATGAAGTGTTCTACCACCACTTTATTACACTGACAATAGTATTTTGGACAAAACAAGAATGATTCAACAAAGTACAAAAACCTGACTGCAGACATCGGAACAAATATAACATTTATATTTATCATATTTACATTTCTACTGAAGAGATAATGAACAAAGATCTCAGCCCACACAGTTTTTTGCCTCGACCAAAAGCAGCAGTGCATTAAAATAAACTCTAATTGAGTGTGTGGACAAAGACTGAAATCAATATTTGAAGTAAAAGCCAAATGAAGGTTCTGAGTGAGAATAGAATAAAATGTAATGACATTGTATATGTGCATACAGCAGCTAATGGGAGGTACTCAACATTACCTGGGTAACCTGTTAACCACTGACACGTTCTACTGGTGACTGCTGATGTCCCAGAACTATTTGAAACAAAAAAAAACAAGACAATCTCTGCACCAGCTTACACAACATTAGGGTTTTTGTGTCATTAGTGAGCAGTATCTGTCCATCTTATCTTTGTTCAGGCACGATATCGTAATTGAATCAAGGATATGTCAGATTTATGAAGGATATGACACATTTTGTTACCACCACAAGAATATTACAGTGACTTTATAAATCCCATGTTCTTCTAGGTTAAAAGCAATGTTAAGAACTATATTTTGGGCTTAACCAATAACTTAAGTACCACAAGTTTGCTTCTGACAATACCAGCTCTAGCATGCTGCCACATGGATTGGATCACATTCTTTTCTCAACTGTGCTGCATTGTCTAGTTAGTGTGTGTGAGTAGTGTTTGGCTGTGGGCTGCCACAGTCAGAACCAGCGTGAAGCCTTTCTAGCAGATTGTACCTCCCAAGGTTGTGCCTATGGGGAAAACACTAGGAGAAGACAATTCCCCCGAGACTTCCATGCAGACAAACACTTTGCAACAATACACCTGCGCGCCTCTTATGAATGGACTCTGGTAGTGTACGTGCCAGAGGAGAAAATGTGTCAAAGGATCTCCAGTCACAGCACTTGATATAAACAACTTTGTAAGACTTTGAGCAAGTGGGTAGAGAAAGAACTCACCTATTGTAACAAGGACAGATCGCGGGGATGAGCGTAGATCGAAATCTAAGGAAAAACAAAGGCTGGTAAGGTAATAAATGGCCCTGAAGTTTTATGATCCCAGAGGGCCAAATTTGCTAAATGGAAGTTCTTGCAGCAGTACATTGTGTCTGTGAAATTGCTTCCCTTGAGACGTGATGCCTGCAAATGTCACTGTCCTCACGGGGCTCACGTCTCCACGCAGGAGGGAGGACCGACTGTTGGGTCGGGGTCGGACCTCGGAGGAGATGACCTGTCTGCGACTGCCCCAGCTTGTTCATGCCTCCTCTCTTTGACTGTCTTTCTTTTTTTGTCCTCTATCTCATATTCCTCTCCATCTGTAATACTCTGCCTCCTCCACTGCCTTTATCCTCTTGCTTCTTTCTTGCGCATTCTTTTATACTTACTTTTCACCCTTCTTTGTCCTTGTTACCATGGCTACTGCCTTCTTCGAATGAGGAGGGGATTCACGACGACTGATGGAAGATACAGGGGCCTATGATACTCTTGCCATTCATCAACGTCCTTCTCTCTCTCCTCTTAAACCTTTATCTCTTTCAAGTCTTCAATTAACCGCTGCCACAGGAAAGTCATGCTGAACGAGTGCCAGATCTGTGCTTTCCCGCTCTCCTCTTTGTCCAGTAATTGTTTACAACAGATCAAAGACTTAGAAAAAGTCACTGTTTGATAATGGTATTAATTCGAGACAAGCTTGTCCGGCGTCAGCAAGCATTTAAGGATTATTTCAAATTCCAATTTGGTTTCAAGCCTCTGCTTTAATAACATAATGAGCAATATATCACCAGGGGGTGTTGGCTGGCCAAAGCAGGTACTGTATGTGAGCATATGTTATAAGGAAGTAAGCTATGGAAGAAACCCAGAGGAACAAAGGTATAGGCTCATAAGATGCATGGGAGAGGAAGACAGATGAACAGCAAGGGAGGAACAAGAAAGGGGAAAGGGATGTGCAAGTCTGTGATGCAGATCAAAGTCTAGGTGATGCCCAGGGAGGGAAGGAAAGCAAGAAAGGTGGAGAAAACACACACACACACACACATACACAGAGACAGTGTTTGTGTGCGTGGAGCCACAGGAGTGAGGCCTGTGAAAAGAAAGGCCGGTGATCAAAGTAGAGATGAGACGATGGAGGAGGTAAGGGGGAGACACAGGAAAGAGTGGGAGGTACAGTCAGAGCCACAAGGCCTGTGTGCACATAGCAACTTTATTGTTTTGTGCACCCTCTTTATGGGAATGTTTTTCTTTCATGAGCTTGTCCATCTTTTTGCCTGGCAGATGCATGCACACACACACACACACACACACACCTCCACATAAACAAACCGTTACCACCTTTCATACCAGCTTTGCATCTGCGGGGCAGGGAAAGCGCCGCAGCCATGAAAGACATGGTCACACTGTGACTCGCAGTTTCGCCTTGTTATCCCGACCATAGAAAAACCACATTCAAAAAAACGTCAACTGATGTTGCAGATACCACGCCGCCTTCCTGTATTACCTCATTTGCCGGGCTTGCCGAACTAATGAACGGGCACCAGTGGAGGCCGAAACGAGGGAACAGCAGGAAAGTTTAAATACACGTGGCTCCCAGGCAGCAGCAGAGGAAGTTATTTACATAATGCCTCCCTGATTACCCGTCTCCCTGCCTGCTCGCACTTTTATGTGTTGGTCTTTTGGGCGAGGTGAGAAAGAAAGAAAAAAGTAACACAGGCAAGACTGCGATTTCCTGTGTAGTGGTACGATGGCTAATGAGATATTAATTTGCAACCTTGACTTTCATGGCCTTGGGATGCACAGATCAAAGGGAGAGGATTTGTCTTCTTGATGTGGAATGAATCTTATTTCCTTCCATTTTGGGTTACAGTCATTTTTCAACATTCTGCGCTTTGCATTGTGCAAATTTGTATGCGGATGAGAGGTGTGAGGATCAGTGAGCCACAGCAGTAAAGAATACAGCCCACATTGTTAAAGGCCACAGACTAGTTAATCTTTGATATCCTGTTCTTGTCCTGTCTACCTGTAGTGTCCTGTCAACAGACTGAAAGAGTAAAAATAAACGATGAGATATTTCCCACCCTGTTTGTCTAAAATGTCAGCAACGTCTAAAACAAGGGAAAGAACTGCTTATCCAAACAGAAACACACTTCTTACTGTCTTTGTGCTTTTACCCCCAACATCACGATGTACAGCATCGCCCCGAGAAAGACATGGCTGTCAAAGCTTCACTTTAAACATGAATTATGTATTCCTCACATTCAGGGTACAAGTGTACAGTAGCTTTCCATTTTATAAAATATTTTCTGATTTTGCTGTGCTAGCATATCTTCAGTGCTGGTGAGTGTGGGTCCTAAACCCAAAGTCTAAGTCTGACCTGATAGCATAATGAAAAAAAGTTGAAGCAAGTTATAGCAATGTTTTACATGTCTCAATAACTTCTTTTTTTTTAAAGATGTAGACATCATTAAGGTTCATAATAAAAATTAAAAACATATGCTGGAACAAATAGCTATGTAGCATTTGGTTTGTGAGCCTCGAAGCTACAATGCACCATTGGATGATAGCTAAATGGTAAACACAGTGTTTTTACAGCCTCTTCCATGTTGACAATAGCACCCATCTTGTCTGTGAGTTTTAGCTATTTCCTTCTGGATAAAGACGCTCAGCTGCCGTGTGTAGTTTTATTGTATTTAGTTTGGACTGACCCTTTAACCCTTTAACCATGTTTCTAATGATTAAACCATGAACTTACACAGGTTGTAACCAAGTAATGACATTTACAGTGCACACAACGGTCAAGGTTACGTGTGTAACTTAGTTAAGAAGGGAATTCTCAGTGGATGCAAATAGAGCAAGTGTTAAAATAGACACAGTAATTTACATAATCTACGTCATATGAGACGATCTGTTGCCTCAAGCCCTGGGACAACCTGAGTCGCTCCATACTTGTCTATTGACGGTCAAATCCTGTTCACCCAGATGACACTTCTACCCAGCAACTGAACACCTTGTCACGCTTGCAGACAGGCAGGCAGAGAACATAACTCACAAAGGGCACAGAGGGGCCAGCCTTGGTCGAGAGGTTAGAAGGCCTCAGAGTTGCTGAGCTTCTCTTTACACTCCTTATGAATGATGCATGGCTGGCTGGAGTTTGGTACGGTGCGGGGCAAGAGAGGGGGAGTGAGCGACAGCAGCCGTAGAAGCAAATGAGCATTGATCAAGGGCGCTACAATTACACTGACCTCAGCTCCTTCCAGTGGGTGCCCCCAGGAGTGGAGGAAATGGCCATTGCTGAATGAAAAGGTCTTGATGTGTGTGTGTGTGTGTGTGTGTGTGTGTGTGTGTGCGTTTGCGTGTAAAGTGAGGAGAGTCTTGTAACTGCAGCTTTGGATTTTTTCATTTCCCTGCTTGAATTTAAACAAGCAAAAAAGAAAGAACCAATTTTTTCTTCATCCCTGAAAAACATACTTAGCACACATGCATGTTTTTTTGTTTTTTGTTGTTGTTGGTTTTTTTTCTGTTTTTTTTATCAGCATGCTATGGTAATACCTAAAATGGGATGGTGAGTAGGTGACAGGGATGAAGTAGGATAAGGAAGGGGGGGGGGGGGAGGGGTGGGGGGGGGCGCGGGCTCAGGTGTAGATTAAAAGCGAAAGGAATTGCGGAGAATGCAAGAGGGAAGAGGAAAGGTGATACGGTGGACTGGGGAGTCGACAGATTGATGGATGGCGTCGCTGCAGATGGATACTGAGCAGAAACAGAGCTGCAAAAACACACTTAAGCACACACACACATATATGCAGACACCCCATTCATATACGCACATTAAAGAAAGATACCATTATGAAATCAATCACAAATTGGTGTGTGCATACACATGTGAAAACAATCACACTAGCACATAAACAGTCAGACGCTCCAATCCAAAAGTGGTATTTAGGTGCAGACATTTAACCCATAACACTTCATCTCGCTCCTTTTCTAAAATGCACATACACAGACACACACACACGCACACACACACACACACATTATTAATGTGTGTCATGCAGCACATGGTACTGCACTGACTAATAACTGTAAACAAGTATCACCATGGGGCCTATCACGCAGCCCAGTAATGGTTATTACCATCATCATTCTTCCTATGATTATCTAGGCCTGTCATTAGCTAGAACATCGTTCCCCGCCAAATGTACCACTGGCATTGGAGAAATGCACTAGACCCCACTCCATTTTGCTCATTTACATCCCGAGCACATCTGCTCACAAGGTGTCACCACCATGCGAGCTGCATTAAAGGTTTCAAACTGATCTTCTGTCAAAGACAAAAAAAAATAAAGCTTGGTTTGATGTATCTCTAACAAGCAGCGACTTACTCGACAAGACTGGAATGCTGCCATCTGTTGATGCGTTGTAGCACACTGTGGTGGCAAACTGTGCAAACTGAGTGTACAATAATCACATGGGGAGCTAGGGCTTGTGGGTAGTAAATGCCGGAGAAGTGCGTACACTAACAAAACAAAAAGCAACTGTGAAACTCTGCGTGTCGCCTGATGTATCTTATTTTGAGATCGAAAAAGCTCTGGAATCTGTCTGCGATGAAGACAGTGAGAGACATTTGGGATTAGAGCTCATTGTAAGAGTTATATGTCTTTATCTGCCTATATTTTTAGGTTTTCAAAGAATGTATCAGTTGTTTTTCACTTTACACCCCTTAAAGTTAGGATAGCTGTAGGTCAAAGGGAAGAAGAAAACATGGTTTATCTTTTACCTTTTCACTTTTTTTTTTTTTACTAAATATGTCATCAGAGTTATTTTATCACTGCTTCTTTTCAGTTTATTTTCAGTAAATTGTGGCTGAGTGGCATCTTTGAACTTGGAGGTTGGACGTTATTGCTTTTCTAACTCAGTGCAGTAAAGCTCCTGCGAAACCTGGCCCAATCGATACTGCTGCTTGAGCGGAAGGTGTTTGAATGCACAAGTAAAACAGTGAGTGATCAGGTTCCTTACCACATGCATTATGCTATCAAACCTGTTCATAATTTCTAAATTCATCACAGTAACACAGGGACAAATCCATACGAAGAAGGTTATGATGTGCAGGACACTTACTGCAAATATATGAGCCATTTTTTTATTGCCTCTGCCACTGGTTTTCACCCCTGTGTGTTTGTTTGTTTGGCGGCAGGATTACGCAAAAAGTACTGAACCGATTTTCCACCGGTTAATGGGAAGATCCAGGACTTTTTTTTAACATTGTGATAGAGGACATTTTCCAACATTTTCATCAATTTCTCAGGAAATAATGTCTGGAACTTGATGTAAAAAATCTGACATATTTATGCTGTTACATCTATGAGTTTGTGCTATTTGGTGGCAATCCAGGTTCTAATCTCCAGATAATAATCTGTATCTGGATTCATACTGCTCAACAGTTCTATGAATTGTATAATGCTGACATCACACAACATGTAATAAAGCCATACAGCTGTCTTGCATAAAGATTAAAGACAGTAAATGAAGAAGGCTATACTTGAGAACAAAAGACGTGCAGGATTGTTTGGCCTTGGTGAAAGTATGTGTTTTACTGAGCACTATTCTAGTTTATTCTTGTTTATTTTTAAGATTTAAAAAGCTTTTAAATGCTCATTGGAGGTTTGTTTTGTTTTGTGTGCTTAAGGTGCTGTATATACTGTATATGAAATATGGGTTTTGCACCCTGTTCAGAGTTTGCGTCCTCAAATTTTTGGATATGTTACGTCACTGTTTATGTATGTGTACTGTGAAAGCAGAGGTCCTCAGTAAGCTCTCCTTGTATGGATACATGCTTAAAAAGAGTTACGTTTTCAATTATATAAAAACAGTAAATCTTTTTTGAAGGATCATCAAACAAAGCACACACAGTGGACTTGAAGGGGACTAAGTGGACAGCCTCTTGCATGAGAGCACTTTGATATTGGCTGTTAAGGGAAAAACAGAGCAGTCTGCATTCAGCCTTTTCAGGTCAAGCTGTCTTCATGGTCTGTCCGATGACAGGCGTAACCATGACTGGCTCTTTTTCAAGCTCTGCTGAAACACCTTCCTCTTTCTTGTAGCTTGGGACCATGTTTTCCTGCTTTAATCCAGAAATTAATGGCCCTTTGGCCATGGAGGCTCATATATAATATAATGAAGTCACTGTAAATTCATTAACAAACATAACAGTAGACAATTAGAGAGAATTATGGAAATTGCGGCAAGCATACATAATATATAGTATACTAATTCTGTATATAACAGTGTGATATTTAATGTTATCCAATGAGACAAACAGACCTTCAAAGCAGAGCAGCGATGTCGGGGTCAGTAAATGTGTTTTGTGCTGGGTGGGATTCTTGCTCATGGACACTTGATCAGAACCAGCGTCTGGCAAACTTTTTAATGTGGTTCTTCTGGTTCTGCTTCTTCCAAAGAAGTTGGTGGAAAGCAGCAGAAAAAAGGGAGAGATCTCATGGAAACACAACATTGGCCATAAGCTGGACTCAACAATACAAACCCAAGCTATTAACTCCTACACACTGAACCACTCTGCATTGCTCTCCAAAAGAACTCTTACCATTAAAAAGGCAACTCGTCTATATTTTCCTGGACACTTCTGATGCCTCGTTCCCTTTGAGGAATAGTGGACAGAGGACTGCATGCTGTTGATTATGCTTCAGAAACTTCCTCCCACAGAGTGCACACGATGAAGGCAAGGACATATTTAATATTCAATAATCATTGCTTTCAATGCTGTGGCTAAAGACAGTATTTGTAGATGGCATTTTTACACTTTGCTGTGTCTACCTTTCCACATGTAAAACAGATGCAAAACCAATGACTGTTGTGTGACCTTTATGAATTTTCCCAAAATGCCAAAGTGTTCCAGCCTACATTTGTTAAATTGATACCATAGCCCATGTTGAATAAAAGGACATTTATGTAGCTAAAAGTTTTTGCTCTGCGCTGTGCTTAAAGCTGAATCACATCTTTACCTAAGAAGACCCTCAACCTCATGTGATAGTGTAGAGATTTCTTTCCACGGTGGGTGAGAGCGACACATCTACAACAACTCTGACACTAAAATAATGTGATAGTGCTTAGTTTTGCTCTACTCGTTGTGGAAACCACCAATGTACCCTCACTTTCCCCTTTAGAGGAGACAGTTATCTAAGCTTGAAGCACCTGATGAAATTTCCATCTGCACTTTCTCACATTGTGCTGCAACGTACACAAGCATCACAGCTTTCCCTTCTCTTTGCTTTCATCCTCTCAACAGTCATGGCAGGCTCACTTTGTAATGGATTAAAACGCCAAGTGAACCAGAAGCCACACTTACTCAAGATGATGAATAACAATACTTTCTACTTGATAAATATGCAAGATAAATTTAATTGCTTATATGTACAAGACCCCAAAAGACAGGGGAACAGCAAAAACCCATTACTGGACCACAGTGGCAACATGAAACACATGGTTGGTTTGTTTCTGTTTAGTGTTCTACAAAGCACACACACACACGTCTGTTGCAGATTCACAAACAGATGCTTGCGATGTACATGCACTCATAATTACAGAGAATGCAGAATCTGCCGAAGGACACTTACGGGCTGAATTTAAGGTTGGGCCTTTGATTTTTGCTGGATTTATCTTTAAATATTGATCCACATGGTTTACTATATATACCTGTATCAATTTGATTCAATGTTAGGTAGCTGTTAGTAGGATCGTCCGTACGATCCACTGATGATGACACACGAATGAAAGAGCGGGTTTACCGATAGGCTGATGCAAGCTTGACTTCAGTCTTCTGCCTACACTTTTGCAATGCTCCATTTGTTCTCTACATTCATAAAGAAACAGAAATAAACACTGAAAGCCATGATAAGAACCAGCTGTAAGATTAACCAACACTCTCTGGATTCTAAGTTAAAACCCCCATCCCATTAGGGAGGTTGACTCAAAGTGCATGTTCATTCTGCTCCTGTCAGCTCAGGTCGTAAAACTCAGACAGATAAACTGAGTCTCTGTTCTCACCGAAGTCTCTGAACTCACAGAAAACAGTTTTCTTATGTAGACTGCATAACCACACATGCTTGAACAAAAATGATTTTGTTTAAAACAGGGATAACAGCAAATACACCACATATGTGCTGTGCATCTTCCAATCCAAGTCCTCAACTATTCTGACTTACTTGCTGTTACAAAAACAGAAGTGTGACAAGATGGGAACCTCAATAGGCCAAAGAGTACATTTTTGGCAATGTATACCAATAACGTTTCACTGCACGCTTCAGTGTCTATCCATCATGTTCTCCGAACAGTGTTCTCTTTGGGGTGTACAATCTACATGCAGGCATTGTTCTATCAATCACAGATTCACTGACTGATCACACACAGCCTTCACATTTAATTGAGCATTTAACAGTAAATATATAAAGCAGAGGGTAAATAATAAAATAAACTTGCATTTTTTATGACAGAGGTTGTTCCGGCTAGTGGTCAATTATTAGATGGAAACAGATTTCCATCCCCAGTTTGCTACAGTGCTTTATCTTTGATCAGACATTTATGATTAGTGACTCCTTGTTAGTAATGCTGCAGCTTATCAAACCAATTTGACAGGCAGTACCTGCAATGGCCAAAACATGGTCTGTGCAGACTTTTACATTTACAGCTGTTGGACTCAGTTTCCTTTCAAACCACCTGCAACCATTCAGAAAAGAGAAACACATGAAGCCTTTAGTCACAGTGCACACAAGCAGGGAAGGAGCATTGACTGCTTTTGTGAAAATGTGTTTGTATTTGTGTATGTACATTCCATTGCGTGATATTGTAGTGTGAACACATCTGTGTGTGAACACTTCTTTATCTGTTTGTTTGATTGATTATCCAGCAGCCTCTCAGCACCTTTATACTTCCCTATCTATCACTCTCTTTTCTCTTTACTCACACACAAAGACACACAGACACACACATATGTACACAAGCCATATAGGGGATGAAGGAGGCCCTGCTAACAGCATATTAGCCACCTGTGGGCAAGCCAAGTACTGTGTAAATACCCGGGGGAGAGAGGGGATGAGCCGTGGCGCCCTGTCAAACCTAATCCAGGAAGACACCTAATCTCCACAATCCCCCACGGAGCCTTCTCCATCACTCCCAGATGGATAGGGATAGTACCTGGAGGAAGACTACAACAGTATCAATGCAGAGAATTCCAGAAAATAGTCTGGGCCACAACGGGCCTCGAAGGCAAGATCTGTGGATTCATTCAGAACAACAAATGTCAGTGTGTACACTCAGGATGACATTGTGATGAGTCATTTTTCATTTTTTGAAAAGTTACATTAATCAGTGATGAAGGTCTACACATTTGGCTGTAGAGAAAGATCTTTTTATTTTCATGAAAAGATTGAATAATCAGTCACTGTTTAACCAAATCGGCCTTCATCACATTCTGATCTTTATCATTCCAAACAAATCACAGTTTTCACTGGCTGCACTGAGGTGAAATAAACTACGCTACTGTAATAATGGATATTGCAATGATTTCAGTGCTCTGTATTAATTTTAAAATCTAATATATAGTTATGCAGCTTATCCCTGCTTATAAATGCTTTTCATTGCTTGCCCTTATGGGACAAGTGATAGGTGTAATTGTATGAGAACACAGGGACACATGTCACTGATTTCATAGAAATGATTTGCTGTAAATGAACTCTATCAAGATTCTACAACAATCTCACCCACCCTAAAAGTGTATGTGATATCTTATTTTCAACATAAACATGTCATTTTATAAGTTTAAAAAGGTAAATATACTCAAAACCAATGGCCTAGGTTTGCATATGGACGGTAGGGACATGTTCCTACCAATATTTTGGGAGGACAGAATTGTCCTTACTAGTATTTTCATTCACACTTTAGTGAAGTCATTAGATCATTCCAATGTCTCCAAGACAACCAATAAAGACAAGCTAGCATTAGATTGGCTAATAGGTTGGGGCTATACGAAGACTCACATCATGTGAGAATGTCACAGTCATACCTAATGTCATCAGGAGAATGTAAAGTGATGTCATAGTTGTTAGTTAGCGTTAACTAACAAGCTAACCCTGGCTTCTGTCTTTTGGCTAGCAGGAGTTAAAGTCAGGAGTGGATATATTAATGTATAAGTATGAGCCTTACTATACTGTGACTTTTTTAAGCCATATTATACTGTCGTCTTTATTCCTTACTATATTATGATGTTTTTATGCGTTACTATACTATGACTTTTTTATGCCTTACTATACTATTACTTTTTATGCCTTCCTATATGGAGACTTTTTATGTCTTACCATATATACTATGAAGTCTTTTATGCCATACTTTATTATGACTTTTAATGCCTTACTATACTATGATTTTTATGCCTTACTATACTATGATTTTATGCCTTACTATGATATGAAGTTTTTATGCCTTTTTATACTATGACATTTTATGCCTTACTATACTATGTCATTTTTATGACTTTTTATGCCTTACTATACTATGTTGTTTTTTGACTTTTTATTTCATACATGTCGTTTTTATGACTTTTTATGCCTTACTATACTGTGTCGTTTTTTGACAATTTTAGGCTTTACAATTATATGTTGTTTTTATGACTTTTTATGCCTTACTATATTGTGACATTTTTGAAATTTTTATGCGTTACTATACTATGATTTTTTTTTGGGCTTTTTATGCCTTACTATACTATGAAATTTTTATAACTTTTTATTTTTTTTGACAATGAAATCTTGACATTTTTATGCCTTACTATACTATGTCGTTTTTTGGCTTTTTATGCCATAGTATTCTATGACGATATCCTTTTATGCCTTACTATACTGTAATTTTTTGACATTTTTATGCCTTACTATACTATGTCGTTTTTATGACTTTTTATGTTATATGACTTTTTATGCCTTACTATACTAAGATATTTTTTTGGCTTTTTATGCCTTACTATAGTATGACTTTTTATGTCTTACTATACTATGACATTTTTGTAACTTTTTATGTTTTTTGACAATGAAATCTTGACATTTTCATGCGTTACTATACTATGATTTTTATGCCTTACTATGATATGAAGTTTTTATGCCTTTTTATGCTATGACTTTTTATGCCTTACTATACTATGACGTTTTTATGACTTTCTATGCCGGACTATAATATGTTGTTTTTGATGTTTTTATGCCTAACTATACTATGACTTTCTATGCCTTACTATCCTATGACTTTTTATGCCTTACTATGATATGAAGTTTTTATGCCTTTTTATTTCATACATGTCGTTTTTATGACTTTTTATGCCTTACTATACTGTGTCGTTTTTTGACAATTTTAGGCTTTACAATTATATGTCGTTTTTATGACTTTTTATGCCTTACTATACTATGAAGTTTTTATGACTTTTTATGTCGGACTATAATATGTTGTTTGTGACATTTTTATGCCTAACTATACTATGACTTTCTATGCCTTACTATGCTATGACTTTTTATGGCTTTTTATGCCATACAATATTATGTCGTTTTTATATCTTATTATGCCTTACTATACTGTCTTTGTTTTGACACTTTTTTTGATACGTTGAGCTGGGGCAGCACATTAGTACAATGGTTAGAGCTTTTGCCCCACACTTAAACGGTTGTGGGTTCGAACTCTGGGCCAAGGGCTTTTCTCTATTTATGCCTCACTATACTATGACATTTTCAAGCATTACTATGACTTTTTATGCCCTATTATACTGTGTTGTTTTTATGCGTTGCTAGACTATGATGTTTTTATGGATAGCAATATTATAACTTCAAGATGGGGCAACATGGTAGTGCAGTGGTTAGGACTTCTGTCCCACCCAGAAAAGATAATCAGTTCAAATCCAGGGTTGCAGTACTTTATTGCTGTGATATGATGATACTGTGGTGTGATGGTGTGAATGGACTGAACAGTACTACAGTGGTTAGAGCAGTTGGCCCATACAAAGAAGGTTGTGGGTTCAAATCCTAGGGTGAGGCCTTTCCATACTATGATGTTTGTATGCCTTACTATGATGTTTTTAATGCTTACCATATTATGACTTTCAGATGGGCTGCATGGTAGCGCAATGGTTAGAACCTTTGACCCATACTGAGAAGGTTGTGTGTTTGAATACAAGGCCAGTGGCTTTTCTATACAATAAAATTTTTTTGCCTCACTGTACTAAGACTTTTTCAAGCCTTACTACGACTTTTCATTCCTTACTATACTGTGTTGTTTTTATGCCTTACAAGGGCTTAAAAAGTTTACTGTACTATGATGTTTTTATAAGTTTTTATGTTTTTTGACAATGAAATTTTGACATTTTTATGCCTATCTATACTATGTCATTTTTCGACAGTTTTATACCTTGCTATACTTTGTCAATTTATGACCTTTTATGCCTTACTATACTATGTCTTTTTTATGACTTTTTATGTTATTTGACATTTTTATGCTTTACTATACTATGACGTTTTCATGATTTTTTATGCCTTACTATGCTATGTTGTTTTTTGACAATTTTATGCCATACTATTCTATGACGTTTTCATTACTTTTTATGCCTTAATATGTCGTTTTTATGACTTTTTATGCCTTTTATGTCTTACCATATATACTATGAAGTTTTTTATGCCATACTTTATTATGACTTTTAATGCCTTACTATACTATGATTTTTATGCCTTAATATACTATGATTTTATGCCTTACTATGATATGAAGTTTTTATGCCTTTTTATACATGACATTTTATGCCTTACTATACTATGTCGTTTTTATGACTTTTTATGCCTTACTATACTGTGTCGTTTTTTGACAATTTTAGGCTATACAATTATATGTCGTTTTTATGACTTTTTATGCCTTACTATATTGTGACATTTTTGAATTTTTTTAGCGTTACTATACTATGATTTTTTTTTGGGACTTTTTATGCCTTACTATACTATGACATTTTTATATTTTTTTATGTGTTTTTATGTCATTTTTTGACATTTTTATGCCTTACTATACTATGACGTTTTTATTAAAATACTATTGTTTTCATGCCCTTTATGTTTTTATTGAGTACTATTAATGATGGTGTGACTGAACTGAACAGTAGTACAGTGGTTAGAGCAGTTCACCCATAACAAGAAGGCTGTGTGTTTGAATCCCGGGTGGAGGCCTTTCCATACTATGATGCTTTTATGCCTTAAAATGCTATTGTTTTTTATACCTTTTTTGTTTTTATTGAGTACTATTAAAGATGGTGTGAAGGAACTGAACAGTAGTACAGTGGTTAGAGCAGTTCACCCATAAAATGAAGGTCATGGGTTTGAATCCCGGGGGATGCCTTTCCATACTATGATGTTTTTATGCCTTATAATACTATTATTTTTCATGCCCTTTATGTTTTTATTGAGTACTATTAATGGAGGTGCGAATGAGCTGAACAGTAGTACAGTGGTTAGAGCAGTTCACCCATAACAAGAAGGTCATGGGTTCGAATCCCGGGTGGAGGCCTTTCCATACTATGAGGCTATTATGCCTTATAATACTATTGTTTTCCATATCTTTTATGTTTTCATTGAGTACTATTAATGATGCCATGAAGAAACTGAACAGTAGTACAGTGGTTACAGCAGTTCACCCATAAAACGAAGGTCGTGGGTTCGAATCCCAGGGGGATGCCTTTCCATACTATGATGCTTTTATTTCTTATAATACTATTGTTTTTCATGCCCTTTATGTTTTTATTGAGTACTATTAATGATGGTGTGAATGAACTGAACAGTAGTACCGTGGTTAGAGCAGTTCACCCATAACAAGAAGGTTGTGGGTTCGAATCCGGGGTGGAGGCCCTTCCATGCTATGATGTTTTTATGCCTTACTATACTCTGATGTTTTTATGGCTTACAATATTATGACTTTAAGATGGGCAGCATGATAGCACAATGGTAAGGACCTTTACCCCATACTGAGAAGGTTGAGTGTTCGAACACCAGGCCAGGGGCTAATCTATACAATAACATTTTTTTGCCTCACGGTACTAAGACTTTTTCTAGCCTTACTATAACTTTTCATTCCTGACTATACTATGATATTTTTATGATTTTTTTATGCCATATTATACTATGTTGTCTTTTGACATTTATATGCCTTACACTAATGAATCTTTTTTATGACTTTTTATGCCATACGACACTAAGACTTTTTAAGACTTACTATATTATAATGTTTTTATTTCTTTTTATGCCTTAATTTAAATGACTTTTTGGGACTTTTCATGCCTTACTATATTATTACTTTTTATTCCTTACTATACTATGACGTTTTCATGACTTTTTATGCCGTATTATTTCGTGAATTTTTGGGACTTTTCATGCCTTACTGTACTATGACCTTTCATGCCTTTGTATATTGTGACTTTTTTATTTCTTTTTATGCCTTACTATATATATCTTTTTGGGACTTTTTATGCCGTATTATTTAATTTTTCTGACTTTTTCTGACTTACTATACTATGACTTTTTATGCCTTACTATACTATGTCGTTTTAATGACTTTTTATTTCATACATGTCATTTTTATGACTTTTTATGCCTTACTATACTATGTTGTTTTTTGNCATCACTTTTTATGCCTGACTATTTTATTACTTTTTGTGACCTTTTATGCCTTACTATACTATGACTTTTTATGCCTTACTATACTATGACTTTTTATGCCTTAGTTTATATGACTTTTTGGGACTTTTTATGCCTTACTATAGTATTACTTTTCATTTCTTAATTTACTTTGATGGTTTTATGACTTTTTATGCCTGACTATTTCATGACTTTTTGGAACTTTTCATGCCTTACTATTCTATGACTTTTTATGCCTTGTTATAATAAGGCTTTTTTGTGACTTTACATGCCTGTCTATTTTATCACTTTTTGGGATTTTTTATGCCTTACTATACTATGACAATTTTATGGATTTTGAGACCACACTATATTATGTTGTTTCTCAACATTTTTATGTCTTACTATAATATTACTTATTATCCCTTACTATACTATGACATTTTCATGACTTTCAATGCCGTATAATTGTATGACTTTTTGGGACTTTTCATGCCTTACTATACTATGACTTTTTATGCCTTACTATACTATGTCCTTTTCATGACTTTTTATGCCTGACTATTCCATGACTTTTTGGGACTTTTTATGACTTACTATAGTATTACCTTTTATTCCTTATTACACTATGACGTGTTCATGACTTTTTATGCCTGACTATTCTATGACTTTTTGGGACTTTTAATGGCTTACTATACTATGACTTTTTATGCCTTACTATACTATGACATTTTTATAACTTTTTGTTTTTTGACAATATCTTGACATTTTTATGCCTTACTATACTATGTTGTTTTTTGACAATTTTATGCCGCAGTATTCTATTACGATATCCTTACTTTTTATGCCTTACTATACTGTAATTTTTTGACATTTTTATACCTTACTATACTATGTCGTTTTTTTGACTTTTTACGTTTCATGACTTTTTATGCCTTACTATACTATGATATTTTTTTTGGCTTTTTATGCCTTACAATACTATGACATTTTTATAACTTTTTATGTTTTTTGACAATGAAATCTTGGCATTTATATTCCTTACTATACTATGATTTTTATGCCTTACTATGATATGAAGTTTTTATGCATTTTTATACTATGACTTTTTATGCCTTACTATACTATGTCATTTTTATGACTTTTTATGCCTTACTATAGTATGTTGTTTTTTGAGTTTTTATTTCATTCATGTCGTTTTTATGACTTTTTATGCCTTACTATACTGTGTCATCTTTTGACAATTTTAGGCTTTACAACTATATGTCGTTTTTATGACTTTTTATGCCTTACTATAGTATGACTTTTTATGCCTTACTATAGTATGACTTTTTATGCCTTACTATAGTATGACTTTTTATGCCTTACTATAGTATGACTTTTTATGCCTTACTATAGTATGACTTTTTATGCCTTACTATAGTATGACTTTTTATGCCTTACTATAGTATGACTTTTTATGCCTTAATATACTATGACATTTTTATAACTTTTTATGTTTTTTGACAATGAAATCTTGACAATTTTATGCCTTACTATACTATGTCGCTTTTTTGACAATTTTATGCCATAGTATTCTATGACAATATCCTTACTTTTTATGCCTTACCATACTGTCATTTTTTGACATTTTTATGCCTTACTATACTATGTCGTTTTTATGGCTTTTTATGCCATACAATATTATGTCATTTTTATATCTTATTATGTCTTACTATACTATGCCGTTTTTTGACAATTATATGCTATAGTATTCTATGACGATATCCTTACTTTTTATGCCTTATTATATTGTCATTTTTGACATTTTTATGCCTTACCATACTATGTCGTTTTTATGACTTTTTATGTTTTATGACTTTTTATGCCTTACTATACTATGACGTTTTTATGACTTTTAAAGCCAGACTATAATATGTTGTTTTTGGCGTTTTTATGCCTAACTATACTATGACTTTCTATGCCTTACTATGCTTTGACTTTTTATGGCTTTTTATGCCTTACTGTATTATGTCATTTTTATATCTTATTATGCCTTACAATGCTATGTTGTTTTTTGACAATTTTATGCCATAGTATTCTATGACGATTTCTTTACTTTTTATGCCTTAATATACTGTCATTTTTTTTACATTTTTATGCCTTACTATACTATGTCGTTTTTATGACTTTTTATGCCTTACTATACTATGAGGATTTTATGACTTTTTATGCCAGACTATAATATGTTGGTTTTGACATTTTTATGCTAACTACCCTCTGACTTTCTGTGCCTTACTATGCTATGACTTTTTATGCCTTACTATACTATGTTGTTTTTATGACTTTTTATGTTTTATGACTTTTTATGCCTTACTATACTATGAGGATTTTATGACTTTTTATGCCAGACTATAATATGTTGGTTTTGACATTTTTATGCTAACTACCCTCTGACTTTCTGTGCCTTACTATGCTATGACTTTTTATGCCTTACTATGCTATGACTTTTTATGCCTTACTATACTATGACTTTTATATGATTTTTTACTACGTTTTTTATGTCTTACTATACAATGATTTTTATGCCTTACTATGATATGAAGTTTTTATGCCTTTTTATACTATGGCATTTTATGCCTTACTGTACTATGTTGTTTTTTGACTTTTTATTTCATACATGTCATTTTTATGACTTTTTATGCCTTACTATACTGTGTCATTTGACAATTTTAGGCTTTACAATTATTTGTTTTTTTTATGACTTTTTATGCCTTACTATACTGTGTCGTTTTTTGACAATTTTAGGCTTGACAATTATTTGATGTTTTTATGACTTTTTATGCCGGACTATAATATTACTTTTTATTCTTCACTATAATATGTCCTTTTCTTGATTTTTTATGCCGTAATATTTCATGACTTTTTGGGACTTTTGATGTCTTACTATACTATGACTTTTTATGCCTTTGTAAATTATGACTTTTTTATTTCTTTTTATGCCTTACTATATACGACTTTTGGGACTTTTTATGCCCTACCATAATATTACTTTTTATGCCATCCTATACTATGACGTTTTTATGACTTTTTATGCCTTACTATACTATGACTTTTTATGCCTTTGTAAATTATGACTTTTTTATTTCTTTTTATGCCTTACTATATACGACTTTTGGGACTTTTTATGCCCTACCATAATATTACTTTTTATTCTTTACTATACTATGTCCTTTTCTTGATTTTTTATGCCGTATTATTTCATGACTTTTTGGGACTTTTGATGCCTTACGATACTATGACTTTTTATGCCTTACTATACTATGTCGTTTTCATGACTTTTTATGCCTAACTATATTGTGACATTTTTGAATTTTTTTAGCATTACTATACTATGATTTTTTTGGGGGGCTTTTTATGCCTTACTATACTATGACATTTTTATATTTCTTTATGTGTTTTTATGTCATTTTTTGACAATTTTATGCCATAGTATTCTATGACGATATCCTTACCTTTTATGCCTTACTATACTGTCATTTTTTGACATTTTTATGCCTTACTATACTATGACGTTTTTATTAAAATACTATTGTTTTCATGCCCTTTATGTTTTTATTGAGTACTATCAATGATGGTGTGACTGAACTGAACAGTAGTACAGTGGTTAGAGCAGTTCACCCATAACAAGAAGGCTGTGGGTTTGAATCCCGGGTGGAGGCCTTTCCATACTATGACGCTTTTATCTCTTATAATACTATTGTTTTTCATGCCCTTTATGTTTTTATTGAGTACTATTAATGATGGTGTGAAAGAGCTGAACAGTAGTACAGTGGTTAGAGCAGTTCACCCATAACAAGAAGGTTGAGGGTTCGAATCCCAGGTGGAGGCCTTTCCATATTATGAGGCTATTATGCCTTATAATACTATTGTTTTTCATATCTTTTATGTTTTCATTGAGTACTATTAATGATGCCATGAAGAAACTGAACAGTAGTACAGTGGTTACAGCAGTTCACCCATAAAACGAAGGTCGTGGGTTCGAATCCCGGGGGAATGCCTTTGCATACTATGACGCTTTTATCTCTTATAATACTATTGTCTTTCATGCCCTTTATGTTTTTATTGAGTAATATTAATGATGCTATGAATGAACTGAACAGTAGTACAGTGGTTAGAGCAGTTCTCCCATAAAACGAAGGTTGTGGGTTCGAAGCCGGGGTGGAGGCCCTTCCATACTATGATGTTTTTATGCCTTACTATACTCTGATGTTTTTATGGCTTACAATATTATGACATTCAGATGGGCAGCATGGTAGCACAATGGTAAGGACCTTTACCCCACACTGAGAAGGTTGAGTGTTCAAACCCCAGGCCAGGGGCTAATCTATACAATAACATTTTTTGGCCTCACAGTACTAAGACTTTTTCAAGCCTTACTATAACTTTTCATTCCTGACTATACTATGATATTTTTATGATTTTTTTATGCCATATTATACTATGTTGTCTTTTGACATTTATATGCCTTACACTAATGAATCTTTTTTATGACTTTTTATGCCATACGACACTAGGACTTTTTAAGACTTACTATATTATGATGTTTTTATTTCTTTTTATGCCTTAATTTATATGACTTTTTGGGACTTTTCATGCCTTACTGTACTATGACTTTTCATGCCTTTGTATATTGTGACTTTTTTATTTCTTTTTATGCCTTACTATATATATCTTTTTGGGACTTTTTATGCCGTATTATTTAATGACTTTTTCTGACTTTTTCTGACTTACTATACTATGACTTTTTATGCCTTACTATACTATGTCGTTTTAATGACTTTTTATGCCTGAGTATTTTATGACTTTTTATGACTTTTTATGCCTTGCTATAGTATTACCTTTTATTGCTTATCACAATATGACATTTTCATCACTTTTTATGCCTGACTATTTTATTACTTTTTGTGACCTTTTATGCCTTACTATACTATGACTTTTTATGCCTTACTATACTATGACGTTTTTATGACTTTTTTATATGACTTTTTGGGACTTTTCATGCCTTACTATTCTATGACTGTTTATGCCTTGCTATAATAAGGCTTTTTTGTGACTTTTCATGCCTGTCTATTTTATCACTTTTTGGGATTTTTTATGCCTTACTATACTATGACAATTTTATGGCTTTTGAGACCACACTATATTATGTTGTTTCTCAACATTTTTATGTCTTACTATTATATAACTTATTATCCCTTACTATACTATGACATTTTCATGACTTTTTATGCCGTATAATTGTACGACTTTTTGGGACTTTTCATGCCTTACTATACTATGACTTTTTATGCCTTACTATACTGTGTTGTTTTCATGACTTTTTATGCCTGACTATTTTATGACTTTTTGGGACTTTTCATGCCTTACTATAGCATTACCTTTTATTCCTTATAATACTATGACATTTTCATGACTTTTTATGCTTGAGTATTGTATGACTTTTTCGGACTTTTTATGCCTTACTATAGTATAACCTTTTATTCCTTGTCATACTATACCATTTTCATGACTTTTTATGCCTGAGTATTTTATGACTTTTTGGGAGGTTATATGCCTTACTATACTGTGACTTTTTATGCCTTACTATACTGTGTTGTTTTTATGACTTTTTATGCCTTACTATACTATGTCGTTTTCATGACTTTTTATGCTTGAGTATGGTATGACTTTTTTCGGACTTTTTACGCCTTACTATAGTATTACCTTTTATTCCTTATCATACCATACCATTTTTATGACTTTTTATGCCTGAGTATTTTATGACTTTTTCTGACTTTTTATGCCTTACTATACTATGACTTTTTATGCCTTTGTATATTATGACTTTTTTATTTCTTTTTATGCTTCACTATATATGACTTTTGGGACTTTTTATGCCTTACTATAATATTACTTTTTATTCTTTACTATACTATGTCCTTTTCTTCATTTTTTATGCCTTACTATAATATTACTTTTTATCCTTTACTATACTATGTCCTTTTCTTGATTTTTTATGCCGAATTACTTCATGACTTTTTGGGACTTTTGATGCCTTACTATACTATGTCTTTTTATGCCTTACTATACTATGTCGTTTTCATGACTTTTTATGCTAGAGTATTGTGTGACTTTTTGGACTTTTTATGCCTTACAATAGTATTACCTTTTATTCCTTATCATACTATACCATTTTCATGACTTTTTATGCCTGAGTATTTTATAACTTTTTCTGACTTTTTATGCCTTACTATACTATGACTTTTTATGCCTTTGTATATTATGACTTTTTTTTATTTCTTTTTATGCCTTACTATGTATGACTTTTTATGCCTTACTATACTGTGTCGTTTTTTGACAATTTTAGGCTTTACAATTATTTTTTGTTTTTATGACTTTTTATGCCTTACTATACTATGATGTTTTTATGACTTTTTATGCCGGATTATAATATTAATTTTTATTCTTTACTATAATATGTCCTTTTCTTGATTTTTTTATGCCATATTATTTCATGACTTTTTGAGACTTTTGATGTCTTACTATACTATGACTTTTTATGCCTTACTATACTATGACTTTTTATGCCTTACTATACTATGTCGTTTTCATGACTTTTTATGCTTGAGTATGGTATGACTTTTTTCGGACTTTTTATGCCTTACTATAGTATTACCTTTTATTCCTTATCATACTATACCATTTTTATGACTTTTTATGCCGTATTATTTCAAGACTTTTTCTGACTTTTTATGCCTTACTATACTATGACTTTTTATGCCTTTGTATATTATGACTTTTTTTTTTCTTTTTATGCTTCACTATATATGACTTTTGGGACTTTTTATGCCTTACTATAATATTACTTTTTATTCTTTACTATACTATGTCCTTTTCTTCATTTTTTATGCCTTACTATAATATTACTTTTTATCCTTTACTATACTATGTCCTTTTCTTGATTTTTTATGCCGAATTATTTCATGACTTTTTGGGACTTTTGATGCCTTACTATACTATGTCTTTTTATGCCTTACTATACTATGTCGTTTTCATGACTTTTTATGCCAGAGTATTGTGTGACTTTTTGGACTTTTTATGCCTTACAATAGTATTACCTTTTATTCCTTATCATACTATACCATTTTCATGACTTTTTATGCCTGAGTATTTTATAACTTTTTCTGACTTTTTATGCCTTACTATACTATGACTTTTTATGCCTTTGTATATTATGACTTTTTTTTATTTCTTTTTATGCCTTACTATGTATGACTTTTTATGCCTTACTATACTGTGTCGTTTTTTGACAATTTTAGGCTTTACAATTATTTTTTGTTTTTATGACTTTTTATGCCTTACTATACTATGATGTTTTTATGACTTTTTATGCCGGATTATAATATTAATTTTTATTCTTTACTATAATATGTCCTTTTCTTGATTTTTTTATGCCATATTATTTCATGACTTTTTGAGACTTTTGATGTCTTACTATACTATGACTTTTTATGCCTTACTATACTATGACTTTTTATGCCTTACTATACTATGTCGTTTTCATGACTTTTTATGCTTGAGTATGGTATGACTTTTTTCGGACTTTTTATGCCTTACTATAGTATTACCTTTTATTCCTTATCATACTATACCATTTTTATGACTTTTTATGCCGTATTATTTCAAGACTTTTTCTGACTTTTTATGCCTTACTATACTATGACTTTTTATGCCTTTGTATATTATGACTTTTTTTTTTCTTTTTATGCTTCACTATATATGACTTTTGGGACTTTTTATGCCTTACTATAATATTACTTTTTATTCTTTACTATACTATGTCCTTTTCTTCATTTTTTATGCCTTACTATAATATTACTTTTTATCCTTTACTATACTATGTCCTTTTCTTGATTTTTTATGCCGAATTATTTCATGACTTTTTGGGACTTTTGATGCCTTACTATACTATGTCTTTTTATGCCTTACTATACTATGTCGTTTTCATGACTTTTTATGCCAGAGTATTGTGTGACTTTTTGGACTTTTTATGCCTTACAATAGTATTACCTTTTATTCCTTATCATACTATACCATTTTCATGACTTTTTATGCCTGAGTATTTTATAACTTTTTCTGACTTTTTATGCCTTACTATACTATGACTTTTTATGCCTTTGTATATTATGACTTTTTTTTATTTCTTTTTATGCCTTACTATGTATGACTTTTTATGCCTTACTATACTGTGTCGTTTTTTGACAATTTTAGGCTTTACAATTATTTTTTGTTTTTATGACTTTTTATGCCTTACTATACTATGATGTTTTTATGACTTTTTATGCCGGATTATAATATTAATTTTTATTCTTTACTATAATATGTCCTTTTCTTGATTTTTTTATGCCATATTATTTCATGACTTTTTGAGACTTTTGATGTCTTACTATACTATGACTTTTTATGCCTTACTATACTATGACTTTTTATGCCTTACTATACTATGTCGTTTTCATGACTTTTTATGCTTGAGTATGGTATGACTTTTTTCGGACTTTTTATGCCTTACTATAGTATTACCTTTTATTCCTTATCATACTATACCATTTTTATGACTTTTTATGCCTGAGTATTTTCTGACTTTTTCTGACTTTTTATGCCTTACTATACTATGACTTTTTATGCCTTTGTATATTATGACTTTTTTATTTCTTTTTATGCTTCACTATATATGACTTTTGGGACTTTTAATGCCTTACTATAATATTACTTTTTATTCTTTACTATACTATGTCCTTTTCTTCATTTTTTATACCTTACTATAATATTACTTTTTATCCTTTACTATACTATGTCCTTTTCTTGATTTTTTATGCCGAATTATTTCATGACTTTTTGGGACTTTTGATGCCTTACTATACTATGTCTTTTTATGCCTTACTATACTATGTCGTTTTCATGACTTTTTATGCCAGAGTATTGTGTGACTTTTTGGACTTTTTATGCCTTACAATAGTATTACCATTTTCATGACTTTTTATGCCTGAGTATTTTATAACTTTTTCTGACTTTTTATGCCTTACTATACTATGACTTTTTATGCCTTTGTATATTATGACCTTTTTTTATTTCTTTTTATGCCTTACTATGTATGACTTTTTATGCCTTACTATACTGTGTCGTTTTTTGACAATTTTAGGCTTTACAATTATTTTTTGTTTTTATGACTTTTTATGCCTTACTATATATGATGTTTTTATGACTTTTTAGGTCGGACTATAATATTACTTTTCATTCTTTACTATACTATGTCCTTTTCTTGATTTTTATGCCGTATTATTTCATGACTTTTTGGGAATTTTGATGTCTTACTATACTATGACTTTGTATGCCTTACTATAATATGACTTTTTATGCCTTATTATACTATGACATTTTTATGACTTTTTATGCCTGACTATTTAATGACTTTTTGGGAGGTTTTATGCCTTACTATACTATTTCATGACTTTTTGGGAATTTTGATGTCTTACTATACTATGACTTTGTATGCCTTACTATAATATGACTTTTTATGCCTTATTATACTATGACATTTTTATGACTTTTTATGCCTGACTATTTAATGACTTTTTGGGAGGTTTTATGCCTTACTATACTATTTCATTTTCATGACTTTTAATGCCTTACTATACTATGACTTTTTATGCCTTACTATACTATGTCGTTTTCATGACTTTTTATGCCTGAGTATTTTATGACGTTTTGGGACTTTTCATACCTTACTTTAGTATTACCTTTTATTCCTTATTATAATATGTCTTTTTATGCCTTACTATACTGTGTTGTTTTCATGACTTTTTATGCCTTACTATATTTTGTCGTTTTCATGACTTTTTATGCCTGAGTATTGTATGACTTTTTCTGACTTTTTATGCCTTACTTTAGTATTACCTTTTATTCCTTATTATAATATGTCTTTTTATGCCTGACTATTTTATTACTTTTTGGGACCTTTCATGCCTTACTATACTATGACTTTTTATGCCTTTGTATATTATGACTTTTTTATTTCTTTTTATGCCATACTATATATGAGTTTTGGGACTTTTTATTACTTTTTATTCTTTACTGTACTATTTCCTTTTCTTGATTTTTTATGCCTTACTATAATATTACTGTTTATTCTTTACTATACTATGTCCTTTTCTTGATTTTTTATGCCGTATTTTTTCATGACTTTTTGGACTTTTAATGTCTTACTATACTATGACTTTTTATGCCTTACTATACTATGGCGTTTTCATGACTTTTTATGCCTGAGTATTATATGACTTTTTCTGACTTTTTATGCTTTACTATAGTATTACCTTTTATTCTTTATCATACTATACAATTTTCATGACTTTTTAATGCCTTACTATACTATGACTTTTTATGCCTTTGTATATTATGACTTTTTTATTTCTTTTTATGCCTTACTATATATGACTTTTGGGACTTTTTATGCCTTACTATAATATTACTTTTTATTCTTCACTATAATGTACTTTTCTTGATTTTTTATGCTGTATTATTTCATGACTTTTTGGGATTTTTGATGTCTTACTATAATCTGACTTTTTATGCCTTACTATACAATAACTTTTTATGCCTTACTATACTATGGTTTTTTTTATGCCTTACTATAACATGACTTTTTTGTGACTTTTTATGCCTGACTATTTCATGACATTTTGGAACTTTTCATGCCTTACTATACCATGACTTTTTATGCCTTGCTATAATATGACTTTTTTTTTTACTTTTCATGCCTGACTATTTCATGACTTTTTGGAACTTTTCATGCCTTACTATACTATGACTTTTTATGCCTTGCTATAATATGACTTTTTTTGTGACTTTTCATGCCTGACTATTTTATCACTTTTTGGGATTTTTTATGCCTTACTATACTATGGCAATTTTATGGCTTTTGAGACCACACTATATTATGTCATTTCTCAACATTTTTATGTCTTACTATACTGTGACGGTTTTATGACTTTTAATGCCTTACCATACTATGTTGTTTTAATGACTTTAATGCCATAATAAACTATGACATATTCATAACTTTTTAAGCCTTACTATACAATGACGTTTTTGTAACGTTTTAGTTTTTTTGACATTGTCATGCTTTACTATACTATGACGTCTTTATAACTCTTTATGCCTCACTATATTATGTTGTTTTTTCGACATTTTTATGCAATACTATATTATGACATTTTTCTTTCTTTTTATGCCTTACTATACTATGACCTTTTCATGACTTTTCATTCCTTTTCATACTATGTCTTTTTTTGACAATTTTATCCCTTACTATACTATGACGTTTTCATTACTTTTTATGCCATACTATTTTATGACATTTTTATGACTTTTTTGGCGTTTTATTTTCATGACTCTTTGGGACTTACTATACTATGACTTGTTATGACTTTTTACGTCTAGGTCGTTTTTTGACATTTTAAGGACTCACTATCTTATGTAGTTTTTATGACCTTTGATACCTTACTATGTTATGTTGTTTTTATCACTTTTTATCACGTACTATACTATGACATCTTTTGACTTTTTACACCTTACTATACTATCATTTTTCATGCCTCACTATACTATGAGCTTTTAGTGCCTTACTAATAATTATGACTAACTTATCTTTCTTTTTATGGCTCATCATAGTATGGTATATTTTTGCCTTTATGGCTAAGTATACCCCTCAGTTTTTATTCCATACTATACTATGATGTTGTTATGCCTTATGACGTTTTTATGCCTTACTATACCATGATGTTTTCATGCCTTACTATACTATGACATTTTCTGCCTTATTATATTATAATGTTTTTATGCCTCATTATACTATCATTTTTTTAGCTGAATATATTATGACATCTTTGTGCCTTACTATACTATCCCTTTTTATGCCTTACTATACCAATGTTTTTTTATGCATTACTATATTATGACTGTTACTATTTACTATACAATCATGTTTTCATGCCTTATTATGCAATGGAATTTTATACCTTCATGCATATGCTTTTATTTATGTCCATAAATAAATACTGTTCTCATTGAAATAATAATTGACAGTATTTTCAATGTCAATTAAACTATCATAATTTTTTGTTTTCTTTTTTTGTATAGGATAGTTGCTGTTTATAACACAACTTGCATGTTATTCTCTCAATACAGTTTTCCATTAAGGATGTTATATTAAGAATTATGTACATTATATAATGTATATACTGAAAGTGAATAGTATCCCATTAAGAACACACTACTGTTTTGGTAAAGACTTTAATTATACAGGTTTGGAGCAGTTCCAGTCATTGTCTATTCCAGAAATGAAAATCCCTTGACTCATATCCATGGGTTCAAGCGAGGGTCTGGGATTGAGAAGGAGTAGGAGGTAGTGTTTGAGACAATAAATAATAAAATCCTCTGAATCTGATCCTTGTACATTCATGCTTCCAACATTTAGAATCAGATATGCTTCGCAAAGACGGATGTTTAATAATTCAACTGGCTGCTACTGAAGGACATCATAACACATTCATCTGATTTGAAAAGACTGTCCAGAAACAAGGAGTGGAGACCTCTGTTTTTTACTGGAACAAGCACTTTAGTTTGGAAGTGGGTCTGAGTTGAACCTCCACCCTAATCCAGTTACTCACACCCAAATGTTACTATTAGTGCGGCTGCACTTCAACTAGCACTTGTAAGGTGACTGGGGGAGGGGAGAAAAAACAACAACCAATTTGCATTTTTCAAGGACCGCTGTGGCAGGTGGAGTGCTAATGAACAATTCTATGATCCATTAATCGGGATGTCGTTTGCACATGGCCGTCATCACAAAGTGGCACTTGAGTTTGTGTGGCTCCATCAGAAGAGCTAATGGAGACAATGGGACTAATCAGTCCAAAGCAAACAGCTCTCCTCCAGTTTAAATTCACCTAGTTCAAATGTATCATTGTTCATCTCTGTCATAAAACTGCTTAACATGCACAAGGGGACTAAACGTGTACCATGATCTGGTATAAAGGAAATATCCAATAAATAATGCAAGATAGGGGAATGATTTATGTCCAAGGAAAGTGTTTTAGGAAGTTTGATGACCCTACTATGACTCCAATATTTAACAAAGTTGCATAGTGTATATATACAGTAATACATGCAGGATAATTCTTCACCAAAGTGCCATAAAGAAAAAAAGTAATACTTTTTAGTTTATATTTTACCAAAGTTAATCAAAGACACATTGTCACAGTGTACTTTTTTTTGCCAAACCTGAGTTCATATCACCCCTTTAGCCCCATCCATCATATGTAACTCAATGCAACACATAACATTCCTTCTATCTGACGTAATCGACCAGTTCCCCAGTGCCAATATACCTCCTTTCCCCTCTGCTCCTGAGACAGCACATTGACAATTAGACTGAACAATGTCTATTCTCTGCCTGCTATATAGGCCACCTTTTAACCAGTATTGGGGATTGAGATATCAGGGAGGATTACAAGGTGAGCTGACAATGGCACATACAAAGCAAGAGTCACACACCTAGGTGTCTTATTGCTAAACATAAAGGGAGACATGCTGGCCCAGCTGTGACCTTATTAGGTAACCTCTAGTCATGAGCCAGATGGCAAGAGGTGAAAAAGAAGACAACTGGTGAAATAGATGGTGACTAGTCACATGTAACAAAAGAAAGTGCTGGAAGCTCAATGCTCTGTGGCAAATCAAATGGATGGAAAGGACATATTGATTATATAGGCATTTCCTCCCATGCAGCTAATATGACTTCCATATAATCTGAATAGAACAATTAAGGAGGGAAGTTCCATCTGTGCTGTACGGACATATACATTAATAATATTTTAATGATTAACCCTGAGCTTGTACAGTAGATTCAGTCAAAGGGTGATTTCACCATGGTAACACAGTTGTCTCATACATAATTTCCATGACAACATTATCACAATTGATGTGGTAACTATTTAAATAAACCCACTCACCACAGTAACCATTGAATGTTATCAAATGTGACTGAAATATCAATTTTATCCAGTTCAGTAGTTGACCTTTGTGATATCCACGCAGTTTTATGTGTTAGTGGAATGAACAATGGAATCATTTGAAATGGTTGTCGAAACAAAAACTAACTGTGTCAGTCAAAGACAAGTGATGAGACTATAGCAAAATGACACAAACAGCAATTAGGCTTTATACATTATGTTGACAATACCAGGTCATCATTGTAATTGCACCACAGTCATTGTGCACCACATGCTTTTCCACCTCTTACAGTGAAACATACATTTATGTCAGGCCCATAATATAAACACTTGACAGGGGGTAAGCCCTAATGAGTCAACATGGAGAGCTGTTAACTGTGCAGTCATGAAAGATTCATAGTAACAGTGAAGATTAATGTCAGTTAAGTTAAAATACTACTCGAGACACATAATAGTTCATGTTAGTTGAATAATTTGTTGGTTTGTTCTATTGTTTGTTTTTGTCTCATCTGCTCAACCTATATGTTTTTTCCGTGCATTTTCCAATTTTCATCTATTGTACGTGAAGTACATTATAATGGCAAACCTATGGACAGCTCCTCCTAAGCAAGCTCCTTCACAGTGAAGTAAACAAGTGAAAACAATGAAAAAAGTAATCAAAATTATGACAGATCAGTGTAAACCAATGTAAAATGAGCGTGACACTAAAGAGAAAATACACAGTATGGATGAAAAGGGCCATGGCAGTCCTATCTTAGGCCAATGGATATTCAACAAATTTCCCCATTTGGGAATTAAAACAACATCAATGCACAATGTGAACAGACTAGATTTTCCGCCTCAGTATCACCCCTCTCAGCTCTGTGGTAAATACTTGAATGAGGTCCCAGTGTTAGTCATGTGTCCCCTCCAACCGATGCTCAGTGATATGCAAAATGGCACAGATCTTCTCAGGAGACAAAAAAAGGAGACAAAGCAAATGTCAAACTGTGTTCCCCTGAACTGGGACTGGGGGTGCAGGGGTGGGGGCATGTTGGTATCATGGGGAGGTAATGCGAAATTTGTGTGTGTGTGTTTGTGTGTGTGTGTGTGCGTGCGTGTGTGTGTCTGTGTGCTGGCAAGGGTTTAAGTGTGCGAGCAGATGTGCGCAAACACACGTTAGTGTACTTATGCGTGTGTGTTTGTATATGCAATTATCAGCTTCATCAGACATTACCTTGTCACAGCTATCTCCCCCTGTCACCCAACTATCCCTGCAAATACACACACACACACACATACACAAGTCTCACAAGGCTTGATACTTAATGCATGGGGGAAGGAGGGTGTCTGGTGTTACTGTGGGGCCCTAAGCCGGTTAATGACGCCGGGCACCAGAAGCCCCACAGATGGCTAATCTAACCATTGTCTTCCCCACCCAGCCCCTTTGAGCAAACTCTCATCCCATTGGCCCCCCCATGCAGCATGCTACTGTTTACCCCTATTCTAACCAATTCTAATCCTGTTTAGCAACATTCTCAGAACTCTGAATGGCCTTTCCCCCTACCCTCTCCTCTCTCCTTTCTCTCTCCTCTCTTCTTTTGTTTTTTCAAATGATAAAACGGGGCGGCTGGGTGGAGAAGGGCCACGGTTATCCTCGCTTGTATAAAAGGAGAGATAGGGCCACTCGGAAAGGGGAGGGGGGCGTGAAAGCACAAGCAAGGGTGGGAAGACCTTGGAATGTTCAGGGTTTCTTTCAAGGCAAGTTCATGCCCCAGCTAATTAACAATTATGCTTCATAGTTCTTGCATTTACTAATATGCAGGGATGATGGATATGGTGCTGACATTTTCAGCCTCCTGATGCTGCTCCCTGAGCCTCCCTCTCGCTTTCCTTGCATCGTCTGTCACTCTAAGTCCACTGTGTCAATCTGGGGCCCAGTCTGGCTGACTGATACTCCTAGAATTCCTTTCCTTCTATCTGGAGGGAGGTGTCTGTGTGTGAGGAGGGCATTGTATGTAGCATATAAAAAGGCCTCACTCCTAAATCCATTGCTCCTAGTTGCACATACACATAACCAGACAACTACGCACGCATGCACGCACGCACGAACACACACACACATACACACACACACCCACATACACACACTGGCTATCTGTAACCTCCACCAAAGCGAGAATGTCACAAAGCAGCCTAGAGAGGATCAGTGGATTGGGCCTGTGTGTTCACGTTGCCCTCTCTGCTAGTCTTTTCACTTTTGTTTCCATACATATCAAAGCATTTTTCAGTTCTTTTGCTCAGCCTGCTAATATGACACATTGCCGTTTATACTGATTTGAATAAGTGGATAAGGGGCACAAAGGCCCACACAGAATAGGGAATGACTTGAAATGCTTTCATCGCCCGCTGAAAAGGACATTGTTACTGTCCGACCTCACTGCCGAGTTCCAGAGGCGTTTCAACAGCGCAGGGAGATTACAGGCGACGAAAGAATCCACTTAACATGTTTTGTTTTGTATGTCTATCTTTTCTTCTCCTCCTATTTGCTCAGCGGTGGACTTATGAAAAGGAGGAATTATACACAAATGGGATTGCTGTCTATCTGTTGCACCCAGGTATTGGCACGCTATGACTTCAAAGGCCACCGGAGTGCTTTGAAGTGTGGCTTGAAGAGAGACACCTGTTTTTTTCTTGTTGTAATAATTGTTCAGCACACTGATACTTAACACCCCGTCGAATGACAGGTTTGGATTCTGTGAACATGACAATCGGTCTGGGTCACAAAATCCTTATATCGAGTGACGTGGCAGTGGAAAGAACATCAGCAGCACAGCAAATGATACCTAACTAAAGCAGCTCCCTAATCTCTGGTCAGTGTAGATAGCTGTTCATGAAATATGCGGTGAAATACAAACTGTGATCTAATATTTAAAAAGATATGATTCACTTGCATCAAGTAGCTCCAGTAATTTATTGCACTAATGCAGTGTCAGCAGCCACCTTCTGCTATCATGAGCTATCATTTTCCCTTCAGAAGCCTTGTGAGAAGCAGTTCAAGTAATTAAGAAAATCTACCATGAGCCAACACAGCTGCTGTCTGCGTACTGTACTGTACTTTTTCTTCACTCTTAAATATTCAAGACGTTCTGAGGCAACCTTTTCGTTGAAGGGTTTAAGATGATGGTGAAGGTCTTGACTATGGGGAGGACCCAGTGGAGTGGGTCTGCCTCAGTTAATCTGCAGCCATACCTGTGACTTCTCAACCTCACCTGCATAGATGAAAATAAAAGGGTATTATGTTTCTGACCTCGAGCCAACCATATGCACTCCTCACCCCACCCGTCGCGCCCAATCTCTCTCAATTGAAAACTCTGAAAGCATTTCTCACATACCTTCTTCTATCACCTTGCCTCATCTTCTTTTCATACAGTGTATGCTTTTATCCAAAGGATAGAGGAGTGCATACATTTTTAGTATTTGTATTGCGTCTTCAAATTGAAACCCTGCAGGAGTAAAACCTCTTCTCATCTTTCCTTCACTGTCTCTTTTTCGCTACAGCTCTAAATCTGAGAGACCTTCAGTCTCATAAAATGCTTCAGTCTAGTAAATCAACTCTGAATACTGTAACCATATATTAGTACATTATGTTAAAAACAGTTCTAATATTTGTCATGGCAAATGTGCTAGCAAACAATTTTCTGCTTTCACATCCAGCAGACCCAAAGTATTAGTATTCAATTGGTGTCATGGTCACCTGATGTATCAAATCTTTTTAGTTGAAAATAGTTGCTTTTGGGAGAGAATAAGAGCTGCTGAAGCTCAAACATTAAGCTCAAAATATGGCTCTAAAGAAGAAACAGTGAGTTTGGGTGATAATCCTTTGCAATTCATTCAACCAACACCAATCTCATTGCACAAAGTGTATTGATTCAATTTTAATATGGCATATATTAATTAATGCTGACTAGTCATTAAAGTCTGGACTGTAAAGTCACTTAAAACAGCTTAAACCAACAGTTTTGAAGTTTTACTTTCCATTGTTGTCCTCAGATAACATTCTACCATTGAAAAACAAGAAATAAGTTGTTGTTGGATCTATGAGATTGTGATACAATGCTGACTCTGCACAACATTTTCATATCACACAGTTCTATACAGTATATCTGATATAGAATTATTAAAACACATTTTCTGAAAAATATCAGGAATATAACTTCATAAGAAGCTACACTGTTATATATGTGCAGGATGCAGAATGAGGAAGCAGTGGACCGCAAAACAAAACCTCCTAATTTTGCTATTATCAGCTCTTCCTCGTTTTAGTTTAACATTGACTTGAGGCCACATTTTGTTGCTCACAATGCCGGTAGACTCCGAAATAGAAACTGTGCTTTGCATAAGCTTGAATTCATGTAGTCAAAGTTGAAGATAAGTATATACAATCATCCTCTATCCTTACCTCTATTATTGTATCAAAATATTCTCAGTTCACCTCAGCTCCTTGTTTTTTTATGTTCTTCATTTTTGAGCCCAGGGCACATTACTTTCATTTTAAGGCATTCTGCTCATTCTGGAATTTCATGAGCCCAATCTGCCATTACACAGGTATCCCATCCTACAACGTGTAAAAGAGAATGGCAGGCCAGCAGCATCAGCAACATGAATCTACAATGTGGTTTCCAAGCTGAGTAATAGGAAGTCTCCAGCACAAAGAGAAGCTCTGTTCCCCCACTGATGAGGCAGCACAAACTGCCAGCCCCCTCACTGAATCATTCCTCTAGTAAATGTCCTTCACCATCGGCTTTTATGCAGCACAGCTCCCTCGCCCAGACTTCAGGCACTGTAAACGGCAAGCAGGGTCAGAGTAATTGAAATCATTAATCGTGTTTTATTCCACTTTGGGGCAAAGTAAGCTTGAATTGGAAAGAGGTAGGTAATGGCTTTGGATAATGTACAAGTCTTTGAGGGAAGCGAATGAAACAATATTGAGTTGCATAGACTATTGAGTTTCAAAGGTGGGATAGTTGTAGATCATGTATTATTATGCTGTCATAATAAAATCATTGATTTATCTTTTCGAATTAATCTCATACTGTATTGATTTATCGCATTAAATTAAAGTCACAAAGACATAAAACGATAGAAGAAAGCAGAGGCCCCCTCACATATTCGCATACACCTTCGAATTTCTTGTTATCAAAGTTAAAATGTAAAGCAAAAGTAAAGTAGTACTTTGACAGTGTCATGAAAATCTGAATTTTATATTGCCCTTTATATTAATGAAATGTGTACTGCACACTGACATTATCACCATTAAAGACCAATAGTTAAAAGTAAAAAAACAAATGGACAGTGACGATGAACTCACGCTGAAAGTAACAGTACACTCCAAATAGGATCAGAGCTTCCTGTACTGTTTGATAAAGCTGGTTCCAGGAACCAAAACTGAGCTGTTTTCCTGTAGAGTTGACAAAGATGGACAGCCCAATCAACTTAACTTTTGTGATTTAAATTAAGACAAGTAACAGTAAAATACAATAACCATAATTCTGTTTTTTCATGTTGGCTATGGTGTTGTATCTTTGTCATATTGAAGTTTATACACCTTCAAAATCAACTAATCATTACCATAATCTACTAACAGTTAACCTTCCCAGAGCCCACAGCAGTAACTACTGTCATATATAGACCAGACAGGTCTTAGGTTCAAAGGTGACTGTCTAGTTGATTGCATGTCCATGTCTAGAGCACCCTGGGGTGCAAGGGCACAACATGTCCTGTACCCTAATGATAGATGAACAGCATGCTGACCTCTGGCGCCATGTTCCCAGTTTGTTATGACCTCATGATGTCCCCCCACTGGCTCACACAGACCAACAATGTCAGCTTGTGTCTAACCTTTCTCCACCTCACCTTGCTCAAGTTTCAACATTGATACATGCGCTGGATGAAGACTCCTAAATGTGGTGGAACATTCATCCATTCAAACTGCTCACCATGCACAAAAATGTTTACTCTGTCCCTCCCTGACCATAGCACATGCTCATTATCATATTTCTCTGCCTTTGTCTGACCCTCCTCTCTCCTCCTCCTCCTCCACCCACATGAATGAGACAAAAATATTATTTTGATGCAGCAGCATGAACATAAGAGTCTGTAATAATTCATAGTGTGGGTTTTAAATGTGTAAAAATCCTTGTATTTTTACAGCTACATATTTTGTAATAATGTATTACAAAAGGTTTCTAAAGGTTCAAATAAAAAATTCTGGGCTTGGTTTTGAACACTATCATATCTAAGTGAAGACTAATGTAAAGTGAAAATGTGTTGACTTGGGGCCAGTGCTAGGCTTTTTCTTTTGGTGTGGTGGTTTTATTTGTAGTTTACACCAGCTAAACAAAGCGGTTTTAAAAAGAATTATGTACAAAAATGAACATAAATAAATAAAATAAACTTGTAAAAAGAACATAAAAAAGTCATAAAACAGTCAAAAAAGTAAAAGGCTTGGCCCATGACTATAGCACCTGAACAATAAAAACAACCATCAGTCTAATTCTCCTAACATAGAAATATAGACACTATAAATTGTTTAGGGTACTATAAAGAGACTATGCTCTGAAAAACCGTAAATGACTCCTGTTAGCAGGTTAACATGCTAAAGTCAATGTGTTCACTATGCTAACTTAGCCTCAGGCTTTTATGCAAAGTAGTGGTGTAATAATTGTTAGCCTAACTATACAACTAGAACTACAACAACTCTACTTGTCAACTGGTTGGAATTAATTATAAAACAGCAGACATATTTAAATTTTTTGCTTTGTTTCTATACTTTTAAAAACTACCTGACTAAAATTGTAGATCCTTTTTTAATATCAATACCTGCAGGTCTTCTGATCTTTCATTTAAACAGAATTATTGCTTGATGCTTGTAAAACTTGTATTTAATAGCTTTGCGGTGAGGTTGGGTGTGTTTTGAGGATGTGGCAGGTTGAATGCCTCAGGACAAGGCAAAGCCTGCCTGCATACTTAGACTGTGTGGCATGGCTGGGCAAGCCTTGAGCACTAACAGGAGATGTAGAGGGATTGCTTCCCTCCCATCATGCCAGCTGGCGCACCTGTGCTTATCAGGTTAACTGGCTTGGGACAGGTTGAATTGTGCTCACTCACTGACACGCTAGGGAGATTAACAGTGAAGGTGAGAGAAAGACAGTTGTTTCTGCGTTGCAGTGTCTCTTTTTAGTTGTCTAGACAGTTTGTTTTTTGGTTTGTTTTGTGTGTTTTGTCTCTCTTTCAGTGTAAAATGTGGAAATGACAATAGCAACCGAGACTGGAGAAACACAAAATATTCTTGTCCATCTAGTTTATGTCACTCCCACTTCCATACTGGCATCCAAATACAACCATGACTACAAAGTTATGCAACGCAGATACATGTAGAAGTTTTGCTTTACACCCTCGACAGCATTAGCAGAGGAGCTGAGTGGGGGCTGAGCCTATGCCAAGATACAATGTGTCACCTTGACTATGTTTTTGATTCTTGCAAATCTTAAGTAATTAGTATGCCTCCCACTGGCAGCAGCCATGAATAGAGGCATTATGTTTTTGGGTTGTGAATGCAATAACTCAGTAATGCCTTAAGGGAATATCTTCAAAGTTGGTATAAACGCTCAACTGGACTTCAAGGATGAACTGATTAGATTTTGATGGTCAGAGGTCAAAGGTCAAGGTCACCATTACTTCAGAAAACCAATTTTTTCACAATTTATGACAGAAGTTAACACAAATATCCAGTAGGTTAAAATAAGAAATGGCATTTTATATCAAAATGGTCAAAGGTCAACTTCACTGTGACATCATTTTGTTCTGCAAAAACATTTCTGGCCATTATTCAATGCTGTAACTCGGGAACAGAAGGGGAGACCGAGATCATATTTCCTGCAACTTGGCAAAGGCAAACAACCACGAGGCGGTAATTCTGGTTTTTCAGTCTCGTTGTGCTGCATTTACCAGACATCCTGAAGATCACTCTGCTGTGATCTTTGGATGGCACTGAAACATTTTCAATTTTTTGTTGACAAGGTTTGAGTTTGTGTTTTTCAAACATTAAAATTTGCAATCATCTTTGAAATTGACAAGGGGAGATAATGGGAGATAATGGTAGATGGATACTGCACATGGGGTAAGCAAGCTAAACCAACTATGCAACTTTAAGAAAGATTATGTGTACAACACTTACATGTACTGTATATTCTACCAGATTGCTCAAAACTTATGCAGACTTAGCTGGTTAATAAAAATTACAGCAATGAGTAATAAAGGTAAACATAACTTTATACCATGGTGCAATAAAATAAATGACACTGTAGCTTTACTTCAGATAGACTAAATTCTACAGATTGATGGTTCGGACATGTTCTTATTGCCAAATCCTCAGTCAGCAAAGTACTCACTAACCTCTACAACTTTCAAACCTCAAACAAATAAAGTTTAACTTTCACTGATCTTAAAAAAAATGTGTTTAAAAAGATCTTTCCATGTTTCACAAGGTTAAATGTTTTTTATGTTTAACACTGATGAACTCCTTCAGATTGTAATGAATTTCCTACAAACTAATCCGAATAGCCTTTCTTCAGAACAGCAATTATCTGACTAAACTCCCCTCCAAGAGGTGTGTGAACCCATTTTGTGGCCTGATTGAAAGCTATTCATCATAGTTGGCAGTTTCCTCTATTCTGCACCGTGCATGTATGTGTGCGCTTTCACGTTTTAGAACAGGGCGTAACGGTTTATGCCTGTATTTACTGCTCAAGGCAACTTTAGGGCCTCTTGGCTTTCATGTGGAAGATATTCAGTGCTCAGGGAATACATACAAAGTATGGTATTTGGTTATTATGTATCTGGTTTTGGTGACAGTGAAAATATTCAAATGTATCTCTCTCTTTGTAATGGACGCTCCGTGGTAAATTGCAGCCTTCACTTGGTAGAAGTATTATGTTGCACTGTACTACATTCAACTCGCCAGCTAAATACAAATAGTTACTCCAATATTAGCTTTGCAGTAACTAAGTAAGCTGAATGGAAAAGATTCGCAAATATGTGCTCATACATTACTTGTAAATAAGCAACAATAAGAGAAAATGTAGGAAGCATTCGAGTGAGCAAAGCTGTAACAGTGCATTGAAATGGGGGTTAGAATCTACAGTATTAGCGCAGCACAGCCAACATGGGCAGTGTGTTTCCTGTTGGCTACATTGATTGCACGCACACTTAATTTCCTCAGTCATGAGGTTGTGTCTGCAGGGAGGACGCAGGACGAGAGAAATCTGCGCTGGGAGAAAACACCCATTGAGGGAAGAAACAGCATTAACTTACAGTATGTCATAATTTCCCGATTTGAGCAAACATGACCGCTCTTGACCCCCAGAGCAAAGGGCAGATGGTGATGGGGATTAAGATGAAGGCAACGTTCAAGGGAGGGAGGGGCAAAGGCTTGGCAGATCAAATGAGGAGGCAGCAGAAGAGGAGGGTAGTGAGAAACTAGTGTCCTTTTGGGAGCTTAACTGTGTTTTTTTTTTTTTTCTCTATGCCATAACAAAGACATATTACCATAATCACCACTTCTCCACTACCATCAAATCGATTCAATTCACCTCCACTGTTCTCAAAGTCCTGTGGGAGAAAACATCAGTATCTTTGTGTTCAAGGTGAACTGTGTGTGCTCTTGTGTGCAGAAGTGTGTGTTTGTTTGTGCATATAATGTGTGCATGAAGGCTGCAGTTCTTTGAACATTGTGTGTGTGGGTGTGTGTGTGTGTGTGTGTGTGTGTGTGTGTGTGTGTGTGTGTGTGTGTTATGTGAGCATGTATGTTCCCTGGCAGAGGCAATAAAGTCTGGCAATAATCACCGGTCCAGTGAGAGGGTGTCCTGAGGAAAAATTGGCTCAGCCGGTAACCACAGCCACATTATCTCAACTACACACAGCAGCAAGTTAACAGTGCGAGAATTGAGCTTTTGACCAGAAGGTCGGTAGTTCAGACCAATTTGGAAAGTCTAAACAGGAAGGTGTACGTGATATCTGTTTGCCTCTCAAACTGTCATTACTATTTGTCTGCCCTTGAGCAAGGAGATGTGACCCCCTAAGTGCTATAAGGGGAGCAATTTAGCAGCCGGAGACACAAAAATAATGCACGTGGGTCAGCTCTTAGAGATATGTGTAGGAGAAATGTATCCAATTTATCCAATCACTCTTTGACAGCATCAAAAACAAATGTTTGCTGTCCTGGCACTTTCTGTGCCTTGTTGTTACTTGGTGCAGATTTACTGCAATTAATTGAATTGTAGATGGCACGTTGAGAAATTTCAATTAGACCTAGCATAGGGCTTTAAAGAAAAACTTTAGGTATGTAAACCATATGGTAACCTCAAAAGGTTTGGTATCAGCCCCTCAGAATCAAAGCACTTTTTTTTGATGCACCACTTTGTAGATTGAGGCATAAAACACAAAATGCAGAGTATATGTCTAATATGACAGGTTGAGGATAAGTGGGTACAGCAATTCAGTAAAATTCAGTTAAATCAAACATGAACCAAATCAATTGCTACTGTGAGTCTGAAGGTAGATGTTTCCTTTAATTTCCATGCAGCTCCTACAAATTTCTCTATATATGTTATATTCATAGTTAAAGGTTAGAACACAGTAGAAAATCAAATCAAAGTAAAATATAAAATGTAACACCCACCTACATACTTTCTATGGAAATGAAGAGAATTGAATAATGTGTCATATTACATTTATTTTGTGTTGTTGAACCCATTTTGTGAGGTACAGGTGCAGCTTCTTTTCAGCTCAGTAGTACACAGTGTGCCAGGAGAAGTGATAGCTATTGGATTGGGCTCTGCCTGTGCATGTCTTCCAACTGTCTGCCATGCCTCTCAGCCCATGTGATGGTTTTTATCACATCACACGGGACCACTGAAGCATGTGTGGGGTGGGAGGTGTGCTTGTATTGTTGTTGTCAAGCATGTCTAGAATTTTTTTTTTTTTTTTTTTTTTTTTTAAACCTGCCGCTAATCCTTTTTTCTGCTCCTGTCAGGCAGGGATGGCGTTCATATGTCAACACAGCAAAACTGCCTCCTCTGAAGACATGCAAACATTTGCAGCTCAGTATGAAGACATGAAAGTAAACATGAAAAAACTGGAGGTACAACCACACGCAGTCCCACCCATATGGGTTGACTCACACACAGAGGTCACCCATCTGGTACGGGTACAACCGTGTAAAAGACACAAAATCACAACTTGAGAGCAGATAAAATTCAGTAACTAAAACTTGAATTTCATTTTCTTTTAGTTACTAAAATGTGAATTTTAATTACTAAACTCCTTTCTATGGTGGCCCATAAGTACATAATTCATACAAGACTGAAAGCACAAACATTAAAGGAAATATGTTCCAAATCTGGAAAAGCAACAAATACAAGAACACATGCAAAAAAGGGAAAACACATGCAACAAGAAGTGCTACACCAGAAATGCTCCAGGATGTTAGAGGGAGTGATTTATGCATAACAGCAGTGTTACAGACTTTTTTTGGGGAAAAGGGAATTTAACTGACAGTGAGTGTAGTGAGTGAGTGTAGGCAAATTTTAACACCCTAAAGGAAGATAAGATGGACAGGCTGCGAGCTGCTGAGATGATCACTTTTCTGAGCAGTCAGGTGGGTCCTCCCAACGCCAAAAACACCAGAGCCCTATTTGGATAACCTGACCCCATGTTTGAAATCTAAATGGTTGCTTTCTTAACTAAAATAAATATAAAAACTTAAATGTTAAGTTAGGTTAAATACACAAGCAAAAGTATCTTCATGACGTTGCTGTTAGAAATCAAGCCCATCACTTCCCCTAGCATCCCTGAGCATTCTTTTTTTTTTTTTTTTTTTTTTTTTTTTTTTTTTTTTTTTTTTTGTTTGAATGTCTGTACTTGGTCTCTTGTATGTGTTTTATCCTCAGGGGGCCAACATACTTTCCAAATATCATGCCATACTGATTGTTGTAAAAGCTACAATAGCTGAAAATGACTGGCTTTGTAATTAAAGCTTCTTCTGTAATTGCACACCAATATACTATAACCATCAAGTGTGAGATTAAGGGGGAAGGGATTAAGGGTGGAACAGAGGAGGAGAACAAACAGGCCATCACTGCTCTCACAGCCATTTCCCCTTAAAGTCAGGAATTTTCTTTCTCTTCTATCAACACTTGCAACATAGGAGTGGAATAATAGTGCTTCACAAATTAGCACATTGTAATCTTGTTATAGAAGCTGAGTTTATGGGCAGCCTTTGATGTGTGGAGCATAGCTTTTATTTCACATTTTCCATGTGTTTAATATGACGGCTCTAACGATGTAGAATGTAATGAGAGGTAATTGCCAGCGCTAACTATGCCTCTATCGAAAGCCTTTATTGTTCTTTATTGGACACCATTTACACCCTGATAGCACACTCTGCTAAATTAGGCTTGATGCAAATCTTTGTTAATGAGCGATATGTGGGCACTGTGTGATTAGGCTTGTTCCAATACAGCTATTAAACACAATGCTCACTGGTGTAGCATGAGGCCAACAACTATCCTTAAAGCGTGAATATCTGATTAGTTTATTTAAATCTGTGTCTAGTTTAACAGAGCGATGGTTTCTCTGTTTGCCAGCTGTCCTACATTTTTTCTTTCACAACTGCCCTCCTCCTTCATGGAAAAAAAGAGGGCACATTTTACCCAGGATGCTTCACGATCTGGCCTTTGTGTGACCCCGTCCGCCATGTTGCGAGTGTCTGGCCGCGGGCGGGGTCACATATCGGTCACTTTTCGTCCAATCGGTATCCTCTGCTGTGACTGCCTGGCTGTGATTGGTGTGGAGACTGGGCCCGGTGACGCGATTGGAGTAGAGTCGCAGAGCGAATGCAACAGACATAACGGCAAAAAAAAAAAAAAAAAAAAAAAACCCCCCCCCCCCCAAAAAAAAACAACAAAAAAACCCAGACATAATAAAGCCAGTCTCTTAATCTGAGAAATCGGACAATGTCCCACTTTTCATGATTCATCTTATTTTGCTGGAGCGTTCCCGCTGCGTTTGCCTCACACTCAAGCGGCGTTTTTTTTTTACTCTTCGCCTTTGTCTCATGACAACTCCGAGCGACTTGTACTGTTAACAGGTCAATGGCGGTGCAAGGAGGTGAAGCTGAGTCCATAATGAGTTGACACTTGGTTCCACATAAAAACACCTCACTGGCCTTCGAACCCACACAGCTGTGAAGCCCACAAGAATGCTAGCACATTATCCAACGCCCCCCGCTGCCTCACCTTTGTCTGCCTGCCACCTGACATTAGACTGCTTCACTTTGGCCTTGTTAGAGGTCCTCAGTGAGGTCACGGGGTAAGACTGGACACCTGTCAGCAGACGTAAATGACTAGTTTGTGAGTGAACAAGAAATTCATTTGCCCCCTTGATCTGATTTTTATAGTCATTTGTAGTCCAGTTTCTATGAAATACATATCCTTTGTTTAAATAAGATCATGATGCAGATAGAAAACCAACTTTTTTTTTCCAGCTACTGGAAACTGGTGCGAGGTTCTATTTTCCTTTTTTCTGTCTGTCTTCCACCTCTAGACAGCTGAGTTATCATTTTTCCTTCATTTTAACAATATTTTGTGGTTTGTGTGGGGTGAATATTTTCCCCTCCCGCTGGCTGTGTGATGACAGTATTTTCTATTGTTTTAGGCTGCGTATTTTGGGTACTCTCTGATCAAATCCGTTCAATATTTAACTCACAGAACGCACTGGAAAGAGTGGCTTCAGCATATCTCCTTGGGTGGCCAACAGAAAGACATCCTGGAATAATCATGATCTTAAAATAAAACAGAACGAGAAATAGTCATTATTTGGGCAATTTTCTATCATTTTATTTTTCATTTACAAGGTAATTAAATGTATTTATTCATTTATTTTTATAATATTTTTTTTTACTATTAATATGATTATTATTGTTTTTATATCTAAGAGCATTTTCCCTGCTACACTTTTCTAACCCTGTATTGCAATGTGTCAAAAAATTTAATATCGGTTGTTTCTGTGATATCTTGTGATATCGTCTATCTAAGTAGAAGAAAAATGGCAGTACAAATAACACAAGTGCCAAATTTGGAAATCACTTCCAAATGGATGATGTCAGAGAGACAGACAAAATTAATATATTTTGTGATTGCCATGGCAATAATCCCACTTTCATTCCACTCCGAATGTAATTCCTGTGGTCAGGTATGTGTTGCATGTCTGAGATGTTAAATCATGAAAGTTCTCTAAACCCCCTTAATTGTTGTAGATACAAAACAATACAACATTGTACTGAATTTTCAAGAGAGAAAAGAGATAGTTTGTAATTATTGCCAAGCTTGGACACTGACGCATTCTATCTCTGGCAATAAGGAGAGATAAGGCAGAAGCTGTGAATATGCTCTTTTCAATTCCATGTTCTTTTTACATGGTCCTCTCAAACTTCCTCAACCATGCCGGACTGTTTTTCCCTCCGTAAATCAAGGACAGTGGGGAGGACGAGGTGTGATTGCTTTCACACCCAGGAAATAATCACACCGGACCTGCCACAGCTCTGATTAAGACTGATAAATATCGACGAGCAGTTAATGAGATGTCAGGCAGGAACAAGGCCCTTCCCTTCATGCCTACTGATGACACCAATGGAGAGGAAAAATGACCTCGACTTGGCAATGTCATGACCATCTTCCATAAGCGCAAAGCACAAGCTATTAATTATCCTTAGTTGGTGAGCAAAATTATGGATGGTGCACCTGGATTATTCACATCAAAGAAATAGTGGCTAGCAGATGCTTGTTTGGATATTATTCTTCATAATTACATCAGCTAAAAGAGAATGATTATTGTTCATTTTCATTCACTACAATGCTTTTTTTTGGGGGAGGGGGGTAACAGGTTCAGACAGGCATGTAGTCAACAAAAGGCTCCTCAATTAGCTGATTAAAGGATTATCTTAAATGTTTGTCTCTCATTGACTGTGCTACATAGAAGTAGATGCCGATCACTGAGCTTAAAGATTAAAACCTATCAATAAAATTCAAATACATACAGATTAACATTCCTATACAGACGGCATTTATGTTTTTCGTTAGTGTAATGACACAGCACTATTTTTCAAATGTAAACATGCCTGAAGCCCTTTGCAAAGACCGCAGTACACAAAACACCCTCAAAGACACAAACACAAGCTCGCTAGACGTCTGCTGAACTGAGATGAGGACACGAGCTCAGCGGGGAGCTGGAACAAAGTAAATTCATTATCTCACCAAGCATCATGTATGCATTGCTGCATGTGTGAGCTCTATTCCCTGGAGCAGCCAGCCCCAATGTCAGTGCGGTTTCATACTAGCACGTGATTTATGTGTCACCGTACTGGTATTACGCTCTGTTTACAGTAAATTAAGGCTCTATCTTTATAACTGCAGCCATGAGGACATCTTATCTTCCCAGGGCGGCATTTTGATGTGCCTGTTCAGTGGCCTCACAGCACCTGAAGGCTGCCATACCTCTCACGTGTGACAGATTCCCACCAACTGTCCAGCTTTGACCGTGAACTCCAGGTCACCCCATGGTCCCCGGGAGCAGTCCTGACGAATATTGTTTCCCTGGCAGACGTGCTCAACTCATCAGACAGAAAGACCATGCAGCTGCACCCAAACACCCAACAATAGGATGCTTGTTCTGGGGCAGAAAAGGCCGGGTCCCCTTTTTTTGGGGAAGGGGGCGATGTGAGCGGGTGGTCAAATATTTCAGGGGTTTTGCAATAGGATAATCCTCTGTGATGCTGCTGTGAATGGAGGCGCTCGTCTGCAAATTTCGGGAGCATTTGACGAAGTGAAAAACTCGTCCTTCCATTATAGAAATATGTAACTATTGAAGATTAACCCTCTCCATGTTCTGCACAAGCACTTTCATATATGGCTATTTCCAAAAATTCTCTCTCTATGTATTTTTTTCAATTTATTTCTTTCTATTTTTAATCAATTTATATGAACTCATGGCTACTAAAGGGAGAAACATGCTGAAATCAGTGGAACATAATGTATTGTTAAAGTAAAATAAATTATTCACAAAAAAAAAAAAAAAACACTGGGATGTGATAATCAGTTCGGTCAGGTCTGTATGAGTGCGTGTGTTGGGGGCGTTGAAGAGTGGTACAAAAGAAAGAGAAAAACTGGACTGAGCTGCTCTAATCAGACAGGAATATAATTAGCATCGTCATGACAGACAGCAAAATAATACAACAGCAGCACAAAATGTGATGCATGACACACCAAAATTTGTACTTTAGAGATGACAATTAAAAATGCAGTTTCTGGAAATAATGGATACGTTTTGAAAAAAAAGACCTCTCTGATGACTCATATCATGCAGATCTCTTATTTTTTGTTATATATTAAAAAAAATTATTTAATTTATTTATTTACTTTCGTTTCACAAAGCCCTTAACTAAAGGAAGGAAATAAAGGTGCAGACAAGCACACACACACACACACACACACACACACACACACACACACAGAGGCACACACACACTTCTTTGTTGGAAGTATTTGCCAATTAGCAAGTTGTGGAGTTGGAGTGGTAATTAGGCTTTCCAGTCGGCTGGTGTCTGTGCACAGCTTAGCTGAGACAGGTCCGAAGCTAAACGCCTCGCTATTTGTCCAGCAATTATGTCAGGTCCCCATGTCACAGTACAGACGTGACCAATTAGCTGTGCCAAGCCTAAGTGAAAGAGAGGGATTATGGCAGAGGAGATGGGGCAGGATGAAAAAGTAGACAGGGAACGGGTGTGGGGGTGTCTGGAGCTTGTGAGAGGGGGAGAGTGAGGGATAGTCTGTGGAGAATAACAGAGAAGAAAGGGAGACAGAGTCTGGCTTTGGAAATGAGGGGCAGGAGTGGGTAAGGAGGGTGTAAGGGAGCGGATTTCTTTCTTTTTTTTTTTTTTATAGCTGTATGATCATGTTTTGCATTGATCCTCGTCCTGACCGACATGTGGCTAAGACATGCTAATGCATAGCGATATTAATGCTAATGCCGTCTCACTGAACAAGTAGGGATAAGAAATTAATCTTTATTGACGTCTCAATAATTCTCCCTTGCATTATATGACATATTTTGATGAAACAAGCCTGCATACAATCAATATTCTCCAGCTTGGAGTAATGTGACACTATGTCAATAGCCGTAGGAAAGTATACAGAGCTCTAGTTCATCTTGGCATTGGTCCATATTTACTTCAAACTGACAGATTATACTACGTATCAAGCACTGAAGGAGCACCCGCTATCTGGGCTAGTCAAAACAACTCAGAACCTATGATATGGCCCCGAATCTGTCTCGGGGCACATGCAGTATAGTCGTGGTTCATTTCTTTTTCTTCACAAGGGGTTTTTTAAGTTTCCTCTTCAAAAGTGCTGCCACGATGGAAAAAGTAGAAGCTGGTTATGATACCAAATGACAGGATAGAAGAAATTGCAGATTATATGTCTGTGAAATGCTGCTGGACCTTCAATACATGTCAAGCAAGTCCATCATCAGATAACAACAGTGGAGAACAAGGGGCTGTAAAAGTTGGGGAGATCTGAGATGAAATTTATTCTGCCTGCTGCAACACAAAGAGAACCCCACATAATCCTCTGTTGAAACTTCACCACGCGCATCTTGGGGGGAGCGTTTCGAAAATATCTGCTCTACCCAGACACCGAGACCGCGCGATCCAAGACTCTGAATTTAATTGGACAGGGAAAGGGAGAAGAGGGGAGCCAGGGGACAAGGCAAGGGGTGGATGAGGTAGAATCTATGATCTGAGCATCTTTCCCTTTTTTGCTGGAAAACAAGACTGCTGGCTGAGTGCCTGCTGAGATGAGTGGAGCTCATATTAATTAGTGGGCTTGAAAGACAATATGGGGAGCTTCAGTGTTGCAAGTTATTGACATAACTCTACTGCGGATTGCAAACTTTTTGATTTGATTGTGACAACATGTCTTGAAAACTTGCAAGCCTGAGAGCAAATCGGCCCTGTTGTGATGGTAACTTTTGAAAAACTACATATGATTTGTAATTACGCCGCTGCATTTTTTTTTTTTTTTTTGGTATTCCTCGACAGATCTGTAATTTAAGTCAGCTAAATTTGGCAAACTACTTTCGAATAGTGGACTTTAACTCACAGTAACAACTCCAATATTGGCAAGGAACTTAACAACGAAAGGAGCATTAGAAATAGATGAACTCTGGGTAACTTCTCCCAAGGATCAATATCCATTCATCAGGTGCCTGTAGCTATAAAGATGAAATACAGCATTACAAAAAAAATATATTTTTACAGACAGTGTTACACTAAACGTCCTCAGGCTTTTCCAAGGCAAAGGGAATAATGCAGCCTAAACCTGTCTGAAGCGAAACAAAAAACATTAAATCAGAGATTTGGATGAAAAAATGAACAATCCCTACCTACAGGTACACTGAGCACATTAATAGAAATGTACCAAGTTGCACCTGGGAGTGTGGTGTGTTTATCTAAAGCTGATAGTTATCGGAATTGAGACTTTGGTGCCACTTAACCAACAAAAATATTTTACTGTGCCAACTGCTGAAAAACAACATGATGTCCTGGTAATGATTATAGGAATGAGAGACGGCCATAGATGATAAGCAGTGAAATTAAATGTTTGTCTTGGGCAATTGCTTGACTGAAAAACATGTGTGTGATTATGAGTTGGCACGGTACCACATGTAGGGAACAATCTACTTCAAATCCACATGGATGAAGGATCAATTCAAAATGAAACACAAAGACTCAGTCAAGAGATCGGGTCACATTTCTTAAATAATTTAATTGCAAAAGGGTCTTTTAAAAATATTTCTACAAGAATGCATCATCATTTTTAGTAATTTGCTGTGTATGTCTGCACCATTAAATACATCTCAATGCTTTTCAAAGAGGAATTAACAATTGCATTTCTCTGCGCTTTATTCCGATCACTACACATGTACAGTACTCTCTGAAACATCTCGCTTCCTTGTACGAAGAGGGAGTTTTCAAAAGTGACCAAGACAGATTTGCCGTGAGCTTGTTGTAAGACTAAAAGAAAGGACAGAACCGCGTATATTTATTTAAAACAGACAACTGAAGAAAAGAAAGTTAGAAAGTTGCAAGTAAAAGGGCTTTGAGGGAGGGCGAGTGTGTGTGTTTGATGATCTGTCGAGGATGTAAAATAGGGGAAAGAAAGATGGAAGGAATGTTGGGATAGTTTGAATTCTATTGGCACACAAAGAGATAACCACATCTGACAAAGCCTAGTCTCTGCTGATCAAAAAATGTTTTCTGTATAAAATGGCAATCGTTTTACTCCAAACACATACACACACACACAGGGACACACACACACATTCACACAAACACAACAGTCCATCTTCATTTCAGCAACTTGCAGTCAGGAAGATGAACAAATAAAAAAAAAACAAACACATGAGAGCGAGAGCTTTTCCTCTGTGTGTATGTTAAATATTAAACACTCCCAAGAATGTGTGAAAAATCCACTTAATGATTAATTGTTTGCAGTTGATGTGTCGGCAGTTTAATCATTTTAAGATGTGCAACAGTGCCAGTTGAGCTCATCTCTCACGGCTGGTTGACTTCAGTGAACACAACTCCAGATCCCGGCACACCATGTGCACCTCATCAATACTTCATGCAAACTCCAAAGCACTGCCATTTTTCATGAGTGGGTATGTCTGCCATCTGATTGTGTTTAGCACCGATGTGCCCCCCCCCCTCCTGCCCCCACACCTCACCCCAACCCCCCCACCCTATTGACTGTGTCTTGTTTGGTGCCACATGCGTGTTTGCAACAGTGGGGCTTAGCTGATTGAATGATTGAGCTGAGTGGAGGAAGAGGGAGTGATGTTGTATATTCCTGAGAGACTTTGAGTGAAAGTGAGCTTCTGATTGCATTAATTCTGCTCTTCTGCCATCTCCAAATGTGTACACTCCATCACTCTCCTTCAATCAAAATGTTGTTTTGCTTTGTGAAAAACAAAACAATTCCTCAGAAATGATATCAAGAAAAAAAATAAATAAATAAAATAAAATAAAATAAAATGTTTGCTCATCTAACAGGCACTTTGAGCACATTCTCATCATCATGGTAGTGTATCTTGTTGATGGTACCGGCTCTGCTGATTCTGAGCCATCATATCAGAAATCAGAACTGACACTGATGAAAACAATTGAAAATTTTGAGACTTATTTCCTGTATAGTGTGAGTACACAACTGTTAAAACTACTTTTCGATTGTGTAGTACAACTGTTATTGGTTACTAAGCCTTTTAAAGAGTGTACTAGCGGCAGTGAAAACATCTGTACGTGGAATAAGATGAAACAATAGAAAATGTGGAACACATTGCTGTTTTGCATAATATTCTGCATGGCTTTTGAAGGGTCTTAAGCGTGGCTGAAAAAAGTAATATGGCAAGACACACTGCAACATCACGCTATCATTACACACCAAGCTAATAATAGTCACATTTTGCATTGATCAGGACCCAACCCAAACAATTTGGAGACAGGAAGATCATACCAGTGATGCAGCCCCATCCCTTAATCCGCTACCTTCAAACACCCCTCTGTCACAAGCGCAAATAGTATGGTCTCCTTGATGCAGCTGCTATCATTTAGGATGAGGAGGGGGTTGTGGGTGGGGGGGGTGGCCTGCAGATTTTGGCTGTCTGCGTGCCAGGGCTGTTGATCCTGCACTGTACTAATCATGCAGCAGCCTGAGACAGGATGATTGCAGGCCAGACAGGAAATGAAGAGAGATAATGATAGGTCAGCTCACCGTATGTCTACGCTCGCTGCATGCTGTATGCCCGCAATGCCAGATTGGCTGCTGCATTAATCGACCTGACAGACAAAGACCAATAGGTTTCTCTTCTGACAGCTCTGGATTCTCTGATGAGATCTCGTTGCAGAGGGGCAAACTGCAGGTCTTGTGACGGAGCTCCGCCTCTGGGACAATTGAAATGATTGGCAGGTAGGCTGCATCATCTCTGTACCTTTCCCCTAATGACTCTTTAACCGTCCCACATTAGATGGGTCGGGAGGATCCTATTGTTGGAGGTGTTGGCAAATAAGTACAATTAAACCACAGAGATACATCATAGTGGTCTGCGGGGGGTTTTGAATTGAAAACAATGTGCCTGGAAGACAATTAGTTACAGCTCAGGTTCACAAATGCTCTTTATGTTGAGATTGAGGATGGATTGGGGGAAGATTAACATCCAGTTCAGGCGGCACACACAAACTTGAACACACCTACACAGACACTAACACTACGATGGATGGAGAGCAAAAGGGCAACATGTTATAATCAGCTCTCTAACCATGGGGTTATCTCCTCCTCTCTCAGTCCTGACCCCCCCCCCCACCCATGTCTCTCTCTTCCTCCTTTTTCTTTCTGTTCATTTCACTCCGAATCATTTCACAACGACACTTCCATTTAGTCAAAACACCATTTTTCTTTTGTTATTTATCGTATTTTTGTTACAAAACATGTACAGGCTGTTTAGAACAACAACAAAAATACAATATCCAATTTATATGCAATTTCTTTTGTTTAATAGTCATCAATTCATTAGGTGAATCCTCTTGGAGTTTCTCTTCCTTCTGATTGTTCCAAGTCCACTGTCCCAAATGGCCTACAGTCCATCTGAGTGTTGGTGGGCGGGGGCGGGGGGGTTTGGCGGGCGAGGTACAAATAAATACATAGGGCAGGATGTCAAGAAATAAAAACAAGAATTTTGATTATTTCTAAATCCAGATAATAGTTAAGTAGAAAGTAAGGTGTCCATCATGGTTTCTCTCATTTTCTGCATGATGCATATATATATAATTTTATATATATATATGTGTGTATGTCCCAAGTTCATTGTTTTGGATTCAATAAAAAAGAATGTTTAACAGTTGTCCACAGAATATAGCGTAATTGTTTCAGATATATTTGCTCCTTGTCACGGTTCAGTTCATGCGTTAATTCTCCACAGTGGCAAATAGCGGAAGCCATACTGTACAGTATACTTGTGTGCAACCTGACACATCCGCACATCCACGCACACTGAATCACACACACACACACACACACACACACACACACACACACACACACACACACACATACACACACACACACACACACAGACACACACACATACAAAAACGCACACAAAAGGCCAAGTGGTCTTTCTATAGTGTTGCCACAGTCCATGTCTCCCCTTAATCACATAAAGTGTCCAGTGGGGTTACTCAGGATTGGCCGGCCATTTTTAAACCTCAAATCTCCCAAAAAATTTGTAAGAAAGCCAAAGAAAAAAAAAAAAAAAACGGGGGAAAAAAGAAAAAATGTAGTGTGGACAAACAAAAATAAAACATTTTTATGTGTAAAAACACACTTGATGAGCAGGTGATCCCAAGCTGTGGAACTATCCTAAGTCATTTCAGGTCAAAGTGAAGAGGTCATCTGGTGACCTCCTGAGGATTCAGCAGCCAAAACAAATGTCCAAAAATGTGGCTGCACTACTTTGACCTTCTTGACCTATGTCATGCTCTTAACCTTTGACCTCAGCCCGTCATATTTCCTCCTCCACCACCTCACCCGTCTTCAGCAAGTGCCCTTTTAGATAACACACCTTCAATATGAAGATGGAGAACAACACATGTGCACAGTAAAACAACTTCTATCAGGGAAAGAATTGTCCTCTATCTCCTGTGGGTCCAGAACACCAATGTTTTTGTCTAGTTTTTTTTCTTTTTTTATGTGTGTGAACATTTGTTCACTTTTTTTTTTTTTTTTTTATACCCAGGGTGTTCGTACTTTTACTATATATTATGTCCATCAGAGCTGGGCCGAGGGGTCAAAGGGAAGGGCTCTTGCGTGAGGATCAGTGATCAGACGTTTCAGTTACAGGGCTAAGGCCAACCTTACTAAAACACACATGCATGCAAACGTCAACCCACACCAGAGCTGGTGAGGCACGCATGGGATATAAGGGGGTTAACTCTTTCTCCTCCTTCAAAAACACACAAATTCTGATTGGATGGAAAAAGAAACAATGACGAATAACAAAAAAAGCAGAAACAGGAAATGGAAGTGGTAATGAAATAAAGAAAAAAAAATATTCAGAGGCACCACAAGCCAGTTTCATAGCGTCTAAGTGGCAGAGATGGGTCAGGCAGCTAGGGTTTTCCAATGGCTCTCTCTGGCACAGTTCCTCCCCCCTTTTCCTGTCTGGCTGTCCTTCGACTGCATCGGTCTGTGTGTCCCGTCGCTCACACCTGAACAGGAAGTGTTTGGTTCATCTGTAGTCTCATGTCCTGAATGCTACCAAGAATCTTCTTCTGATGGCCAGCCAACGTCACCCCTATCCGCAGCAAGTCCCTGTGGAGTGAGAAGAAAGGAGAGGAAAAATAAGAACAGGTGGCTCCATTATTAAAAAAAATAACTAAAGTAGACAAACATCACATGTCAGAAGTTGAAGTGCAAATTTCACTTTTCACAAGTAAACACACACTGTATCAGGTGGGAACAAGGACAGACAAGCACCTTGGCAATCACCCGTAAAATGGCTTCCTTAGGGTATGTCAACAAAATGGGGACACTCATCCAGCTACAGCGAATGTTAGTCTTAATGCAACATACTTCTGTTGCCCGGCAGGTGGGCAAAGCGGAGGGGAGTCAAAGCCATAATGTGATAGTTAATGATTAAAGAGCAAACTTAACTACTGTTCGACAGCTGGCAGACTTCACAGAGTCCACACCAGTCTGCCACTTAGCTAAAGAAACGCAGAAGCAGAAGTTTTTTTTTTTTTTTTTTTTTTGCAACATATTAGCCAGATTACCCAGAATCCTGTCATTCATACTTAGAATGGGTCTGTGTGTCGGTAAATCAGCTTTAAGTTGGCCACTGTTGCACAACATTCTTCAATCAATGCTTAAAAATACTACAGCAAACAAGACTGGAAAATGTTAATGAGTCTTTTAGCCAAGGGCTCACACAAACTACCACAAGTGTGATCTGTAAAGTAGAGGGCGTTAACCCAAGGTTGAGCGTACAGTTGACATTACTACACCCTTAAAGAGGCCGGGGAGAGCGCACCTGCTCTGGCCGTCATTAGTCAAACGGCATAATCTAATCATCATGGTCATGTTGGTTTAACACTGCACAATAATATCACGAGAACCTCTCTTTTCCGCTCGCTTGTTTGATTTCCCTAGTCGATAGCTGAGGAGAGAGCGGACGGCGTCTGGGACAGCGATTAGCTGACTGTTGGGGCTCTGCCACAGTCTGTGTCCTCTCCGTTCAGTTACACACACACACACACACACACACAAACAGTGGATAATCTAATATTACACGCAGACACCATACACTCTGCTTGTCTCATTGACTTTGTGGCCCTATCCATTTGAGTCCAAAACTGTGCACCTAAACCCACACATGAACAAACACACTGACGCACATACAGTACGTGCATGTGCGCTCACATCCTCTCCAAAGCCAAATAAGGGTGAATCACTGCAATTTCACACAAATAAATGGTGTTTTTTTTTTTTTTTTTTTTTTTTTTTTTTTTTTTTTTTTTTTTTTTTTTTTTTTTGTTTTTTCATATTTCGCCATCTCCATCAGCACAGCGATGGAGGATGAAATGATAATAAATGGGCACCATTAGAGGAATTACTGGCCATTAAGGGCAACAGAGAGCCACAGTACACCACACCTGTCAGCCTGGCCAAATTGAAACAAATTACCCCCACCTCCATTGCCTATTATGCAGCTAATGAGGATGATTTATTTATCATTATAATTTTAATTCATTTATTTGATCATCACTGGCCTCCAATTTCCATGACTTCCATTACATCATTTCCTGTTTGTAAACACGGCAGGAGGCGGGTGAGTCGTCAAGGTCAACTGGAGATCGTAGTAAAGAAGCAGCTACAAGTGCTCGCTGAACGACTGTACTCCACTGTTTAACCATGCATTTGTTGATTATGTGTCAGATCTGCTTTGTTTTTGAAGCGGGTGATTGTTACTAGTTAAACCCGCCCCCCCCCTTAATTACAAAATCCCTATTCTACAGTGAACCTATCCTGATTGGTCAATTACACACCAAATCACAGGAAAAGCATAGAAGAGTTTGTTTTCTCATTTCGTATTCCTACATAATCCCTCTCACGTCTCTCCTGGCAAATTTTGTTCCTGTAAATCTTGTTCATACTCACGCTCATTTTTAAAACTACTATTCTTCATACACTGTAATAGCTGGGAACACATTACCGTAAAAGGCCTGATACTCTGTGTCTTCAAGGCAATGATTTATCTAGTTCAACAAATGCATTTCTGAAATGTCTACTAAATGCACCAGAATGGTAAAATGTGCTTTATTTTCTTATGCTTTTTATCTGGTATTCATTTGATGTCTGAGCCCACTCAGAGCCCACTTTTCACATCTTATCATGTTTAATTTAGCCATGAGACTATTTTTATTCCCTCAAGGTCAATCTGTCTAACACTAATTTGACTCTCAAACTCAGCCCAGTCAATCACTTTAGGCCTGATTAGCTGGATCCTCTCTCTCTCTCTCTCTCTCTCTCTCTCTCTGCACTCACTCTGCTGTCATCTGGGCCACCAGGTCAAAGGAAGCAAATCCGGCGTTGACGAAGTTGTCACGGTAGCGGCTCATCTTGATGGCGTCCAGCCAGTCCCCCACAGTGGTGAAAGTGGTATAGTCTGGCACACAGCGGTCAAGCAAGGGCTGGGATACCCTACATAGGGGGGGGAGGGAGGGATGAGGGAGAAAGAGAAACAGAGAGAGAGAGAGGGTTAAGGTCGTCACTCTACTGCCTCTACCGGCCAACCTCACCCCCAAACGCCCCCCGCTGAGCGCCACCTCTCCATTTCTCCACCTCTCCTCTCCCCTCTCCCCTCCTCTCCTCCACATGTAAGGAGATGTGTGCACATGTAAGGAGTTGGGTGAGGGCGTGGGCCAGGGTACTTTTATGACTGTGGAGAGACTGGCTGGAGGCTTGGGTGGGTGGGTGGATGCTGGCGCTGCAGCTGGTGAGGCGAGCTGGTGTGTGTTAGTAGAGCAAATGTCAAATCTGGTCTTGAATCATGAATAACACATTGTAATTTACATGGAACTAGATCAGATTTATATTAAGAACCTATAATCATTTGCTATTTTTACAACAACAGGTGTCATAGTAACCAAGTTACTACCAATTTGTTCTTTTTTTTTTTGTCAAGAATGCATTTATGTGGCAGTATGGAAATGTGCCTCATGAAACCCTGGAAATGTCTGGGTTGCTCTCTTCCTGTTTGTTGGTTCCTGTTCTTCTGAGATGTCACTGTGTTGCAAGGGGACTGACAAGTCAGAAAAAAACAAACTTGAAATCCAATCTGAGTGGTTGTATGGAGTTGCACTTTCAAACCACCAACAACTGTGGTTTGAATCTGATCTGGGAAGATTGGATTTCATGCGGTTTAGCTGGACAGCTCAAATCAGATTTGGGCTGCCGGTGCGAACATAGCTTAGGTCTATAAGCTATACGCTGTATAGTACACAATTACTGCATTTCAAATACATTCCCTCAAGATGTGTTTCTTTCTGACCAGGTTCCCTCGACAAAAGGATGCGTGCAACATAATTCCACAGAGATGGAAAGAAGTTTTGGGAAAATGGCTCATGATGGGAGAAATATCTGTGGAATGTAAACACAGATGTGTGTGGTTGCATATTTGGACTGACTCATGAACCTGTGGATGCTGACAATACATGGAAGGAGTGACTCACAAACCTGCATGCGTGTTTGACTGTGCATCTTTGTGTATATGAAAGTATAGCTTAGTAGTGTGTGAATGTGTATGTATGTGTGTGTGTGTGTGTGTGTGTGTGTGTGTGTGTGTGTGTGTGTGTGTGTCTGTGTGTATCCCTGAAAATGTGTTTGAGGGTATTTTGCATGTTCCTGCACACCTGTTGACAATCTAAAAAAGGCCTTTCTAAAGAAGAAGCTAACCCACTGTGCTGATCAATGCTGCAGATAGAGGCCACCTTGGGAGTTTTAATAAAACTGCGCTGCTACAACTCCGAGCAAAGTGGAGCGGATGAACAAGAGAGGAGGGTGGAGAAGGAGGGGGCGAGAGGGAGGTGTGGGGGAGGTGAAGGAGGAGAAACAGATGAGGGACCAGGCGAAGAGAATGAGCACCACTGTCTCCCCTCCTCTCTGCTCTGTTGATCCCTGTCATCCTTTTTGATGGCATTAGATTCATTAACAATTAAAAGAGGAATGGAGAGAGAAAGAGGGAGAAAAGAGAAAAGGCATGGAGGGGGAGTTAATAACAGTGATACAGAGGCTCCATTGAGTGGTGTAGATGGAGTGATTTTTAATAAGGCCTGTGCTTCGGAGCCCAAGGCCTCAGGCCGTCGTTAACGCCAGACTCTGGCTCTTCTCTTAATGGAGTATTGTTAGCCCTCCTTCTAAAGTTGGCTTCAAAAGGGTCCAGACCATTCCCAGCCACATGTTAGCCACAAGCAGAAACGCAGCAGGAAAGCTGGGTAATATTGTACGTTAGCTATTCAGACAGTTAAAGGCCAAGGCTAAATTCATGCTTGATTGCTGGGGCTGCCACGGTTGCACCACAGGGTTAGAGTAGAAAGATAAACACAGAAATGACTTGTGATGTCACCAATGCTCATTTCACTCATTATGCTGCCAAGTATGTGCAGTACACACAACTAAAGAACTTTGATGTCAGACAGTGTCAGCTAACCTCCAGCCACCCTTCAATGCCGACCAGGACGACAGTATCATCTCTCACTCCTCCCTTGTTAGGTTTGTCGGCAGGAGGCCACCTCTCCGCTGGCCCGTTTAAAATCTCGTTAGTGGCTAATTAAAAGGCGCTCCCATCTCTTTTTTGCATCGCCTTAATCGAGCTAATTAACCGCAAGCTTAATCTTCTAAGAACGTCACTCCGGTGGCCAACCGAGACCCTGGTTTCCCCCCTGAGCCCAACCAAGGATTGTCTGTGGCCCTCCCTCAAGACAGAAAGACCCTGATGCAGGGACAGATAGGTAGGTCACCCCCTCCTCTGCACTCCAACTCTGCCACCTTCTCTCCTCCAAATTCTTTCCAAGAAACAGGTTGCAGAGGAAGGTGGTGCAGCTAAATGTAGATGTGACATCACTGATTGAGCTCCCAGTCAGCAGGGGAGTTGCTTTAAGGGCTGCATTGAGCGATGGTAATTTGGATTTGCATAATGGCCCAGGCTGCATTTGTGAGAACCAGAGAGTTGTATGGGAAGAAATCTGCACTTTATAGGAGTTAAGAGATTGTTACAGCTGAGTCAGAGTGACTCACGCACACTGTATCAACTCGGATAAGGAATATTTGCACAGTGGAAATCATTATCACAGGCGCTCTGGCTCAGGTGCAAATGAAATGACTTGGCTAGTACTCCCACGGCTGAAAAGTCAAGTGACTTCACTCAATAAACTAATGACCTTTTGCTGTAATCTATCATAAGAGTCCAGCTGGGCTCCTTCAAAATATGACTTAAGAAAACCAGAGAAGATTTTTCCAAAGCATTCAGCACTAATATCCATAATGCGATGACCATAATTAGACATGATTGCCCATTATGAAAATCACTAATCCACCTAATAAAACTCAACAAGGACCACCGGGGACACTAAGAAAAACAGAATCACAAGTTAAAGTCTATTTCTGCAATTACCAGCTCCAAAGAACCTAGAAAACATAGGGCATTTTGCTGTAAAGCTTTGCTCGACACAGCTTCCATACTGATTCTGAACTTAATATGAGCAACATGCTTTGACTTACCCAGTGGACTGTGTGCTGTTGGTGACCACCTTGAGGCTGGCAGCATTGCGGATAAGCTTATCCAGCGTGGCCACAATCTGGGTGAATTTGGGCCGCAGGTTTCTCTCTTTTACCCAGCAGTCCAACATGAGCTGGTGCAGTGCTGTGGGGCAGTCCATGGGTGGGGGAAGTCGATAGTCCTGCTCCACGGCATTTATCACCTGAGGAAGGACGAGAGAGAAATCACAATTGCTTCTAATCACCAAGTATGGTGTAGAGGGAGGACGAACTACACAAGGAGAGAGATGGGTCGATGAAGAGAACAAGTGAGGGAGGACAGAAGAGGATGAATGAGGGAAATGATAGAGGACTGAGAGATAAACAGAAAAAAATCACCCTAGGTGATACGAAGAAATAAGGGCCAGAGAAAAATTAGCTGTGAGGAGCAGTTGTAGGTGTATATGTAGAGAGAGAATGACTTTTGGACAAAAAATGGCTGAAAAATACTACAGCTTTGTGAGAAAGACAGCATAAACATCTACTTTCATATCAGTGAAATTAAGTATGTGTATCACATCTTTGCTTACATCTTGATTGCTCATGTCCCAGTACGGCCGCTCGCCGTACGACATCACTTCCCACATGACGATGCCGTAGCTCCACACATCACTGGCTGAGGTGAACTTCCTGTAGGCGATCGCCTCGGGAGCCGTCCAGCGAATGGGGATTTTCCCTCCCTGTGGATATGCGAATGAGTAGGTGAGCATGAAATACTGGAGGGATGGAGCACAAACACAGAGTCACACACATACAAGAGGGAGAGAGAGGGTGAGAAAAAACACAGTCCGAGGGAAACATTGATACACAACACATGGGCGCATGCTGTAGAACCCCAAACACCACGTACACACAAGGTTAGTAACACAGTTAGAGAAAATGAGGTGTACAAACACATGATGCTACAAGAATATTTAATGTGCTACAAACTGTATTTTTCAACATCAATATATCGCCATCATTTTTAGAATCCTTTCTTGTAACTACCACACAAACTCATCCGTCATTCTTACTGACATTGCTCTGGGTGTTTTTGCTTTTTGTTTTGCTACTAAAATGGATCTATATGTTTGAAGTGACTTTTCAATCACCCTTAATCACTTGTTTGGTGATCTGTCGCTGTAACGTATTCAGCGGGCTTTAGCTGAGTTGCACAGGAATAAAAGATCCATTTTCGTGTTTGAGAAGCACAGTTGTACTGAATCTCAAATCCTATCTGCCTTGACGTGCTTTGCCACTTTTACATGTTGTGTTATGTCAGAAAAAGAGCCAGAATCAATATTTCATATCAGACACTCCCTTAATTTGTCAGCAAATGTTCTTGTAACATATTTTGCAAATCTGCCAAAGTTTCATTGGAAACACACAGCAGCACATCCAGGTTGAAAAGTTCACCAAAGCAACCAAAGTGTCCGTAATGCTGCGCTTTGGAAACACTTTCGTGACTCCAAAATGTCATAAATTCAGCAGCAAACAGTCATTCAGCTGCAATCTAATTTTTTTTAGTCCACTGTTTTAACTGCTCTTATTTTTCTCTCCTGCATGCCATCCAGAGTAAGGAGAGTAAAATCTCCCTCTCCGCCCAGAATGGTCATGTCATGTGGGAACAGACTTGACACAGATCCATTTTTTGAATACACTCAATACACATGGCAATACTTGCCAATGTTGTGGATTCTTTTGTGAAAGGGGCCAAAATTTAAGCAATAGTGATGTATTGATGTTAAAACGTTACATGTAGCACCTTTAAACATTGATTTCAAACATGAACACATATACACAAACACATACACATGTATGTACACACACTGACTCACCAGCGAGCTGGTGTAGGTGGGGTCTGTCGGGTCGTCCTCGAGGAAACGAGATAGGCCGAAGTCGGACACCTTACACACCAGATTACTGTTGACCAGGATGTTGCGGGCAGCCAAGTCTCTGTGCACGTAGTTCATGTCTGACAGGTACTTCATGCCTGCTGCGATGCCACGCAGCATGCCAACCAGCTGGATCACTGTGAACTGCCCGTCATTGAGCTGGCAAAGGAAGAGAGAGAATGACAAGGATAAATTGGATTGTAGATCAAGGTTGCACATTCAAAGGAATATATGTTTTTCTCTCTTTTACTTTTATTTGTCCTACGTGTCTCTTACTTTCTTTGCATATGTTCTCTTACCTGCATAATTAATCTCCCATCACTTTTGCACTGTGACATCTCTCTCCTGTCTACCCACCCACCCATCCTCCATTCCTCTCCTCTCTATATCCCTTGTATTACTCCCCTTTCTCTGGCAGACAATGTATGGTGTGACTTTGAGGCAGAGATTCATTGGAGACTGAGCTCTTTGTAAATGTCACCAATTGCCTGGATGCAGCATTTGTAAGATATCCATTGTGGGCACTGCAGCAGAGCTTTTATGGCTCCAAAGAAAGTGAGATAACTAACGGTAAGATCAAGGAGATTTGGATGGGCTTATTTGCTGGATAGGGTTGCATTAATGATAAAATCGCAGATCCATGTTTTATAAGGAGTAAGTCATATTAGAGCTCTTCTTGTGTGTCATGTGTTTATGTGTGTTCATTTTTCTCACCCTTAGGAAAGAGTCCAGGGCCCCGTTCTCCATGAACTCAGTCACGATCATCACTGGCCGACTCTTGGTGACCACACCTTCCAGTCGGATAATGTTGGGGTGGTCGAACTGGCCCATGATGGAGGCCTCGGACAGGAAGTCTCGCCTCTGGCGGTCAGTGTAGCCCACCTTGAGGGTCTTGATGGCTACGATGATCTCCCGGCGCCCGGGCAGCTTGAGGCGACCGCGGCACACCTCACCAAACTCTCCTGCGCGAGCCCAGGTGAGACGGGCAGAGAAACATCAAAAGAGGAAGAGGAGAGATGGAGGGAGAGAGAGAAAAAGAGGGAGGGGAGAGAGGCATGACGGAAGAGTGGAGGAGAGTGGGGGGAAAGAGGGGAGAGGGGACAGTTAACTGGTTAGAACCAAGGAGCCAGGGAAGGGTAGCGGGAGGGGTGGGACAGGGGGAACTGCAAAGAGAAGCCAGGACTCTAGGCCAGTGTCAAGGGATGGAGCATACAGTGACTTTATGCTGTTAAGCTATGGATTAAAAGAAACAGCATGGTGAGTGTGAGGCATGATGATGGAATGTGAGATTTAGGTGTAGAGTTGATTAAGAAAAAAATGCATGTTGAAATATGAAAAAAAAAATGGGTAAAGTAGGTTGACAGGGTGAGAGGAGCTGAGGGGGACAGAGGAGGAAGGGGCAAGGATCAGGGGGGTGGGGGTGGTGCTAAGCTTCGAAGGGGCTGGAGACATGGGCGCAGGTGGAGGAGATAGGTGGAGACAGAAGCTTAGGGGTTCTCGGGGTCGTGGACGCTTTACGTTTAGAGTCTACACCAAGCGTGTGCAAGAATGCAAGAAAAAATTAGGCAATGAGAGCGATATGTGTCGACACGGGTGCAAAGGTCACAGAATGGGGGAAGTCGGGGAGGGGAGGAGGAGGGGAGGGGGCAGGGGATGGAGGAATGGAGGAATGGATTGTGGAAGGGGTAGAGGAAAGTAGGGGGACAGGGAAGACAGGGGATGAGGGTTCGTCACTTTAAAGGCGAATGCTGGGAAGCGACGGGTTTCAAGTAGTAGCCTCAGCAGTAGAAGAGTTGTCGTAGTAGTAGTAGTAGCAGTAGTAATGGTAGTAGCAGAAGCAGCAGTAGGGGAGTCCCATCTCTGCCATCACAACGTCCTCCATTTTGGCTCAGATACAATGCTAAGAAAACTCAAACTTGGCACAGTCCTGCAGCTTTTGAGCAGAGATTATTACTATCAAATATATCAAATACATAAAAAATATTTTACTATCTACGACATCAAATGTTAGGGAGGGGTTCTAATGGAGGGGGACACAACCACATAGTGGAGGAAGTGTAAGTGTGTGAACAGGGGTCATATATAGTGATCCAGTAGAAGCCCTCTTTAATAAAGAGGTTCTCAAGACACTAAAAAGTGGGCAGGGTCGGAGACAGCCAATCCTGGACAAGAAATATTTTAATATCTTTTGCCCCATCTGGACAGGATTAAATCTTCAGAGGGATGCAGGGAAATAAATATCAGCCATGCTTCTTAGTAACATGCTTTGTACAACCCAAGACTAGGGAGTTTAATAATAACTGTATGTCAGTAACCAAGTAATGGGTTTGTATAAAATGCTTTCATTACAACCCACAGAACTCAAAAGTGGGCGACAGCTGAAGTTCAAAAATTGAAAATGGGAAACTTCATTCAGACTTACATCTTAAATCACAAAGTGTCTATCTATAAAGGAAGGGGAAAAAATGGATGGCCAACAAGTGTGCCAAATAACAAAAGGCTATAATTAATACTGGATGAGATAAGAGAAGAATTACACACATGCGCTCGGACAGGATTACATTTTTCCCCTAGAGAAATAAATCCTGTCTGTATGGGGCTGTAGTCTTGCATTGTCCAGAATCTGCTTCCAGTGGTTTCAAGAAGATTTTCAAGTCATAATGACTTTTCTGCTGTGTCATACCTATTTAAATCAAATCAATTTTCTCAAACAGCATCTTTCTCGTTCCAGGATTGGGCTCCATTTTAAGGTCACAGGTGAAATGATAATCTGCCAAACAACAGGCTATTACAGCTACTCTAAATATACACAATATGGTAAATAAGATATGGGTGCTAGAACTGTCAGTCTCGCTAACTGAAAAGAGATAAAGACACACTGTAGCTAGTAATGCTTTTGAACACAGGACAGTGCTGGAGACATCTGTAAGACTGGAAAGGGGTTCCTAAGAGGTGACGAGTGTGGTAGGGGAGGGAGCAAGGAGAGGGCTAGCGATGAATTGAGTGAAAGTACCGCTTGGTGTGAAGTCCTCTAACGGAATGGCCTGGAGGTGACTAGCAGTCTTCCCCCTGTAGCTCAGGAGCTTTGGTGGGTTACCTGCGCCGATGACCTCCTCGATCTTCACGCAGGAGACATCTATCTCCTTGGCAAACTCGCGCACTGCTTCGTTGGGGTCCTCGTAGGTGAAGGGGTCAATGTAGACTTTCATTCCCGGCGTTACTATAGGGGATTCAGTGGCAAGAACAGGAAAGTGAATCTATGCTGCCAAAAAAAAATCAAAACACCCAACAATCGTTTAATGCTCTGAAAAAAAAGCTCTTTATCAACCAAGGAAAGATCAAAGCAAGATCCTTCTTGACTATTTTATTACTGCACTAGATCGATGAAGCTGATTCATGTTATGTGAGCTATTCCTTAGCGCGTGGGGATTCTCAGTCGATGCTAAGTTGAAGTGTAGGACTGCTGCTGTTGGAAAGCCATGTAACAAGGAGGGTCATCTCAGCAAAGAGACTTACTGTACTGCTGCAGTTTCTCTGTGTACTCCGACTCTGAACCATTTCTCTGCTTTCTGTTGAGAGAGACGAAAACACAAACTGAGTCACGTGGACTCCTCACACAGCAGGGTGCAAATACTGGAAAGGAACAAAGGCATGAAGAGAAAACAGATCCCTGATAATGTCTGCAGAGATGTAGCCACACTACAATGTGGCTTGGTGAAGATGTTTAGTCTTCCTGCACTGGAGGCAAAGGGATACGCTGTAGATAAAGATTGTATCAATGCCTGGTGGTAAAATGATTCATACTTTGGGACTGTAACTGGAGTCTAAACAAAGGATATCATACCATTGTCTTATGCAGTAAGTAAAAGCCGTTCACTCTGGGTACCCTCAAAATGAGCAGCCGAGACAAAAGCAGACTTCAACAGCAAGCTCAGCTGTCTTGCTTTTCTCGCCCTACAGACATCACAGCGCTCCTTCCAATTCAGCCTGCTGCTTATTTTTCTCCTCACAGACTCTCGCTCTCTTCCTGTCATTCTCTCTTTCCTTTTTTTCATCCATTTGTTTTCTCTCTTTTTCTCTTTTACCCATGTCTCTCAGTTTCTGTATCCGCACCTTCCTGCATGTGTCCCTTCTGCATGCGGGAGGGGGTGGGGGGCAAAGATGGTGACAGAGTGAGGGGGCTGGGTTGTTGAAATTACATGTTAATGTGCTTCCTTTGTTGTCTAACCAGTAACCAGGGCAATAATACCCGATGGTGATTTGCATCTTATTTCAAATTCTAATTTGGTTCCGGAATATGCCGAAGCTCTGTGTTTTGTATTATTACTATTTTCTCCTTCTTCTGTGGCAGTCAGAGCAGGAGCTAAGCCAAGACCCTGAGAGAGACACAATGTAGTGGTGTGAAAATAGAAGAGAGCGAAGAGGCAGGAGGGAGAAGGAGAGGAGGGGGGAGCCAGGGAGATTATTATTCAGTCTAGCGTGACCGATGCCCACGCTTGTCAGACGTTGCCTGAACTGGCTTTCGGAGGGAACCCAGTGAGCGCCAGTCAGCGGTTGGTGCCAACCTTTCACACACACACACACATATATATATATATATATACACACACACACACACACACACACAAACACACACACACACATACACACACTGAATTTGCTGCTTGACAAATAAGTAGTATAAGGATAAACGAGTGTGGTTAGACCCAGCTGATGCAGAGTCACACTTTTTGAAAGGTGTGAGCAGCCGCTTGCATCTTCCCAGTCAATTGGGCCCAGCAGACAGGGCCGCATCTGGGTTCTTTGTGGTCGGGCAACTGCACAGTTAACTCTGAGTGCTGGGCCATGAGGGCAGGCCTATCAGGCCCAACAGCTGCTCCACCATGCTGTGTCCAGTGAGCAAAGTAGCATTTCGGCCAAAGCTGTTTACTATTCACAGATTCAGAAGGCTAATCTGGCATTCAGTGGTCTCACAGGTGGCACCGAAATCCGCTGAGACTGTTCTGGAGGACATGCAAACAAAGTTGACATTTGAAGCTATCTCAGTTTTTTTTTTTTTTTTTTTCAACTTGAAAGAAAAATGTTCCCACAAATGTTTCTTTAAGTCCTTGTTGTTTGAACACACTCTGCAGGGTAGATAAAAGTAAATGAGTCAGTGTAGAAGTGCTCTACCACACTCGTATCTACTGTTGCTGCCCAAGTTTCTCAAGCTTTTTGAGACGCTGTTGAATGGTGAGATGTTCTGACCTGAGGCAGACGATAGCGATGACCACAACCGCAATGATGAAGACCAAGGTGGCGGTGGCTGATCCCACGATGAGTGGCAGCTGCTCCTGCCATGACTTCGGAGGGTCAGCTTTAGGGGTCAAAGAGAGAGAGAGAGTGGTTACTGAGAGAACGTGCCACAAACATACACCCACACTAGCTGTAATCCATTTGTATAGCCAAACCATGCCACTCTGCGTTTTCTGCCACCAGTCTAACTGCAGGCTCGTATGCCTCTCACGCCTACTTCAGATCTGTATGCTTATGTAAGTAAAACCATGCCCCTGTGTTCTTCAGGCTGTATTTAGCAGGATGGAGAGCAACCTGAGACTAACATATACATTTATGGGACATGATGAGTATGATGTGGAGCAAGAGTGAATTAATACCTTGACTGATTGCTAGGAAATGGTAGCTTTTTACCAAATTTTAAGTCAATTTCTCTACAAGGATTTCAGTTATTTTTGCATGAAAAGTAGGCATAGTAGCTTCTAGCTCTATGAGCTTTTGAGCCTCCATTATGTTCGTAGGCTTATGCACAGCACTATTATGGTGGTATTGCTACTAAGCCACAAATATCCCAGTACATCCCTGGGTAATAAAGTGGGTATGGGAATAACATACTTTGCAGGTTGGTGCTGAAGTCGGCCGGGCTGCTGTATCGGCCGTAACCGGCCACTGTTCGGGCACGGACCTGTACCACATAAGGCGTACCAGCCTTGAGACCTTCAATGCGTGCGTTGCTCCGCTGGGCAGTCATGGTGTGGGCGATGGCCTCACCCTGATCCTGCAGAGACAAAGACAGTCAGTGATGAAAACAACACCAAACAGCAGCCCCTTGTGCTGTCTCATTCATCATCAACCCCTCTCTGATGCTCTACCCTCCCTGACACGGCTGACCAGTCGAACCATGCAGGCGGGTGAAAGAAATATGGAGACAAGAGTGAGAGAGAGAAAGAAATGGAGACAGACAGATTGTAGACGGCGTGTTAATCCAACGGGAGAAGGACAAGACAACAAACAGAGCAGATAAACACTGAGCGCCTTTGTTCTCTATGCACAACTCTCTGGGCCTCTGGAAAACAGAGAAACTTTCGAATGCATGTATTGAGAGAGGACGGGGGGTAAGAGCGAGGGCAAGAGGGAGAGAGAGAATTAGGGGTACAGAAAAGGGCAGAGCATAATGGAAATATGGGAAGGGATTGGGTGAGAGAAAGAGAGAAAAAGGAAGGAGGGATAGAGGGGTGGAAAGAGGGGAATAAGTAGGCGAGGATGATCATGCAAGCTATGATTGGAAATGGTGTCTTGCCTCACTGCAGCCATGTGTTTATCAGCTGTGGCATTGTTTTCCACATTCACAGAAACACAGACGAAACAGAGACCATGCGAGTCATTGAAATTGGATTGAATTAGAGGCGTTGACTTACATTGCCGCTTACCTTCTCATGGTACTTAATCTCATAATCCAGAATGATTCCGTTGGGTTTGTCTGGAGGCAGCCAGGACAGGCTCATGGTGCTCGCTGTGGCCGCCATCAGGTGAACTGTGGGCACTGCAGATGGAGCTACATGGGGCAAAGCAAATAAATGAAAACCTGTTTTATTTATCGTTTTCTGTGTTATGTCTTTTCAAGTTCTATGCCCTTTGTGTGTTCACATAAGCCCAAACACAAAGTCTTGGGCTGTGGCCTTTGTGAAAAGCTTTGGCCAATAGTTAGTATGCAGAACCATTCCCCACTAATGCTCGAATTCTCCCTCCCAGAGTCCTTGGGGAGGGAGAGGGGATGTCTAATTCTCCTGTGACAAGAGAATCAAACTGCAAAACTGATGGATAAGTCTCTGGTACATGTAGTTCCCTAAGCAATAAACCAACTTGCGGGCAAGCATAGGAGCCGGCACACACATACAGTTGTAGACATTTCACACATTTAACTGAGTTCTTGTTGAACTTCTGCTGCACTTTTGCTCCTTTGAGGTGTTGGAGAACAGTCGTGTTTTCCATGCGTTGTGTGCTGTCCATACATTGACATGTACTGTTACTATGCATGAAAATGAGCACGCACAATATAAGCGATTTATGTTTTATGGACATATACACACTCACAGAAGACCATAAAACACACTGGCACTCCACCCACCTGAGCTTTTCATGCTTTGTTCACATGTGCCTATTAATGGCCAAGTGCTGTCTGCCTCCCTGTCTCCCTTTTCCTCTTTTCTAAGTTCAGGCTTGTTCTGTAGCTGTGACTCACTCCCTCCTCTCAGTCTACTCCACTGCTTTTGTTTCATAACTTTAACTGTCTATCTCCAGTGGCACCTTCTCTTCAAAAATAAAGTTCCTCACTTCTTTTCTACACTCTACACAATCACCTTCTTAAATTTCCCCCCCGTTTCACTGTCCTCTTCAGCTCTTCACTTTTCATTTCCTTTTCACCGCTGCACACACATTCTCTCTTCATTTTTGTTAAAAGGTTTTTAATCCCCAGTTTTTAGTTCTTTGATCCTCCCCCTTGTATTTCCTTTCTCCCTCTGCTGCCTGTGTCTGTGGCCAGACATCCTTCTGTTTCTCTCTCTCTCTCTCTCTCTCTTCAAACCTTCCCTTCTCTACCCCCCTTCCCTTCCCTGCCAGCCTCATCCATCCAGGCCCTCCACATCTTTCTTTCTCCCCCTGATGACAATACTTCCTAGGCAGATCCCCTGGTTACTCTAGCCAGGGGATTAGGGGCCCTCCTATGGGAGAAGACGTCGCAGTAACCATGGAGGTGGCCTCTGGGGCTTATCACCGCCCTAGTATTTATTTTGGTTCTTAAAAGGTGAATGCACATGCAGGGATGGTCTTGGGACTACACCAGGGGATAATCTGATCACAGTTGATGCTCTCTTGCCCCCTGCTTTCTCTTTACCTCTCTCTCAACTGACCCCCTGCACCCAAGGATGGACAGTGGTTCCTGTCAGCCCAGTGCCGGACCCCTCGTAAAATAATGAGGCCCTCTTATGGGGCCCTGTGGGACCTCTTGGTCCGAGGCTCACAAACAGAAGGCATTCGTAAAGCATTTTTAGGAGCAGGAATACAAGGTTAGAGGTGATGAGGACAAGGCCATAGAGAGAAGGGAGAGATGATGGGTGATGGAGGAAGGGATAATCCTTTGGGTTGTCTAAGACTGCAGAAAGAGCAAATTTAACATAGCGACTAAAGTCCAAGGCACAACTTAAGAGCCCTGGGAGAACCTGAACAAAGAGACCAACTCACAAGAACAAAAGGGTACAGAGGGCTCAACAGCACTGACATTTAGTGAGGTTGTTTAAGGTGAACTGAACCAAACAAAATGACCAAGTTTTACTAAGCGATTACAAAGTAATCTACCTACCTACCTACCTAACTAGCCACAGGTACTTACCAATTTACTGATTTTAATAAAAAATATATCACCCAATTTACTCTGTGAATCTCAGTGTTATAAAGAACATATGCAATAAGTCATCACTACTACCCTGTTATTCTGTGTATACATTAGCGGGGGTTCATTCTCAGTTTCACACAGCACTGATTGCTACATTGGCCTAGTTACTGGTGTTGCTGTGGGCTGGCGGAGCGGTGGGTTGGAAGCAGTGGGCAGCTACAATGCTGAAGGTTCAACACTTTGAATACACACTGCCTCGCTATTGCTATTTGCAGCAGTGTTAGTGCAGAGCATGTTGTGGGCGTGTGAAAAAGGTCCCCTTCTAAGCTCATTCAGAAGAATGTCTTCCTTCTCAATCCCTGTTGAAAGCAAAATATGTAACATACTCCTACATGCATACAAGAAATTGATCTTTACTTCTTAAGCGCAGAATTTTATTCTTTGACATCCTTTTTTTATCTTTTATCTAGCCTTTGAAAGTTGGCAGTGCCTACAAGTTCAATATTGATCTTTGACAGGCAGCCACAAGGCTGCAGCTCTACCTACCGGCCTGATTTGTGGTGATATTCACTGCGGAGAACTGAGGTGTATAAGGGCTCTTGCTTGAAACACCGTTGACCGCCTGGATCTCGAAGCTGTACTGTGTGTGGGCCTGCAGGTTACGGACGGCTACACGGCGCTGGTTCAGGCCCAGGTGGCGCGGCGAGATATCTACGTTGTCATCACACCGCGAGCACATTCCCCGCTCAGGCAGGCACTTCTTACAGATGACGTTGTAGAAGATGTCGTCGCGGCCGCCCATGTCACGTGGCTCGCTCCACTCCAGCACAAGCGAGGTTTCGTTCACGCTGGAGATGACACTGCGTGGTGCAGAGGGAACAGCTGCAAAAACGAAGGTAAAGCATGGATGAGATGAGGAAAATAGGTTTGGAATGAGAATGAATTTAATCTCCATGCACAATAGGTGTAAAGAAATTTGTCTTGGTGACAGTGCAGAGACATACTGACAATAGAAAAAGATTCATATTGAAAGACACAGTTTACACATCATTATACACACATACATTCATTATTCCATAGCTGCTATCAACATAATTCATGACCCAAGAATTTTCTTTTTGCGGTGGTATTAGTACATCTTTCATGCATTAAGTAGAACACTTTTTTTTTCTCCTCCACATAACAAGAGACCGTTCCAGCAGTTTTGCAGAAAAAAAGAGGACAGGAGTTCAAATTTGAATTGCATGCTCATTTCCAGTGTGTGTTTGTGTGTGTGTGTGTGTGTGTGTGTGTGTGTGTGTGTGTGTGTGTGTGTGTGTGTGTGTGTGTATAAAGTGCTTGGGGGGGACGAGCGAGACAAACTATTGGCAGAGCCTTGGCAATTCTTATCCAATTACCAGAGCCTTATCTCTCACTGCACTGTGAAAGAATCAGCCTCCCACCGCAGCAACAGAAAAAAGGATCCTCTGCTCTCTTCAGCAGTGAATGAATTAGCTCCTACGTGTGCGTATTTGCTCTTAACGAAGGCACCGCTACTAGAAAAATTCCTCTTCTTTCTGTCTGTAAAGGGGTGGAAGCGTTACAGATAGACTTCACAGAGAGGCGGTTCAGGGGAGGGGCTGGATGATAAAAGTTTTGGATAACGCTGGGAAAGCAAGCAGGCTTGTTTGTTGTCCATGTGGTGTGGTGGGAATGTACTCCTGAGAGCTTTTATCAGGCATTGAGGGCACAATACAAAGCAGGAAGTCTGGGAGAACATTTACCACACAGTCAAGCATTTTGTTTTATGGCTAGCGAAACATTTCAATACTATCTGACTTCAACAAATTTCTGTATTTTGATTGGGAACAAGAAGATACAGAAGTTTTGATGTAAAAATTTGGTGTAAAAATTGTGATGCTATACAGTTGTCAGTTGACAGCAGCCTTCACTTACTGGTACAGGGGGAGTCAGGAGAGTCAGTGTCTGAGCGGTAGTAGCCGTTTCGACAGGAGCAAACGCTGGCTGCTCCTGAGCTGGCACGGCTGTTGGCAGGACAGGGCAAGCAGAAGCCATCTCCCTGTTTGGACTTGAAGGTGCCAGGGCTGCAAGCTGATGGCAGAAGAGAGAGAAATGGAGAACGAAAAGTGTGAATAACAACTGGTTGTTGACTGTAACATCGATGGTTTTGCAAGAAATAATGTTATTACTGAGGTTGTGAGTCTTTTTCAAATGGTGTAGCAAGCAAATCCCATGGTGGTATGAAATTACTAAATAATACTCTCCAACTGAGCCTTAGATGTAGCATACATTCGTTAGCAACAGGATGTAATGTCTGAACTGTGCTGGGTAATGTTGTGGTTGTTCAGCCTGCATTTAAAACTCACTGGTAAAATGAGTGACACATCTCATTTGATGTGTTTAGCATGTGTTTGTTATTTACATATTTGTGCATGTACATGATTTGTCTTTCGTCCCCTCAACCCACATGTGCCCCTTTTGCCCGCATCTTAAGCAAACTGTAGTGGAAAAGGAGAGGGATTTTTGAGCAGCAGGTAGCCGTTTGAATAAACCTATGCTTGCACGAAGAGATTGTCAACCCAAATTACATACACGACCTTCAGAGCCAAAATGCTGGCTTTCGTCTGAATTCAATCTTGTATCAAATACATATAAACATACACAGAGAATCACAGAGGCACACATACTACATGCCGATGTGTACACAAAACATAGGTCTGTGCACTAGCCTACTGTGCAAAGATATGTGTCTGTACACAAACACAGCAACCTGGCCTCAAGTCACTTGAATGCACTTTATCTTAAGAGGATTTCCCAGAAAGGTATGCACAGTATGATTACTTCTGCCTTTGAAAGCACTTCCTTTACAGACCTACACCTTAAACATAGTTTACCTTAAACATAAACATGCCTAACTACCTTAAACATAGTTTTGCCTAACCTGGTTCCTGAATAGGTGATGCCTAGTTAATCAGATGAAACACTGATGGCCTTTGTAATTGCCTTAGCTCCATTTATAGCAGCTGTTTGGAGGTTTATAACTCAGGTGATAAGTTGCAGACGCGCCAGGAAACACTGACAGCGGCACTGTGATCCAGAACACTTTGGCAGGCTCCATATCTTTGATAAACTGTCTCGTTAAAAGATGAATGAGTTTGCGGTGGTGCTTAATAAAAAAAGACGAGAGCAGGTAAGACAGGCAGAGTTTACAGGGGCCAGTTGATTAGCTGACCCACTAGTGCGTTAGCTCGTCAATGTCAAGGACACACTGCTGTGTTTGTCCCCCTGAATGATAATTATCAACGTAGCTTCTGAGTTTGTTTTCCGCTCTCTTTCCAAAACCACCAACATTGGAGATCAGAGCTACAGCGGACCACTTCTTGCTCCTGCCTGTCTTCCCATTTTTGAAAGTTCAATATTAGCACAAAACCGCCAGTTGCTGGCACCGTGTACATTAGCACTGAGTCTATTTGTTCTTCCACCATTAATCAGAGTCATCACACCACTGGCTAACAGGAAGCACTGCTTGATAAACAGATAAGAAATGACCTCGAGTTTTACCAGGTGGGAGAACAGCCTCTTCGATTTGGTATCGTGACCCAAGCAAGTTCTTTAAAGTTCAGCCAAACACAAGTAAACTACAAGCAATTTCTTAACCTGCAGAGAATGAGAGTACTGGTTTTGAACATGCTAGCCTAACAAAAGTTGTTGAGAGCATTCCCATTAAGAGTCAATTTTTTTTTTTTTTTTTTTCAGGGAAGGGATGAACATGCTGATCAATCACTTCCAGTGAGTAAAGGGGTCATCCTCTTCCTTTCATCCATTTTCTCCAAAGAGGAACCACTAAAGAATGAGGAAGAGAGAGAGAGGGGTAGAGGAAAAGGGAGCGAGAGGTGGAAGAAGCGGAGGCATAGAAAATGCTAATCCTGCCCCCTCCCTCCCTCTTCCCCACTCCCCTGTGTCTTATCCTCTCATGCAGAACATAGAGCTTAAGGAACTGATTAGAATGAATGCTGAAATTGGAAAGTGTGGAGCATGAAGGAAAAAAAAGTAAAGAATATTGGGGGTGAAAAATGTGCAGCAAACGAGTGATTAATATTAATGCAGGCATCCTTACTGTAACTCTGCTGGTGTATTAACAAGAGCAACGGCCTTCAGATTAGGAAGGAGTGGGAGAGGTAAAGACAAGTAGAGAGGAAGGGAGAGCAACAACAGTGGAGCTGGAGGACATGCTGCATGTTGGAACGAGGACAGAAAAAAAGCAGAGAAAGGAAGAGTCATGGCCAAAGGATGATGAGAGATGAGTATGGAGTAAAATAGTGGGAGAGGAGAGAAAAGAAGAGATGACCTGAAGAGAGGTGATGTGAGAAGAGAGGAAGAGGGAGGGAGATTTATCCCTTGTGGTTTCGAGTGAAGCTTGATTAGAGAAGGTTTTATCAGGGCCCGGTCACCACGGCTTTAACCTTGAACTGCCAGGAACAAACAAATGAGTTTTTAGCCACATACACAGTGCTTTCAGATTTACTAAGCTCTCTCTCTCACACACCAATCAGCCACAAAGTTAAAACAGGAAACTGGTTTTAATGTTGCAGTCGATCTGTGTGCACACTCTCCCTCTAAAAGGTGAGTACGCATTCAATATACGCACATCTTCACAGGCTCATCTCTCTCTGCTGTAAGAAGAATGAGCCCTGTGAACCCAGGCAGGCAAGGATGACGTGCAAACCGCATATGCAGGGACACCTCGCATTCAACCCCCACTGATCAATAACCCTGCCGTCTCCCCTCTCCCTTATTCCACTGCCCCCATTTGACCTACGCACCCTAAGCTTGATTTTACGCCCCCATATCCTTCAACACACACACATTTTCCATTTATCCTTCCCTCTCCTACTGCTGTCACCTGCACTCCATTTCAGATGAGACCTGGTGTTTAAATTCACCTTGCTCTCAACCTCTGTGAACCCGTTATGTTTTCCATCAGACCTGAAAGCATCATAGGGCCTCCCAGCTCTCATAAACAGACAGCCTCCCCTGCATTTCCATTTATTTAGCAGCCAGCTGCCAGGCAAAACTGGGGTCAGAGGCGTGAACAGCCGCCCGGTGACAGTGTCATCTAGCGTGTATTATTCTACCTTGTTGTCATTGGATTAATGTGTCAAAGAATACAAGGCAAATAAATGGCTCGTAATAATGTGGCAGCTGGGCAATCTAGTGTTGGAGACTGTAACCTGTAGCCAAAACAATACAGATTCAATCTCTCCACCAATCAGTGTGTGTCCACAACAGTCATGTGTCCAGATGAAGCGTCCTTCAGCGAGACTTTGACCTCTCACTACTTGCTCATTGTTATTCACTCTGCATAGAGGCTTCAGGTACTGTGTGCCTAAAATGCAAATGTAACTTTTCTCAGCAGTAATAATATGATACATCATTGATCGCTCAAGGGAAACCCCCCCCCATCTACACCATCTACACCATCCTACCATCATCTTCAAGGGAAGTAAGACTGTGGCATAACTTACAAAATATTATGTGGAATATGCATGGATTCATTGACCTACTCTAGACCAGTTTGGCGGCTGACACGAGCCTTGAACCTTGTGCACCGTTGCTGAAGTATGTCTGTCTAAGCCCTAGATTAATCTACTTTTACAAACACTGAATTACGAAATGCTGGACTGACCTAGAATGACTGTTGTGAAAACACTCACCTTGACATTGGGTTTCCTTCATTGCTGGTTCAAAACCAGCCGAGCAGGTGCAGGCTCCTACGGGAACCATCCACTCCCCATCTCCGTTGCAGTAAAGCTTCAGTGGCACGGACACCTCCACGGCATTGGGGACGCAAGTTCCTGGCGCGATGACCAAGGACGTAGCCTCAGCCCCGGTTGCTGTCTCTGGGAAGACGGCGAAGTTGGCGATTGTGGTGGAGCACTTCTTATAAAACACCCTGACTGAGATGAGTGACATGCAAGCACCAAGGTCCTGGAAGGCCAAGTAGAACCCGGCTTTGGACAATGGCCCGAAACTTCGGACTTTTGTGTTTACCCGCCCAGACTCGAGCATGGAGAAGCTCTCATCTGGGGCAATAGTGTCCACCTTCACATAAGGGTTCTCCATCCAGAAAGGGCTGGTGGCTGTGGCTGAGTCTGAGTCAGACTCGTAGTAGAAGAGGTTGAAGGTCTCTTTGCAGGAACCCGGGATGTTGGGAATGCTGTTGCAATCACGCACTGTGAATTTCATCTCCACATATACACGCAGCACATCCTTCCGTGGGATGAAGTCACTGCGTAGCCAATTATTCTGGTTGAGCTCACGTACATTGCAGACTTGGTACGTCCGGATGGGGTTCATGGCATCGTCGTAGCCACTCACTTCTTCCCACTGCAAAGACAGTAGAACAGAAATATGAACTGGTTAGAGGCTGTAAAGGTTTGTTGATATCTCTGAGAGATACTCTGACAGTTTGACAGATACTAAGACATTCTGTCTGTCTGGTTTCTGCACCTTGCATTAAAGAACAGCTACATTCAGTCACGTCGCATGATCATGAAAGAATAAAAGTATGGGTGTAGGTTAGGACCAAGGAAGAAAGAAGCACAGGGATTTTATTTTCACTTTTTGGATATTGTCAATTACGGTCCCTTGCTTTTGCCGCGCTACGCATTTCATTTCTGGTTAGTGTAGCGAAGAGCCAGGGACAAGGACTGCAAATTCATCACAATTACAGCAACCTGTCACCCCCTCACCACAGAGCCACCACAGCATGTTTACCTCATATCTGTTTGGAAGTAGCAGCCACACTGCTTCACAACCAATTACGCTTCAATTACAGAGCAATGATCGCAACGTCCTCTAATAAAGACAAGGAAAAGGCGCCGGTTAACCTTCATGCTTTTCTGTTTTTACACTCCTCTACGTCTTTCAATGCTACTACAGTACCCAGGGGGTGAATTACTCAGGATAAAATGGGATTAAATTTTCTAAACTTTGATTACCAGCTTCATTAAACGAGCGAAAGCAAACTAGACTGTAAAAGCTTTGCTGTGAGACACTGTGATCTAATGCATTTTTCAATCTCAAATGAGGACACCACGATTAAATCATTTCACTTCAAATAGCGATTCCTGTGTGTAATACATCTGCTTGCGTGTGCGTGTCTGCTCAGGGATCTGCTCTCCTCTCCTATCAGACAAACATAGTGCATTAATTTTTTTTTTTTTTATAGCTAAGGCAACGCCTGGCAAGCTTATTTGCATAGCACCTTTCAAACACAAAGGCAATTCAAAGTGTTTTGCATACGGCATGGTAATGCATTAAAGCATTTAAAAGACAATGCCGAGGAAAATTGAATAGAACAAAATAAAACTAGATGAGGGATTAAAAGTTGGGGTTTTAGCTAAGAGTCTGTGTACATTGCTCACCTTTCACATCACATGGTTGTCAATAGACTTGCTACCTAAATCCATGAGACTGAACCTGTGACCTTCTGATTCCAGGCGGCTCTTTCACATCACTCACAACCCCTGCCACCCTAAAAGACTAAAATACTTCAGTTTTAAATAGCAAGACACATCTATAACAAAATTAAATGCCTATGGCTGAACCCTTGGAACCAAAGTTTGCTTTGGAAGATTTGACTGTCTCAAAACTCTGGCATAAAGGCACCAATTTGTTCTCCAGAGCCAGTTGTTTCCATCTGAGCTCAGAGCATCTTAATTAAGGCTGTGATATGGATGTGGTGGAGACAAGGCTATTAATCCAAGACCCTGGAGGCCATGAGGGAGAGAGGGAGAATGGGCGTAGCTCGGCCATGGCATTAAAACGATGGCCCGTCGAGACCGAGAGAGAAGGAGGAAGCGACCAGAGGGAATCGATAATCACTAGCCAGGTCAATGGGATGGCTGAAAGCATGAAGTGTCAATGGGTATTTAGTTCAGTGTAATAAATCACCCTCTGCAAAACAGCGATACAGCCAAGTGTTTGTGGGTATATGTATGAGGTTGCGTGTGTTTGTTTAAATGTGCTTGTGTGAGTCTGTCTACACGAGCGTGTATTTGTGTACTTGCTCCGCTTGTTTGTTTGAGTGTATGCGCGTGTTGGTGTGTTTATATTTGCATACTTATGGAGACGTCATTCCCGCAAGACACACAGACACACACACACCAGTGGCCATACGCTCTTGAACGCCTGTCTACCAAGCCTGAATTAATTAAGTAGGTCATGTGAAAAAGGGTCAAGTTTCTTGGCATTGGCTTCCAACAAAGATGAATCGTTATGCAAGATTTGTGATCCACTCCATTTTCTCTTTGTCCTTTCCAATCAAAGCTTTAAATTTTACTTTCAGATGTCAATGAACAACACCTCTGTGACATACTATCGCTTTCCTCTAAGGTCCAAAGCTGCAATGGGAAAATATATTTCATGATATTTTTGGCAAAACTGTGGCTCCTTGGAACCAACTCATGAATACAAACATGATTTGAGGACAGCGATGATGGTAGTGCTGCAGGAGTTCATTTCGATACCCTTTTTCACTCTTCATCCTCATACGAATTCAACTTTTAGCAGCCTTGATGGCAACTAAACTAGTGTTATTAGCTTTAGGCATTAGCTTAAATGCTGTGGCTCCAACAAACAATTAGCGTGCTTTTATTTTGCTGTTTGTTTTTAGCGTGAATGAGCTCGGCGGGGCTAATTTCAAGGACATTTTAGCTTGTTCATAACATGTTTTAGCACGCCGGGGGTCTGTGAAGCAGACGGTAATACACTAACAATAGTTATTATCTCCACCAGCTAACTAATTTACAGTATATTGTTATCAGTGTGTGGTTATGGAAACCCCTGTAGGGTGTCATTCCACGTCTGAGGAGAGCCCAGCTATAAAGTGGAATTCCCCTTTAATATCCCATCTGTTTTGTGAGACAAATGATACAGTATACACAAACACAACACATACACAATACAAAGAGATGTAGTATAATTGGAAATCCGAGCGAGAACACAAGCCCAGCGAGAGATAGGTGTGGACGTGCACAGGCACACACACACACACACACACACACACACACACACACACACACACACCTAAAAAACACAGACAGGCATGATGCATAGATGCTACAGGCTATACAGACATATGCAGACAGTGAGACTGTGAAACTCACAGAGCTAAGTGCGGACACATAGGTGAAAGAATACGAAGGAATACATGTGCACACACGTAGAGACACAGGGAGCTGGTAATGTGGTGTGTGAAGACGCTGCCATGCAATCAACACTTAAATATGCATTTACTCACACACAAATGGCTTTTTGCACCTAGCTCTTACGCCAAGTGTGGTGGCATAAACAGTAACACATACATGCCATATGCTGTCTCTGGATTCACTGTCACAAAAAGACACATCCATCTTATGTTCCCGTCTGTGTTGCTTTATGTCTGCTGCTTTATCTGTATGTGTTGTGCAACACTGTGAAACAAGACAGAGATGCTGTGACTCAGACTTGACTGGACAGCATGCCTGGGAGAGTATAAGTGTGTGAATGTGTGTGTGGGGGTCTATTTTTTTTCCTTAGAAATTGATTTTTTTTTTTTTTTTTTTCATCCTTCATATGCTGTCTCCCTCTCTCTGTCCGGACATTTCTCTGGATTTTAATCTCAGTCTCTCTGCTCTCCCCCCTCCCCTCCAGCTCACTTGGTATGTTACTTTGTTTGTCCTCTCTGCCACTGTACCGGTTCCTCTTAAACACTTGTCACCCGTAACAAAAACAAGCTGCGATGTTCCCGTTGCAAGACCACAAAAGCATACAAATAAACACACGTACAATACACAGTGCACAAAGACAGAAAGGGGGGAAGATAACTTAGGGACATGCACCGTCTGTGGCACATTCTGCTGCAAAACAAAAAAGGCTTTAGAGAAATTCATCTTCTGTCTTTTGAGCGAGTGCAAAGGAGTGCAAAAGGCTCTCCACTGTATATACATCTCTTGAAAAGAAGCATCTGTTGTGGGTTTGGTTCAAACAGGGAGGCTTTTTTTTTTTTTTTTAGTTCCTATGCCATTCTGCATGGGACCAGTGGGAGCATTGCTACTGCATTGTAGCTCAACAAGGGGGAGGGGGCAGAGGGAGGCAAAGGAAGATGGACAGATAACAGGAGGGAAGGAGGAAAGGGAAAGAGGGCACAACAGGCTATGGGGGGGGTTGTCCTACTGATTGTTGCAGCTGATGTGGCTAGTGTGTCTGGCTTCATTAGTGCTTAGTTACTTGGAAGTAAAGGACGGGGAGAATAAGGAGGGTGGGTGACTTCGAACAGCTGGGGTGGAATCTCCCTGCAAGTGCACTGGGGTAAAAACTAAATATAAAAAATGGGGGCCCACCTTTCAAAACACAAGGACCAAGTCAGAGGGCCACACAAAGGCGAGGGGAGGAGTACTGGCGGTCTTTGAAGTATAGCTGAGGAGGGGTCAAGACTCTTTTTGCTCCTCTTTAGGCCATTGTGGAGACCACATGGGAAAGCAAGATGAGGCTGTCACTAGCACTTTGTGTGTGGTAGATTTGGGTGCCTGGATGTGCAACGGGTCAACGCCAGGAAATATTTCTGTTTTTAAAAGGCTGCTTCATGAGGAAACTGACGCTTTTCACATGTTTTAAGTGCACTGAGGCAAGAGGAAAGGAACATCTGTGACTGTGCGGGTCAGTGGAACTGGATTGCAGTGTATCTTTTTTGGCTCGCTAAAAAGCGCATCCTGTTGAATGCTAAAACACGACCTGGTGAGTGATTTGCTGATGAAGATGTACAGGACTGTTCAACTTTAAAGACGCAAGCAGGCATACTGCATGGAGAGGCGCAAATGTGCACATGCACACACCCACCCACCCACCCACCCACCCACCCACTATCTCCGTCTCCTTGGAGATGGCAACATCTTCATAGACACACAAATACTCACCCCGGTCTCAGGGTGTGCAGTCCAGGCTAATTCTGTAGTAGCCCACTTCGTGTCCATCAACGTCTCTGTAAATGGAAACAGAAAGAAGACAACCAGGTTAGACAAAGAGAAACGGATTGACAGAGGAGATGATTAGTCAACTCTCCAAACTTTTACAACAATGTCATATAACGTGTTACGTGGTCTGAGGAGCAGATAAGAGGCTTTGATGAAAGTTGTTCTCAGATAACGGGATGAATAAGTCAGTGACAGAAATCGCGGGCTTGGAGCGATATTAGATTAAATTAGACAAAAAAAGTAGTGTGTGTGTGTGTGTGTGTGTGCATGAGTATGTGTGAGACAAAGATCTAGGTGGGTAATCAGTGAAGAATAGTGTGACATTTTATTGCGGCTCCTTGTCTGAGTAATTAGTCTCTATTAGACGTTTGCTTTTATACAGTGGAAAGGAAACAACGGTGAGTCTCACTGAGAAACGGTTCCGCTTCCCACAGGGCGCTGTGACACACACATACACACACACTTGGTAACACACCTACACACACATACAGTGAGTAACAGGTTGTAAAGCTCCAAAAGATATATAACCCAACAGAAGGCTTTAATGGAGAGGGGGGTACTAAAGTTAGGTGTCACAAAAGAGGCGCTCTTGAGCGTAACAGGGGTCAATACGCTTGAATTGGATTCACTTTCTGTCAATACTTGATTACATACACCCTTGACGTTTATTTGTACACCTATGTCTTGGCACACACAGAGTAACGCACACACCTCACACGCTTAATACACACAAAAAACGCACAAAATGGTGGACCTGGATCTCTCCTGCAAATCCCTTTCCTCCTATCCACTTTCCACTCTCTTGTTTCTACTGGCAAAGACCCTGGCTTTGTGAGAGCAGAGAAGGAAGACTGTAAATGTCGAGTCTTTTACTACCTGGCGCTCAAGGCGCAGTGTGCAGCCACCGTTATTATCTCAACCACTGTGCTGTTCTACAAGATAGTAAAAGATGATGAAACGGCACTGCCAGAAAGTGAGCTTACACTGTCCCTGGTCATGGAGGGGAGTGTGAGATGTTCCACTTTGGCTGCCTCAGTTACAGGGGATGAACCTGAAGAAGTCTTTCAGCCCACTTTGCTATTCTACCACCATCTCTCAGTTGTTCTCTGCCTCTGTCTCCCCCTTTCATCTTCGTAGTTCTTTTTTCTTTCTCTTTCACTGGGTAAGCTGACAGGAAATGGCACTTGGGAGCAAAATAAAAGAGTATAACCCCAGGATTTCACCATCCCTTCTCCAAATGCCTGCTGCCACCACTGCTGCATTCAGGAGCACCAGCAGTGACAAACGCAAACACCCTCGAACTCAGAGGCTCTGTGGAGGCATGCTCCTTCAACTGGGAATTCCCACTGAATTCCACCCCCACATGCTTTGAATGACAGTGTCTCTGACATGTGCAAGTGCCTATTACACTGGTAAAAACATATGACTTCCAAGAGAGTTCCAGCCAAAGTGACACATCTTCCCTTACAAAAAGAAAAAAAAACAGAAAAAAAAGAAAATACTCATACAATCAGATTTCAAATGTAGCTTTGGCTTGTTCCCCGCAGGCGAAATGGTCTGGAAGCTTCACTGTGAGCCAGTTCACACAGAGAGAACTGTCTCTCTGGGAGTGGCTCTGGGAACTGAAGTGAATATCATGCACTCACAGCACAGGGTCAAATCTGGCTCACAACCTTTGTCACAAATGATCTTCTCTCTCTCTTTCTCCGTCGTTCCACTCAGTCTCCAATGTTCTCTCTGTGCCGATAGAGGAAATGCCTTAAAACAAATCATGACTGCAGTCTGCTTTTGCCGAGAGCATAAGCAATGAGGCACATTTGTCACTTGAGCAAATAAAGGTCTACTAGTGTTTTCATCTTAGAAACTGTGTCAGTGCATATTAGCTGCAGGATTTCCCCTGACTCACACAGTGACAGTGTGTGATTTGGGACCTGTTACTGTCAGCTACGCAGGTAAGTAAGCCGGTGTAGTGGAAATGATACACCTACACTGCCTGGTGTTTATTATTATGACTAGACCTTTGTGTGTGGTACGCTGGCTTGTCATTAGCGCTGACCTTGCTGAAAATGGCAACATGGTGAAACACAATGACAAACAGGGGGATTCAAAGAGGGGGGAGGCGTGGGGGAGTGGGAGAGACGGAGACGAGAGAGAAAGAACCAGAGTTGGAGAGCAGATAGAGAGATATGCAAAACACACACAAACACGCGCACCTGTGCAATTTGACTCAGTGGTTTGGACGGTGGATCATTCGGGATTGCGTGTGCAGCAGTAACCCTTCCCACCTCGATGCATCTGCATTGTTTAACCTTGCCGGGCCTGTGCTTGTGTGTGTTTGAATGTGTGTGAGTGTGTGTAAATGCGTGTGTGTGTGTTTGGTGCAAAGCCCTGTATTGTGCCCAAAGTGGAGCACCAATCCTGAGTCAATGGGCCAGAGCAAAAGCACTGAATGACCCCAACCTTTTATGGCCACTCCCTCTCAGTCAGTGTGTATGTGTGTGTGTGTGCGTGTGTGGGTGGCTGTATTGTACGTGTGTCTGTGGACACTGCGTTTGTGTGTGTGTGAATAACACATCAGGCAATGGAAGCGCACTGCAATATTCATGACTGTACAGCAAATTCAGACACCTGCCCCGTCACAGAAAATAAAGGAAACAAAACAAACCAGAAAATAAAGTGCTATATGTCCACAGCCGAATCAACTGTTTTAGTCTGTCAAACCGACAGTCTTGTGCTATATGAATGATAAAGTATGAGACAGAGGCAAATTAAAGAGAGAGAGTTATTTTTCTAATAGGAAATAACCTCTGAAAGCTTCTAAGACCATGCTGGCGGCTTGCCTAATGGGCCTGGCTGAGAGAAAGAAAAAGACAGAAAGAAAACCAGAAGGACGAGTTGAGGGAGAGATCAGTAGTGTGTAAACTATAGGACACTTTCCCCGTGCACAGAAAGTGCTCTTGTTTGCCTTATAGCCCTAGAAGTTTCACTTCACTTTTTCAAACCCTGGAAGTGTAAAACGAGAAAATGAAAAGTTGTAGGTTGGACGGGTGGGAAAAAAAAACAAAGAGCAAATAGAGTAAATCAGGCAAATGAACATGCAAATTTACTGCCGTAAAACTCTCTCTCACACACACACACACACACACACTGAGGGAGAGTGAAGCACGCAGATGTGGGAGGTAGCGCTGTGGATCAGCATACACAGATTCACAAGGCTGTTTAATCCATCTTCTTTGCGTGCACTCTCACTTTTTTTTTTCTCATTCATTTTCAATCTCTTTCTCATCATTCCTGTGAAACGATAGATCTAATTCCCTGCTGTTTTCCTCTCTCCCACTCTTTCGCTTGGTCTACCCCTTATTTTTTATCCCACACTTTCTCTAACTACTTTCTCTGTCTCTCCTCACTCTACTCGGAAGTGATAGCGCTGACCTCTATTCGTTTGTCTTTTCCCTCTTTCTCTTCCATCTTCCTTTTCTTGCCAATCTCTATATCTGCGCTTGTGTTTTCATGCTGCGCTGTGATGGATGTGACGTGCGGTGTACAGGGGAATGTTTTTCAACCACCTACTGCTTATGAAGACTATTCAATTAGCAAGTCACTGTTTGAGTAACCTGGGGACTGCTTTAGTAAAGTGTTATTTATGATAGAGGTCAAATGCACCTGGGATTAACGAAACAAACATGGGGGAAAAAATGGCAGCGACATTTGTTTTGCTCTGCGCGCTCTGATTGTGTGAGAAAAACTGCAGAAATACAAACAGGCTTGGAGAGATCATATGCAGGCAAATACACATGTACACGCTCATACACACACACACACACACACACACACACACACACGCATGCACGCAAAGCCAACCCCAACACTCTAATCCCGTAATGACAGGGCAGGCCTAATAACAGGGGAGGGCACTGAAGCATTCGTCCCTATGGCCGCATCCAATACACACACACACACAAACACACACAAAGACACACAGCACCAAGAGTTACAAGCCTCTTAAAATATTTCTTTGTTCAAACAAGCAGACTTCCTAAAAGAGAGAAAAAAGAGACGGACCGAAGGAGGAAAGGAGAAGAAAGGCTATGGTTGTTTCACGGGGGCTAATTCCCCAGGTCGCAAGGAGCAGACAGGTGAGGGATTTAGCTTGGATCTTGCCTCGACTACTTTGAGCTTTTTAGCATGCTTGTCTTTGTTAGCGTGACCCTGTCAGATGACAACTGAAAGATAACTGAACCGGAACCCTGGGGGATGCTAAAAGATGCGTCTCGACAACCTTGGAGAAATGAGTGTCACAGACGCCAAGACGCACAAAAATGTTTGAAATGTCAACCGGAAGCTTTTTGTTGACGTAATAGCTCCCTGTGTTAGCTTGATTTCCTGCTATGAGTGCCAAACAAAATGGCTGCTGTATTAATGAAACATGATGACAGCAGGATTTTGTATTCAGCCAGAAAAAGTAATGAGGAAAAGAAAAAATTCAAAACCCCTAATGACTCCTTCCCTGAAAATCCTTCCCTTCAGGCTTCTTCACTAGTTAATTATCTTCTCCCCACCTCTTCTCTGAGTAGCTTTTGTTGTGCTCTCCTACAGTCAAACAGACCAAGCACATGGCAACCTGGCATGGGGTAGCCACTCCATTAAAATACTATACCGTCTGGTTGCCAAACACTTGAGCCTCTGTTTAGCCACAGAAACAGTGAAATGTGTCAACACTGAGAGCGAGGACCCCACGCTCAAGTTATTAGCGCTATTAGCCTGATTGCTTTGTGCGCTATCTTTGTTGCCTCCGCTTTTGTCATCCAATGTGAAGCCGAGGCAGAGAAAGAGGAAGAGAAACACAGAAAAAGAGAGCAGGAGGAGAGATGCCATTCACATTCAAATTGTCCGAGCAGCCTTTTTGCCTTTGTGCGGGGCCAGAGTGCGATGATTAGGAGAAGCCCCCTCCATTTCATGGCGAGACCTCCCCTCCAGCACCCACACACAAACACTCACAGTCACGGTAATTGGTTGCTGCGACATGGACAGGCCAAGGAGGTGATTCCTCTGTGGAATTCCTGAGTCCCCCCCCCACGCCTCTCTCTTCCCCATCAACACACACACATACTTCACCCTGCTAACACTCACTGTCAGTCATCCCACAATGGCTGTCACACAAGAGGTTTGTCCTGTGTGTGTGCTCACAGGGTTACGATGCCGATACATAGCAAATAAGTCTACCTGTCTCTTTCTTTCTCTCTCCTTGTCTCTAATTTTTTTTTCTCCAGACTCTTTCCCTCTCGCTCAATCTGACTCTTATATCATCTCCGCCCGTGGGGAAGTCTAATGAACGTAATTCTTTGCCCTCTGCATTTGTCACTGGGCCCTTGCCCTCAATTATTTTCCCCTCGTCAAAAGATACCTTGGGGCCGAGTACTATTTGGGTTGTTACAGCGTGCCATTTAAAAAAAAAAAAAAATTTGTGTCTGTCTGCTTGGCCCGCTGTGTCTGCAGAGGCAATTCTGACAAGCAGCTCTTACCCAATGATGCTGGGTCTTTGTGATAAATAAACAAAAACAAACACAACAATGTTCTTTTCTGTCAGAGGCTTTTGAGGGAGCAGAACAGAGCAGAGCAAAGCAGCTGAAATGGAAAAAAGAAAGAGCTTTGATCGCGGTAAGGGGGACATTGTGAGCTAGTGCAGCTGTTTTTTTTGTAAATTACATATATGTGAGTGTGCATGCGTGCGTATGTGTGTGTGCACGCTGCAACCGAGTCAAGGAGGGTGCTGCCTTTTTCGAGGGCTCATGAAGTCTAGTCTAGTTCCTGTACTGCCAATGGAATGGGCCTCTTTGTCTTAACCCCCTCCCTCTTTTCTTTCTCTTACTCTCTCACTCATTCCCCCTCTTTCTCTCATCTCTCTCTCTTTCTACCCCTCCCTTTCCCCTTCTCTCACTAACTCTCCTAATTACAAAGCACAGAGGATCTGACGAACAGGTAGCCCTAAGGGCAGCTGTCTACAAAACCAGGTGTGCCTCAATGTGTGTATGTGTGCGTGAATACATGTTCGTCAGCATGTGTGTTCTAGAATGAGTGTGTATGTATGCGTGCGTGCATGTTCAGTCTTTCAGAGGCCGGTGTCTTGCTATAATAAATGAGTGATAGCACGTGTGTCTGTGTGATATACGAGTACGTATAAGTGGTTGAAACTGAAGCTTCTGATTGGTTTATTACATTGTCACTGTGGCATTTAACATTGTTCTTCTTAAGATTAGTTACTTAAATATTGACCTCTTAAAACTTTGAAGTTTCTTTTATTGTTTCACTTTATGCAGGTGACTGTGGATGAGCACGTAAACTGACTTAATTGAAAATGCAAAAAAGATGCACACTTACAAACTAGTTTCCCCCAAAACTCCTTTTCCCGGGCTCCCGCTTTTGTCTATGTGTGTGTGCGTGTGTGTGTGTGTGTGAATGTGCACATTCTCTTCCTTCTTAGCTTCAACTTCCTAGTTAACCACCCAACCCCTCACCCTGCCCAAGACCAGCCATTCACAGCTGTGTGCATTGTCCCATGGGTTCATTGAATGGCTCTGTGTTCGGTTGCTATTGAATAAGTCACAGCCCCTTCATCAACAGTACTGACAACATACCACATACACACACAAACACACACGTTCACGGTTGGGGGGTGAACCATTAGCACTTGCTTTATTGGCTACTTGCTCTCTGACACAAGCCCTTCAGATTGCCTTCAAAATCCAATTCTGGGTAAACGTTGAATGGAAATCCTCGACAGTGTGAGCGTGCCATCTTTGCTCCGGTTACTGTACCTTGATCTAATCAGCAATTTTGATTTTTTTTGTCATTGTTCACTTGTAAATGAAAATGACAAAGTAACAACAGCAGAGCAGATTGCCCAAGACATGCAGTTCAACTTACAGCTGAGTGACTTCAACTGGCTTTGAACCTACAACCTTTTAGTTACCACCTCATTTACCAAACTGTGAAAGCCGCACTTAACATTTTGCTCTTAGAAAAGAATGTGAAAGCTTTTGTTCACCGTCCGTAACATTCCACATTTATCTTTATGTCTCCGCCTGCCCCTTTACTCAACATGCACATAGTTATCTTCATGTGTGTGTACTGCTCCCACAAGACTGCTGATGCTGACTGTCGTGACTTAATAACAGAGTTCTGGGCCTTTGTCTGGGAAGACTGAAACACCTTCTTCTTTTCTTCTTTTACAGTCATGCCTCCCTGTGTGACGCAAACTTTACTGGGTTTCATTCCACACGAAACACAAGAGTCATCCCAGCACATGCTGGTTTTACAACACTGAGATGTTTGGCCTTGTCATACGAAATCTAATTAGGGCTGCCAATGCTTTAACTCACCTCTCAACTCTAATGAGTTGAAAAAGGTCATAAAATAAATCAGACCTGAGTAATAATCTACATATAGTTTCTTTGGAAGCAATGATTTTGTAAGGCTCTGTGTCATTTTAACCACTTACATCTCATTTCAAATGGGTATGTTCCTCATTTGCAAATGATTATGTCTGTGTTTAACCACAGCCAGGAAACGGGCGCAGAACCAGATTTCTGTAGGGACATGGAATGTTTACATCACCTAACATGGAAACTATTGCCTCAAACTTTGCCATAAATGAAGCCATTTCTCGCTTACAACCCTTCCTGGAAATTCTCCACACCTCTCTCTCTCTGTTTTACAACATTTCATAATTCAGTCTGGGTTTAGATTTTTTTTTTTTTTTTTGTCCCTCCAGTGAAATTCAACATCAAACGCTGACAGTAAACACTGTTTAAGCATAACGCTCCAGTCATGAATTAGATTGCTGAATCCAAGCGCGGGGTGACTTGTGCAATGTGTGCCTCTGCGTGAGATGCCTTGGTGCCATCATCTGATTTCCTGGCGAATGACTCAGCCAACTGCGGCTGAGAAATGCAAACAAGCGAGCAAGGAGCAGGTTCGCCTTCACCCTGAGGATCTGCATATGGAAATACATATCTCCTAGTCGAATTTTGTGGGTATTTGTGTGTGTGTGTATGTTTGCATTAGTCAACAGTGAGAAGGGAAGCGAGACAGAGTAATTTGGCTGTCTGTTTGTGTGTACGTGTGTGCGTGTGTGTGTCACTACAGCTGTTGATTTCATTCCTCATGCTCCCTGGGGGACAGCAATACCTCGAGTACGATTCATATTTAAAACACAATTTAGTGTAACTGCAACCTCATCAAGCTGTGATTGATTCAGGATCTGTCACGCAGATGAAAGGCTAACAAATATACCTGATACACTGAAGACGCACGAACACGCCTAGGCGCACATTTCAGATTTCTATAAAAAGACTTCTTTGACACATACCAAAATAACAAGCAGGTAACACGCGTCCCAACATCAGCTCCACTATTACCTAGCTTTCAACATCACCTATTTATAACATATACTGTAAAAACTGCACCCTGTGTCTTTTATTCAATTTCCACCAAAGCATTCTTTTTGTAGGCAGGGGTTCAAAGCCTTGCTCAAGGGCACGTCAGTAGAAAGAAGTGAAAAAAATGCAGACTGTTCTGTTGTGCAGACAGTGAAGTATACCATATAAAAACAAAAGCTATAGAAGAAAGGACATCAGTGAGTGAAAATGAAATTTCTCTTGACACATTATTTAGTAGACTGTTTTTGAGTTTTAGCTAATTTTAATACAACCAGAGTTTTGCAGCAATTCTGCTGACACGGTGAAAAAAAAAAAAATTCACATCTCTCTATCTATCCATCTCATCCGGTGTACTTTGGCATTTATTTAAAGCTTGTTACTGATGTTCAACAATTGCCTCATTATATGTTCATCTACAAAGAGAAAGACATAAAAGGGGGGCGGTGGAGTAATTTACTCGATAACCCTAACTCGATAAAGCAGAGCCGATATTCTTTGATTTGCTGCTTTGTCTTGCCAAACCTGCAGAATCCTCTGACGACTCCACAGTGGATGTGGCTAATGAAGACGCAGCCCGCTGTAGCCCACAACCCTGATAAGAATCATGTGAGATGCTAATAAATATGAAGCGCCTCAAAGGTCAAATGAGAAGAGGGAAAGATAGATTATGATTGAATTAATCTTGAAGTAATCCTCATTCTTACTGAACAGTCTTGTTTAAATGTTAGAATCTGCAAAAGAAAAAAAAACCTACTTAAGTTGAATCAAAGGGAAATTATCGAACTAACTACATGTATTTTTATTCAAGAAAGACAGCATCCCAGCATTAGGTGAGTCCGTGCCTGTGTGCCTGTCTGTGAGCACAAATTCACCTGGCGCCTCTGCCTCTCTGAGGGATTTTGGGAATTAGCGGTGCAGGCTAACATTGTGACAGGTGAGTGTCAGGACTCGTTAACTCCATCCCAGTCACATTTAGCACACCTGCCCTCAAACTTTACCTTCATCGACCACCCGTCACATTTCTACAGATCCTGCCCTTTTGTTAAAGCAAAGACCTTCTTGGCCTTGTGGTGAAAAAAAAAAAATCACAGGTTTGATCTCTAAGGTCAGCGTGTGTCCATTAACAGATTGTTAAAATGTCATTCAGCGAGATGCAAAAGGCAATGAAAGTCTCCTGCATTTTCAATACATTACTTCTCAGCCACAGCACAAAAGAAATAACTATTGAATATGGGTTTATTTGCCGAGATAAGCGAGGGAGAGGAGAGTAGAAAGAGAGAGGGAGATAGATTCCCAGCTTTGGGTGTGGCAGTCATTCAGCACACACTCATTTATACCAACATTGCTTGTAAGTCTCCACAGATTTCAGCAAAAGTGGAAAGAGAGAGAGAGAGAGAGAGAGAGAGAGAGAGAGGAAAAAGGGGAAGAGAAAGTCACGGAAATAACAGGGGAGAAAAGGGGGGGAGCAAAAGATGGGAGTGCAAAAGAAAAGGAGAGATATTCAAAGTAGAGACAAAGAGAGAGGGAGCAAACAAAGCAGAGAAAGAGATGGGAATGAAAGGCAAAGGGGGCCAGTAAGGTAACAAAGGGGGGGGAGCAGGAGGGAGGAGAGAACACAGAGGAGAGAAAAGGAGGGAGAGGAGAGGATGGAGAGCTGGTAGACGCTCTCTTGTATTCCCCACAGCCCCTGCACTTCTTTCATTGCCACTGTGTTTTTGGCATGCTGACACGTAGCGGCCTTCAGAGACCGAGTGTGTGTCTGTGTGTAGACATCTACAATATCCTGTGTATGTTTGTGTGTTTGCCTGAAGTGTCTGTGTTTGACATGCAGCCTGATGGGAACTGTTCTTGCTCATTGCCTTACTGCAGGCCAGGGAGCCATCGTCTACTTCACTGCTGTCCTTTTCTCTGTTCTCTCTTGTCCTTTTCTTCCTCTTCTCCTCTCCTCCATTGTCCCTGTGCCAACCAGGGCTTCCATTCATAACAGCCCGATAGCTGTGGCAACAGACTGTGTAGAAGATAGCACCGGACCAAATATATGAAAATGTGATAGCGGCAACTGTCCTTGGGGGACCCACATGTGAATTTCAATGAAAATATTGCATTGGTGCAGAGAATGGTGTTTGTGTGTGCGTGGACACACTCACCTGTGTGAATGAATGAGTATTTGCTTGTAAGGGTGGAAGCGTGCGATTATCTGAGTGTCTCAGAGGCACTAGAAGCATAAATATGCACAAATACACACATACACACTCTTCTGTTCAATAGGAGGTTGGCTATTGTGCTGCCTATGCAGCCGATTTGTGCGTGAGCAGTTACTTCACAGCTCTAATAGCAGGTTTCAGACAATTTTGTGTGTCAGCAATGGCTGACTCAACAAATAGAACTCAATTACATGGGAACACAAACCCATACTGTACACTTACATAATACCAATGCATACACATTATGCATAATACATTATTTAAACAATAATAACACCAACACACATACAAATAGAAAATGAGACATGTTATTAAGACTGGTGCACACAGACAGACACAGACACAGACACACACACAAATCCTGTTTGTTCACTGGGGGTGTAGCCTAGAAAGAGCTGGAACCGGGCATTGAATAGAAGCCGTGGCTTTTTGAATGGCTGCGCACCACAAGAAAAGTGCTTAGCACCCAGCTTTGCCATTCTGTTTCAATAGCCACTGAGTCTCTCTCACAAACACACACACACACACTCTCTCTCTCTCTCCCTCGACCATTGTTTCTCTTAATGCAGTCTCTCCTAATACAGTCATCTGCCAACATATCAGATCACCTTACGATCCACTTCCAGCGCAGCATGTAATGATCGTGTTGAATCTAATTAAAGATCTCTACTTCCTGTTCCACCCGGAACAGCTGCCTGTGTGTCTGCATTGAGGGGCAAAGCCCCAACGCGGTCCGCATTTTCCGCATGCCAGTGGCTTCCAATTACTTTAAAACAGTTTAAAAAAACCGCAGTGGTAGAGACCAAAAGTCTTTGAGGTTTGCTTGTTTCTTTTCTGCTTCTCTTCGGAAACTTGCACAGACAGAATAAACAAAAAACAGAACCAGAGTAGAAGCTGGGGACTATCCTATTAGCGGGGACTGCAGCTAGACATACCAAAAGCCGTCTTTTGGCTCATCGAGCAACCACTGATGATTTATGAAGATGTTGCGGGGTAATTATCAAGTCAATTATCACCACCAGTCATGTTAATTTCCCAGGTATGCCCTCGTTTACCTGTGAGGAAGAAAAAAAAAAAAAGGGTGGGAAAAAAAGAAAAAAAAATTGGCAGATGGGGAATTTTAGGAGATGAGTAATTACACTATACCCCCATCACCACCACGCATACACATCATTGCACCTCCACTACCGTGTCCTCTCTTTTCTAAAGGAAGGATAAGGAGGAGCAGGTGACGTGGAAACCCTGCGGGCAGGCTGGTGCCTCTCACATCAGCTCATTAAGTAGACAGAGGGCTTGTTACAGTTTACCTGCCTGCCCAGTCATTAACCATTCAGGTCAAAGACACTGGGAACAAAAACAGAGGTTAGGGCCGTTAAAGTTAGGAATGCAGCTCGCCAGGTCAGGGCTCTGCGGGCCGGTGTGACTAAGATGATCTTGCACACATGTGCACACACACACCCTTACTCTAACAGCCACGCAAACCCATACGCAGAAAGATACACATAAAAGCACAGATATCTGTTTCTCTGTACAAATGCGTACAAAGAGGCTGGGGAGTGGTGCTCTATGTAAAACAATTAAAATCCTAATGTAGCATGAGACACTACAAATACAAACAGGAACAGGGACAATGGCTCAGACACCAGATGCTGTTTATATAAAACACCGGGCAAAGTAAACTGGGCAGGTCATCTACTTTTGTTCTTCTTCTTCTCTTTCCCTCACAAATCCTTCCTTATTTCCTCCCTTTCTTTTCAGTTTCTCCTTTGTCTCCACCTTTATGACAGTCTCTCCCTTCACACATATGGCTACCACTCCCATTCTTTATCTTTTACTCCTGCTTAGGTGTATGCTTGCTGGCTTTAACCCACTAACCAGCTTTGAAGTCAAGTAGTTGAAATTTCCATCCCGCAAAAACCTTGGCAGTGGCGTTGCTCTCTTGCATGAGACAGCTGGGTACAACCTCATTTCTGTCTTGCCCTTCTTTCATTCTTTTGAACCGTGGACAACGGTTAATGATCTATGATGACAAACAGCTGCCGATTGATTACTGAAAAGGCTTCATGCATTTATTTTGGGGACAAGGCTTTTATTTCATCTCTGAAGTGGGTGGTGGCAGACAAATGTGTTTATTTGTTATTTGGCATCATTAATTTAGAGTAAGAGGTGCAGGGGGGGGGGGTCATTATAATTTATGGCTATTTTGTTTTTCGATGTCACATACTCACAAACGGCTGTGTGAGATTAATCGCGTTGATCTGTTTTGGAGTGGAAGCTCTCTCTCACAATATCTGCGTGTCGCTCTCACTCTCTGTCTCTCCCTCGCACAACCCCTCGCTTCCACAGAGATTCTTGTCAGAGCGGCATTCTTAATCGCCACTGAGTTAATTAATCTCACACTTGGCTGCTGTAATAACTTGACTTGTTAGACCTCCTCTGTGCAAATGGACTTCACCTCTTTAGCAGCTAAAAGCACCAGTAATGAACCAGCCAGGAGACGGGCATACAGAGAGGACGTCGGGAGCATCAATAAAAAGCTTAAAACATTGCCATGTCGATGCTAATATCTGCTTGACCTTACATGTGCGTTACATTTACATATTAGCCATGTAGCTTATATTCCTGCAAGGTGGGCTTCTTGTAAGTGTAACAGTGCTGCAGAATAGGCTTCATTTCCTGGACTGCCAGCATTGCAAGACGATATGAGAAAATGCGAACATCAGCTGCAACATTCTCACAACAGATGCAACAAAGACTTTATGTGACTCCAGAGGGATGATGCAATTTGAAGGGAGCAAATAAGAGCTGAGAAGACGGAGAAGAACTTTCTGGCTGTTAAAGGTACGAGCTGTTGTACTGCCTCAATAAATTATTAGCACATTTCTTTTAGTATAATTAGCGCAAATAAACAAAATAACTGCTGTGGAGATTGGCAAACTCTAACCTCCAAAATACACAATACACCACAAAGATTCCAGGAGCCTGACTAATAACTTTACACTACACAGGGACATAAACTTTATCACACAAAACAATAACTACATTTATACTGCAAACAATACACAACTTGTTGCTTTCAACGACACGATATCAGGACAATGAAGGGTTGTTTTTGGTTCATAGACTTATGTTTTCTCAAATAAACAAATAAAGTAAGTAAAAGGGGAAGTAGCACCACCTAGTATTTTACGAGTAATTTGGTAGCAGCTTTGAGAAACACATTTAGGAAATGAGGTTGTAAATCAAATGGGGATGAAAATGACAGTATAAGGAAAGTTACAGCCAGACTACAGCATCCACACTCCACCTGTTTTCAGCCCAGCTCAGCATTATCTGGTCAATCTCATGGTCAGGGATTGGTGAGGTCCCAAACCTTATTACATATTAATGTATTTAACCTATGGAGAAACCACTCGATAGATAGCCGTGGCACAGAATCCTGGCTCTGGGCAATTAAAAGAAATTGACGGATGGACAGACAGGCATCCAAGGCTGCTGGGGTCCATATGGCAGGGGGTTTTCAGAGGCCCGCTTCAATTACATAAAGACCTCTGCGCATTGGCATGACACACAGAAGGCCCCAGACAGCAACACCAGAGAAAGAGGGAATAAATCATACAGCGGTTAGTAACACATACACACACACGGATACACATATATGCACACACACATGCACAGAAAGTGAAAGACTAGCAAGGATACAAGTCCCTGAATGCAGAAGATCCACACACATACACACACTAAGACACACACACTCACACCGCACAGGGCGACATAGATACAGACTAAATGAGCGTTCTATCTTTCTCTAACACACATACACAAACAGAAACTCATCCTGTCATTGTCCTAGTAAGATGGATGTTGAAATAATCGCACCATGATTACAGAACCACTTGCATCACTGGTCCACGCTCAAGGACCCTCACACACTTCAGCAAGTCAGCTAAACCCAAGCCAGCTGACTGGCCTAGAGTTTATTATGCCTCGACTCCTCTTTCATCTGAAGGTGCTGTGTTGTCCTTAAAGCTCCTAAACAGCAGCATAAATCTAAAGGAAAGAAGCTGCTTGTGCATTAGGACGAGGGAGGAGGGACACTATCTAAACAGGAAGTGAGGTAGGTTGAAGTGTGATGTTTTGGCTGAGTGATGTGGTTGACAAATGAGGTTAGGGAGGGAACGAGGAGCTCGAGGTTAAATATCTTTTCTCCTCAAGCTTGTTTTTTCTCTATAGGAGATATATAGTGTAGATATTTTTCATTTTGTCATGTGTCTATGTCTCCATCCCTCTGTCTTTCTCACGGGATACGTAGGAGGAATTGTGGGCTATCCTGGCTAATGTATTATTCACCGTTCATTGATGTGTAACTAAAACTGGCAGTGTGGAAGGAGCGCTGTGTCACCAATTACCCCCATACCACCACTACACACACACACACACACACACACACACACACACACACACACACACACACAGTAGCTGTAGCCACAAGGCCGCCAGGCATCCATTGATTTATGTGCTGACACACGGTGCACACATATTTTCCTGTATCGAAAACATGAATTTCTATTTTGAATGGCAGTGTGTGTGTGTGTGTGTGTGTGTGTGTGTGTGTGTGTGTGTGTGTGTGTGTGTGTGTGTGTGTGTGTGTGTGTGTGTGTGTGTGGAAACAGAAAGTCATCTGGGAATTTCAACAGGACCACACAAGTATTTTAAAAGGTGCCACATTTTCACAGGAAGATGGTTAAGTAGATCAAAAGGACAAGGATTTTGCTCACACATCTGCAAGAGGTCATTGGTTAAAAAGGTCAGGCTGACAAACAATACTTAGTTTATAGATTAACCTTTGCTGTTTTGACTGCCCATTCCATTTTGAAATTATATTATCTGGATAATCTGACTACCACAGATGGCTGATGGGATAAATTGTGCCTCAGAGGAAAAGACAAGAGACAGTGGTTTCTGGAAGTGAAGCAATTCTGCAGGGAGCAACAGATTTGTCTTTCTTTACTTCTCTCTGTGCCTTTTCAAACAACATGCACATTGCAGTAAACACAAATGAGAGGAAGCTTGTTTTGCACCAGGGTTGTCCAAGAGACGCAACGGTTAACTTTTTCATAACTTCCCCAGAAGTCCCCCCCACCCTACCCCAACTACCCACCTGCCTTATTGTGATCCTTAGAACACAGCCGTCGGCAAACTTACCCAGTTAAAAAATAACAATCCCTGTGTTTATGCCTAAACTCACCCATTAGCACATGTGTTCAGCTGGGTTCAGTTCTGTTGTGGCCTGTGGTGATACAATCTGAAGGGAATAAACAACAACGAGGTGCCAGTTTGGTTTTTTTTTTCCCCCAAACTGGAGACATGGGAAATGAGATGCACCAAAAATATCAGTATGTTTCCATCCAGCTCACATGTGTTCCATCTACCTTCAACACACGCACAAATACGCAAGCCAGACCTCTTGGTGGTCCAAGTGAGCTAGGTGGGGTTGGTTATGCTCCGACCGCAGGGTGTGGATCAGCAGTGACCTGATTAGTCATCGGCCCTGACCCTGAAACAGCCAAAGTGGGTAGAATACAAATGAATCCCCAGGGCTGCTGGCCAGTAAATCTGACTCGGGACCAGTGTTTATGGGATTCAAACCGCACCACACAAGGCCACAGCGGATGGGCTTACTGACCCTGAACAGTGACTTCATTGAAAGGAAGGGAAAAAGGCTTTTGGGCTGAGTGTTTGCAGGACTGATTGGTAGTTACAGTAATTATAAGATTGGGGCTATAAGAATGATGTCATGCTACTGACATACTTCATTCAAAAAAGGTGTTATGAAGTCAACAGTACACATCTGTTGTATTTCCATGCTCTTGTTGAAAGTAATGCACACATATCAATAAATCAGGAGTGGAATCTGCATAGCCCTCTCAAGCTCTGGGTAAGTGTTAATATTTCACCAACATGAAACCTCCCGTTCTGTTCCTTCAGGTTCTCTTACATATCTAATAACTGTGGGGGCTCAAAACATCCAGCCTCTATTCTTGGGTTAATGAACAGGTGAGGAATTACTTACACAGACGGAGATGGAAATTGATTTTTTTAAGTGTTGCCTCATTATCCCATATGGGGGCACTTTACCCAGTACCACAGAAACACAACACCAGACAACGTGGGTTGTGTAATGTCAAGGTCACATGGATGTTATGGTTGCGTGTGTGCATAGACGGAATGGGGGTCGGCGGTCTCGATTGAGATTGTATGGATTGTCTGGAAGCAGGGCCATTAGTGATGGACTAATTATGGGACTAATAAGTGGTCTTCAGCACCGGTCGAAGCCAAGATTCATAAATAAGTAAGTGCAGGGGCAGCTTGGTCGCTTAATTAACAAAGCGTGAAAAAAGGGCGTGAATCCCAAGTGGCACAAACCCAATCTGGTTGCAAGGATGGGCTATCGGCAACAATCCTGTCTGTCTTGGTGGCATTGATTGATGGCAAGCCAAATTGAATCTCTAATCATCACCACCCTTTTAGTTCCTGCACCCCTGGGGATTTACAGAGGCCAAAAGTGGCACAGAGGGTAATGCTTTTGTATCCCTTTCCTAACACTAGTGGCACAAACATTGCAACACCCCCCCCCCGCCCCTCCCCACCCCCCCACACAACAACACAACACACACACAACCTCTCTCCCCTGTTCCCTTGACCCATCCCCATCTGGCCAGGGGTTATCTGACCCCTCTGTGTGTTCTCGCTCACACTTTCATGTCTCTTGTCGATTGTTTTCACACTAAGCTGTTTGGCTGAGGTATTTAAAACCCAGACACCTCACGCGACTCACTCTTAGACACCCTCTGCCAGCTAAAGCAACATATTGCATTACAGCCTACTGAGGCAGTCTTGCCTTTCTTTTATGTAGCCGTTCCCTCTGCTCTAATCTTTTTATTGTATAAGCTGACATGTTCTGTGCAAAAAAAAGAGCAGAGGGTGACAATGACATGTTGAAAGGAAAGTGCGTGTCAGACCTGTCACTTAAGTGTCAGTCTTTGAACCTAATTTTTTTTTTTGCTTCCCTGCTCTGTATACAGAAAACCATTTGGCCTTCGTGAGATACAGAAAACAATTCAGGTCAGTGGAATGATCAGAGATGACGTGCGTTTGCCATGCCTTTTAACTTAAGACTTTCCTCTCTCCACACACAATAGGGGAAGTCATCTTGACAGTCAAGACGTTATCAAGTAGTAGGCAACAACAAAGGGTCTCCAAGCAGTAAATAGCATCTGTCTCCCAGCTGTTTACTGTCACTGCTGGGATTTTGATACCACAAGGGCATGAGATAACGGAGGGGAAAATAATACTGCAATTAGGACCTACTGTAACTGTGATAAGCTGCAGTCACAGAGAGGGACCTGAACAGGGGCAGAGGGCAGAACGATGGACAAAAAGGATGAGATGAAAGAACAAAGGGCTAGAATGACAGTTATAGAGAGGGGGCGGATGGATCATAGGCTAAGAGCAAGGCTGGGAAAGGGACAAGGCCAAAGAAAGTGGCAGGGAGGTAAAAAAAAAAAAAAAAAAAAACGGGGGCAGGTAAACACCACATAAAAGAAAGCTTTGTCGGCACAGGATTTTTGCTTAATGCCCACCTTTTTTGTTGGAAAGCCTTGAACCTTTCGGTTCTTCCTCTTTGGCAGGCCAAAGCGCCAGGCTGTCTGGCTGGCACAATACATGCAGGGACCTTGAAGTTGGTGGCACCTGATTAACTTGTGCCAAATCACCACTGCAGTTGCACAACGTTAGACTTCCTCTAATCAAACGGCAATCAAATATATAGGTTCTTATAAATCAATGACAAGAAACCAAACATTGTAAAGGTACACTGTGCTTTGTTCCCATTGATAACCTGGCTTAACAAAGCTTTGAATTTCTCCTACATTTAACCGTCATCAGATAATAAAACCACAATGCTCCACTGTTGGTGAGCTTGCAATCTCAAGTCGTATGAGATTCGTGTTTACTCACTCGCTCCCTATGCCTTTTGTTCAACTATAATTATTTCGTTCCAGCTGCCATTTACTCACCTTCTCTGACACTATCGGAGATTGCATCTTGAAATCGTCGCACAATGTTTCAATTGATTGGCACTGGCTTCCTTGTCAGATTCATTAAAAACCTGCCTGCAGATTCCTTTCTGAGTGCATCAAAGCCTAGACCTTTCATCTGGGTCCAATGTGAGTACATGTGTGCGCGCAAGGTACCGAGACCGTGGGTAAAAGATAGTCAAAGGTACTGGTGGAAAGGTGAAGCTCCCTTCCCAGGCACAACCCTGTATCAGGAAGGAAGCTGCATGGTGTGAAAGTGCAGACTTGGACGATAGATTGGTGGCAAATTTCCAAATCAGGAGATTACAGTTTCTCTGCTCAGATGGATCTCACAATCTCGGAACCTACTGCTGCTCTGTTACTCCACTCGTCACACTGCTTCCTCTTCTCCACCCTTCTCTCCCCTAACCTCAACTCAATTGACCTTGGCTCCTTGCAACCTCTGGCCTCCATAGTTGCTTCTCTCAACACCTTTTGAAATGAATGGGCTGGCCAATAAACAGTGGCTTTTGAAAATGAGCACCCTCTCTTCTTGTCTCCCTCCCTCACTCTGCGTGGCCTCACACACACACACACATATAGAGCTCCAACTTTGCTTTAATAACTGATAACCTTTCTGACTTTGACTCGGTAGGTGGGGGAGTGGAGCGTGGCGAGAGTTGGACCCACCATACACACGGCTCACCTCGCCAAGCTAGAGGCTCAAACGCCAGAGTAGGGCGGGGCGGTTTATGCATCATAGCAAGGAAGGGGCATCAATGGAAATGAATGAGCTTGCACCTGGCTGAAATCCGCCACCCGCTATCTCTGGCCTTCCTGCGATGTTGGAATCCACAGTGCTAACACGCTAGTCTCGCAAAGGTAAAAGGAAGGTCAGACACCACATATAAACTCCAAGAGAAGACGTCTTGCCTTTCTTGATCTTGTTTTTAATCCCTTCTCTCGCTTTCATTTCGCACAGACACACACATTCACGCTGCTGCACACCATCAAAACGCCATATTTCTGGGGAAGCGAAGCGGATAAGAAATTAAGAGTCTTTGAACTGTCGAGATGTTTCTTCTCCTCTCGATCTCTGAGCTCCCCCGCTGCTCTGTTGGGACGGGGGAGAAAGGGGCTGATCGATGGGGTCTGACAGCAATGAAATGAATGGAACCAGCTGATTGATTCATTAGCAGAGGAGCAGAGGGGATGTGGATGTGGGCTCTGACCCTAAGAAACGGGTGGGTGCACGGGTGAGGATTTCATGGAAGAGGGGGGCCTCGTGTGCATGTGTATTGGGCAGAGGTGATGTGTGCATGTGTGTGTATGGCTGTGTGATTAAGCAACTGTCACCATTCATGTGTGTTCAGTTTGTGTGTGTGTGTGTGTGTGTTGAGAGGTCAGAAGGGATTTCCATAGGGTGTGAGAGGGGAAAGGAAAGCTGTTTATGGCCTGACTTGGCACAGAGGGAGGGGGTCAGCCTATATTGTCCGCTGCTTTCATCTGGCTCATTGCAATTAGTCCTTCACAGCGCTCACTGTCAAATCCCTGTTAAAATCACAGCTAACAACCACCATTCACCACAGGCCCACACATAAAGAAATCTATATATTTGAGTTTCCACGACATATATGAATATATGTTTTCCTCCTCAGTGAAGTTAACTTGCAGTGAGAACAGACACCGTCCTTTCAACAGGAAGAAAGTCTGCCGGAGAACAGACTTTCTTTTAAAAGTGGAACAGCTCTGTGAACTGACTGAAGCTGATGGCAAACCCACAGGGTGGCCTCCCTTCCTATCCTCCGTCTGCTGCTGAAAACACACATCATGAGTGTATCTGTGTCACATACACACACACACACACACACACACACACACACACACACACACACACACACACACACACACCAATTTATAGCTATCTGTCATGAACAGCTCTACCAAATGGACAAGTGTTAGGACCATCTGAGTAACAAAAGACTAAAACCAACACCTCCACATCTGCTAGACTGCCCCCATGAAATACTTCCCCAAGTAAAGCTTTTTAACCTTCCATTCATTGTCCTCTAAATATTGCACTCACTTAAACATTAAAGTCACTATGTCACTGAGACTCCATTTTAACTTGAGCAGAGGTTAAATAAATGCTCCTCACAGCTGGCAGTGCCTCCAGGAGACTGCAGCGTGGAACCATGGGGATTATGTAAATATCTTGACAAAAGGTCACGTGTGATCGGCGCTGCTGCCACTGAAATGTGTTGGATTCAACCTGTGCGAGCTGCGCAGAGGAGGAGGACGTCTTTAAGATTGAATTTGGTGCACTGTTGATAAGAGAGCAGGGGTCTGGTTAAGCCTGCTGCTGTTCTCGAGAAGACAAAAAGAGAAAGGGAGAAATATTTAATGGAAGTGGGGAGCCCTCCTCTTGCCTGCGGGCCTTTTGAAGTGTAGATGAAGTGCAGGTGGCGAGTGTTTTTGACACCAAGGATGAGAAGTGGGCCAGAATAAGGTGTAATAGCGGCCTGCTGCAACGCTGCGCTCCACGTGAACAGGCCCCTTACCAAGTAAAATATACACCTTTCAAACACTCTTGTTCTCACACATGCATTATGGCTGATTACAGTGGACATTTGAGCTCATCACATCAGTCATGACTCCAGCATTCCCCTTGAAGCCGTTCCTATCATCACACGTGAGCTTACTCAGGATGGCTCTTTGAAAATTGGCAAAGGCTGTTTTCCTGCTCTTGAAGTGAACAGGGCCTGTGGCTAGGTCCTCTGCCTCCAGAAGTCCCACCATCAACCACCCAGCTATGGTTAAACTCGACAAAGACATTTCCCTCCCCATATCCCCCATCTCTCTTTTCTTCTTATATTTAACAAGACTGGCAGAGGCTGAAACCAGGTGATGTGGCCTTTCTTCCCCCTCAAGGCACACCGTTTTACAGCGGCGTTCGCTCTCCAGACAGATGTAACAGGCCATTTTTTAAAGTCAAATATCAAAGATCTTTTTCTGCTCCATCGGCAAATTTTGTTACAAGAGCCTGTAGCTCGTAAAGAAATTGTGGGAGGAGGCCCTGAGGTGGATCAGACTGCTGCTAGGAGAAGTCAGCCCCCCCCTCGCCCCTTAAACTCCACCCTTCAAACCTCCAGTGCCTGCCATTTCTGTGCTTGCCAACAGACGAGCAGCCATAATGGCCATCGCATGTCCGCACAGGCTCTTAGTCATCGCTCACAAGTGCTCCACGTACTACATGCAGACGGCAGAACTGATCTGCGGACCGTCCACGACGACAAAAAAAGTCAAGCGCACATCACTGACCCGGTCTCCGACTGTGCTTTTGACCCGGTGTGTTTGTGTGAGTGTTTATATGTGTCAACGAGCCGTGGAAAGTTCCGCAGTGGGTCTCTCTAAATATACACATCCTCTTTCAGAGTATTTTTATTCGCCACTGGAAAAGGATAACCCCTGGAGCTTGATTGTGCTAGGACAGCTATTGTTGTGAAGCAATAAGACTACCCTTGGAGAGTAGCCCCCCCACCCCCCTCGATCTAAATCATCCAAACAGGTCCCCATGTGACCTCTGGGTAAGGGTCACAGGACATGGGTTGAGTGTGGGTGGAAAACACAGGGGGTCCTAACTCACTTATAATCTGGTCGTTTTGACACATGGTACTTTCAGCTGCTTTTTATGGACATCCGGTGCAGACAGGGCCAATAAAACGCCAACTCCTATGGCCATTAATATTATGTCAGACATTTCATCAGTATTTTGAAAGCCATTAATATAACTTGGTATGGAGAGAAGATCCCTCTGTGAGTGAGCTTATATGTGGCACACCCATGAACCATCCACACACACACACACTTGCACGCGCAAAACTTTCACTATGTCGGGTTTTCCCATGACCAAAAAAAATTAACAGTTTGTGAATGTGTTTCAACAGAAAAATAGCAGGGAATCAAACTGTAAGAGGAAAAATAAGTCTGACAAGATTCACATGAGTATTTGTCAGAAGTATTTGTCAAAATATATCAGTGTTATTAAGTTTCAAGATGAACCTCAGTTCTTATTAATGACAAAGACTAATACACAGGATGGCATCTACATCTCTCTATGCTACCATTATATAACTCATTTATAAAAAATAAAAAAAATTCTAACCACCTTCATTAGACGAGGGTGCATACTTTGACATACTGTACCTCCAGCAACACACACACAAGCACACACAGACACACACACTCTTACCCCCTTGATTTACCACCCATCTTGTTCTCCCTGTTAGCTCAAAATCTCCCTCACTCTCTTCCTCTTACTCACTCCCCATGTCTGTGTGTGTGTGTCTGTGTGTGTGCGTGTGCGTCGCTCTCTCTCCCTTGTTCTGCATGGCTGACTGCAGACAGCAGCAGTGTGTCTGTGCGGTGGGCAGGCCCAGACACATTCGCCCTCTCCTGCTTGCTCTCGACAGTGGGTGTCAAAGACCTGCCATCCCACAAGGCCCCTCTGTCAGATGCCAGGATGGACTTCACACACAAATGCCATATACAAAACAGCCATATACGCACAAGCTGCATTCTCACATACAGCTCTGGAAATGGTCCAGAAAATATCCTTAGGAGATCGCACTGTGGCATACTGCTGGCTACAGCTTGTTTCATGACCGCAAATATATAACCTTAAAGCAATTAAAACAACACTGGGAGAAAGGAAGCGCCAATTTAAACACAGCGCACAGCTATATTAGTATGATTATGTTTGCAAAAGCAAGCGTTACACGTGGTAAAATACAGTAAGAGTAGTACTCAGACTTTACTTGGAGTAGAAGAGAGCAGTTATAGCATAAGTTAATCACATTTCTCTACCTGTGATCACATTATTCATGTCACAGTTACTGTATGTCACATACACTAGATTGGTGTCTCTTTACGGTGTCATGTAAATGGCTGAATTGAGTATTAGCACTAGCTCTTTAGAGTTGTTGCTATTGTGCGCATATAGCCACAACTATTTTGATTTTGGTAGGATTCAACTACAGGTAGAGTTCACTGTAAACTCACATCCACAGCCTACAAAACATACTGTATCAGGCTACTGTAATAACAATATTAGTTGCTTTCATATTTCTAATGCCGGTTTTGTATTCTACCCCTGCTGATCCTGTTTTCTCCAAAAGCCAAGCTACAGAGCGCCTTTATGATGCAAAGCCCTAAACAAATACAGTGAAACGGATTTGACTTGACAACATCCCGGGTGTCATATTTTCTCATCTTCAATAGGGACTCCACAGCACGGTTCTACACAATCAAATCTGAATGGACAACATCCACATTTTCCTCCCTGCAGCCTTATTTTCATTGGTCATCCTGCTTCCTGGTGTGTGAAGGACCCAGCAGGCCTGACACGGCTGTTGCTTGCCTACATGTGAAATTCCAGCTCGGTGAATCTTTCCGCGCCGCCATTTGAGCTATGACCCATCGGATGGTGCACATGAGCACTCCCGCAGGCCCACTGCATCTGTAAAGTCTGTCAGCTCTGCTGCACTCTAGGTCTCTGATCCAAATCCGCCCCATATCCCAGCCACCACCAACACACACCCCCCCCTCCACCCTCCCCATACCATCCCACCCCAACTCCCTACATGTCGTCATCCACTCCCCCTTCTTCCTGAGCGCCTTACGCCAATCTGAACCTAAGTCACTGTACATCTGTTCAACATGGCTGCTGCCTAGCATATGACCTACTGCGTGGCTGGGATCCCTGTCGAGGTCAAGATGCCAGGATACTGGTGAGCGTGATGGACTGGAACTGCTGTTGTCTCTCATGTCTTTATGGTTTCTCTTCTTCGTGTACGCTTTGAAATGAGTGCAAATCTGTGAATGCTGAGACGCGTCTGCATTGTTGTGCCAATTTGTTCCTCTCAAGCAAATACTAGAAATGTAAAGGTAACACCAATGGGAAGCACAAGTGCAAATGTGATGAATGAAGGCAAAAAGTCTTGATCGATTTAAATTGTACATACACTTTATGGTGAGATGCAAAAACAGTTGACTGATGTACCAATGTAATAATAATAATAATAATAATAATAATAACAACAACAATATATGAGCATTATTATTCGATTTACTTTTATTTTTTAATATATATTATTTTAAATATATATGTATTGAAAATACAGGATATATATTTATTTCAAATATATATAAATATATACATACGAAACATATATTTATATATTTATACTGGAACTGCTGTTGTATTTCCCTGCTCATAAAATAAATTAATTACTCCGAACTAAATCTTAATATATGAATTATCATTATTATTATTATTATCATTATTATTTTTATCGTTGTTGTTATTATTACTATCATTATCATAACTGTTACATTGGAAAAACAGAAACCCTTAGTGCCCAATGTGCTCTCGCGGCTAATGCACAAGTCATCCTTCACCCTGCAAATTGATTCAGGACGCATTGATAAATATCCCTATGAATTGGTAATTGCTTCTAGCAAGAAGACAGCTCGGCAGTCTCCCGCATCAAACCTGATTCTGCGCTTTTAAGAGGCTGAGCAGCGCTAATTCGCCCGATCAATATGACCGCATCAATTGACACTTTGTACACTGTGTGTGTGTGTGTGTTGTGTGGGTGTTTGTGCGACTATCTCTTATTACAGCACTCTCCCAGCACTATTATTTCTTCTTATTAAAAAATCCTTTATTTCTGTTTTATACGACCACCTTTCTAAGATGAAGAACCTAATAATCCAATTAATAAAGTAGGCTATGCCTATAAATAAATTACATAGATAGATAGATAGATAGATAGATAGATAGATAGATAGATAGATAGATAGATAGATAGATAGATAGATAGATAGATAGATACTGACCTCCACAATGATTCATTAGCAGAATTGCCAAAATGACTTTGCTTTTATTTTGCAAATTCACTTCCACGCCTCTTTAGCAGGTTTCCACTCGGCCCTTGAAATGCTTTGTGTGATGGCCACCTCTAATAGCCCCCTTTGTCACGTCTATTGTGACCCTAAACACATTTGTTCAGTAATTTGCTTTTGAATGTTATGCAGAAGAGCTCCTGAAGTAAAGTTGAACGCATCCTGCAGCTTGACTGCGAGTCCTGCTCGGGCCACACATGCTGCGCTCTTAAATAAAGCTCTGGCGGATGAAGGCCTTCGGACAGCAAGTGTGCCGGACAAAATGGCCCCGTTACTCCTTTTGTCATGAATGTTAATTGTGTTTGAGCAAGATACGACCCTCCAAATGTCCAAATAACGTGCTGTAGCCTACTTTTTAATATTAATATCAGAGGCAACACATATCAATCAATTAAGTCGCCACGGGTCAGTACTTTGGCTTTTATTAGGGGTGAAAAATACATCAGTTTACCAGGATCCCTTTTAAATCACGTAATACCCTCAACTACATTTAACTGAGGCATGTTTTATTTAAGTGGGAATCGAATTTACGCATATTTATCATTTATGGCATTCTAGTAGGTTTATAGTGAGAGAGGAGATAAATCATTATTATTATTTTGTATTTCTCTTCTTAACATGAATTCTTTCTGTAATAGTGATGTCTGCCTGATGATCACCAACTGGAAACAATAATTTACAAACCCCCCTGCCCCCCTACTTATATGATTTGCCACTGTCGAGCAACGCCCTTTTATATTGATAGTAAAATAATGATGATGATGATGATGATGATGATGATGACGGCGAGGGGAGCTCCTCTGCTAAAGAAAGAACAGGAGAGAGAATAAATCACGGGAGTTTGATGAGAAAATGTGCCAACTGCAAACAGGCACAGGAGAGCTCCTGTGGAGGTGTGATCTCACCCACATAAAAACATAAACATGTGCGCTTCAAAGGCCCTGACTGCGCGGAATCATTCCACGAAATACACCGCCGTAAACAGGGATGGGGGGGGGGGCATGGAGGGTGAGTGCGGGAGCCCTGAGCTGCGGCCATAAAAGCCCATTTGTCTTAGTTTACACAGAAAATTTTCCCAGGTGAGGCTTATTCAAGTGGGAATCATCATGAGAGGTTCTACATTTCGAGTGCAAGCAGAACGGAGCAGACGTTAAATACACAGGCAACTTTTTTTTCACTGAAACCCAAGTTGAAACAGAAACTTAACAGGCTGGTAGACTATAGATAAGAAACAGCGATACATCGTCTTTAAGCATAGCATAAGCACTTCAATCCCATTACGCACAACAGGAACGCATTAAAAGACAATAAACTCAGACAAACGGCATCGACGTGGGTCTCCTGCTCGTTGGCCTGACCTGAATATCATTATGCTGCCTGCGCTCGTATACAGCTCTCTCTTTTCCCCCCCTGTGCTTCCTTCCTCCATCAAAAGTAATTTACACCGAAGAGTAACCAAACCGCCTGTGCGCTACACAGGACTGTCATCGACGCAATTTGTCTCCTCAGCACACCGATAGCAGCTGTAGGTCCAACAGCCCAAGGCCTAACACACACCGAGGCCACAGGATCCCCTGACCTCAACAGCACTGCAACGACCGACTTATCATTTTGACGAAAAAAAAACAAAACAAAACAAAAAAACATAATAAATTTCATGATCGAAGGATAATATAAAACACCTGCAGTGGCATTAGAGTTCCTGATCAAAATTTAATGGACACTTTCAACACATTTTAATATCCAAATTAAAAAAAAAAAAAGGAAAGGAAAAAGTCAAATACAAAAAAGGACCTGGACATTACATTATTATCGCCACAAAAGAACCATTATGACAAGAATAACAAGTTCAGCGCAAAGTAACTGGTCATTCTTTGTTGGGCCTCATTTTAACCAAGTAAAAGCGCTCAGACAGCTCAGTGAGGTAAAGTGAGTGGTTGGGTTCAAGCGCTTGTTTAGCTTATTTATGTTTGCAGCTACTGTGGCACTCTGAAACAGGCGAGACCCAGAGTGTAATAGGCCCATAATTTATTAATTAAAAGCAAACTAAATTCACAAGATTGAAGACGTTGGGTTTAACTATTACATCTCCATTTAGGGAGGGGGGGGGGGGGGGGGGCAAAAAGTAAAAAAAAAAAAAAAGAGGGAGAAAGAAAAAAGAAAAGAAAACAGAGTAATTAAGAGCTTTTTCCCCGGGCTGTGTGACCCTGGGACCCGGAGAGACGCACGGTGGGGCCGGGGAAACTTCCCCCAGCCAGGCCGCTTGTTTCTCCCTAAATTGCCATAAACCCGGAGATCCCAGAAAGAAGTCCCAGCAGCGGCCATAAATCACCCGTCTGTATTAAAAGCTTAGGTAAACCCCCTGCCAGGTCAGTCGGGTACAATTTATGGCATCACTTATGTAGGGAATAGATTGTTCTAACGAAATACATCAACTTGAAGCCGGTGCGCAACCAAGTCTCTGCTATTGTCAAAAAAACACCAATCTCTCTCTCTCTCTTTCCCTCTATTCCTTCTCTCTCTCTCTCTCTCTCTCTCTCTCTCTCTCTCTATCTCTCTCTACCCCATCAACTTCTACACAACAAGAATCCACTCATCCATTCAAGCCATGTGTTTTAAGTCAGTGGTTCCCAACTGGGGTCCGGTGACCTGCAGGGGTCACTGACAGGGGTCCGAGGAGGGGTGTGGGGGGGTCCCAGGGCCAAAATTCAATTTCAAAATCATTTTATTCAGAGAAAGCTGGCATCGTACAATTACAATGCAATGCACAATCCATCTGTCTGCAGAGCACGGCCTTCATTAATTCTGCACTTGATGCTATGTCAAAAAGCAGTTTGACTGCTGGTGATCTATGAGCGAGTAAAGTGACTCCTACCGGGACTCTCACCATACAGCTTATACTCCTTCTCCCTGTTATCAAGGGCCACCAATAAAACAACAACCGCTATCAGATAAGCTTTACACAGCATCATTTTCATCCCCGTGTTTCTCTCAGCCCTGGTCCTTGGCAGAGGAAGCAGTGGCGAGGAAAGCCGTGTAGTCAGAATGGAGATTTCATGAAGAGATCACGAAGCAGCGTGAGCTCTTCTCAGCACTTTGCTCAGTCTGGCGAGCAGGCCCACGGATGTTTTCTCACATCAGGGTCAAGACACTGGAAAAGTGAGACTCGGGTCCAACGCTCGCAGGGTGCTGTTGTAGCAAACTGCAAAAACCTAATATTGATTTGAAGGGATTTCGTTTATTAATTGTTTTTTCTTCATAAGCAGCCGAGTCGCTGATATTTCTGCTTTATTTCCAATTATGACGTCAAGGAGAAAAAATAAAAACTGCGTTGAAAAATAATTGATCCGATTCAACTCTACGACAGGCGTATTTCGCTTTAACTTTAAGGGAGAGAAAAAACAACAACTCTTCAGACAAGGTACGGACAGGTCGAGAAACAAGCTGAGAGAGAAAAGCGTCTACTGAGCCAGTGGCCCACTGTCCTACTTTTCTACTGGCATCACAAGCCAACCGGGAGCCTCGCCTGAGCTCCAGCATTCATAGTTCAAGCTTTAGGCCCCTTTCAACCTTATTTCCACTGCTCCTTATTCTCCCTTCCCCAAACAGAGCAGAGGGAAACACTGGGAAATGTAGGGAAGAAATAAAGCAAGAGTGGGATACTTATCTCACTGAGAGAGAAAAAAGATGGCTTGAATTTCCCATCGATTGTACGCACGGCAAAACATCAACACTCAGCTAAAACAAACGGCTTTGTTATAGAAACTGCAGCGGAATAGAAGTGGAAATAAGCAATTGATGGCACTTGAGAGAATAAAAAAACATTGACAAAACTAGAAAAAAAATCGAAATGAACACAGATAAATGAATGGTAGTTAATATGAACTCATTTACTAAATGATATGTTGCGGTTTTGTGTACATTTTGTAAAATCATTTTACAGCTCTTCTAAATTAACCGACTATCAAATAGACTCCTATCGGATTTTTCAAGAGTTTACTTTGGACTTTAACTGATAGCCCACATGTCAAGAGGCCACACACTCGCATAGCCCTAAAATACACGCAGCCGACCTGGGGGAAAGTGTCTTGGAGGGAGGGGGGGTGCTTAGGTCCGCGACTCCCCGATGAGATACAGTGTGGAGCTAATTTCCTTAAAGTGAGGAAGAAAGCAGCAGCAGCCGGCAAAAGCTGATGTTACTAAAAAAGAATACACAACTACCATTGAAATGGATGAGCTTTGGTTGACGCGCACAACAATAGTGTATTGAAACCTGTACGGGCCACAGCGCCTGGCTGCGTAAAGGCAATAATGCCATTAAGCGATCCCTCAGAACGAACCAGATGGCCACTTTGAAAATGAAACGTTGGTTTTAATTTGGGGCTGATAGAAAATGAAGGTTTTGGGGGGGGTATATCGGAGCCTCACCCACCGCGGTGCCCAGCCTCTCAGAGGCATGGGTGCTGGCTCTCTTGATATATGGAGGAATAATACGCGTTAGGCTATCCTGCAATGCAACACAACACAATCACAAGAAGAAATTTCTTACCTTCCACGGCGGACACCACGGGCAGCAAGAGGCTGCATAAAAGCAGAAAGTAATCCATTGTCATAAAGCAGTCAGGTCGGACATGTAAATAGACCCACGAGAGAGAGAGAGAGAGAGACAGCGAGAGAGAGAGAGAGAGAGAGAGAGGGAATACACAGGTGGGTGATCCGACGCTCCACGCACCCAGTCCCGTCCCTGTCCCAGTCCCAGCTGCGTCAAGCCTCCAGGACCAGAGTTACCCCCATTCACCAAAAAAAAAACAGGTAAAGGTGAGAGTTCAGAGGTAATAACAGCCTTGGTATAAAATGTTTGAATATGCCCGTCTCCCCTTTCAGTGATCTCCAACGTGCTTTATCAAACCAGAGAAAAGGTATCGGGCGCAAGTCTTCCAGTCCCTTCCCCTCGCACTGAGCGACTCAGCTGAAAACAGGTAGTCCAGCCCGTGGTCACCATCCGGAGAATATTTCCAGCAATATTTCGTTGAGAGTCAATGAGAAAAAAGAAACACCAGGCTTCAAGATGAGATCCAAAGACTTCTTTCTTTTTTCTTGTTCTCTGTGGTCAGAGGAGCAGAGGCAGAGACAGCCGCACTTGTGTCAGAACCATGGTGTATCGTCCCGGCTATATGCATGTGCGCACTCACATGCGTCCACGATCAAGTGTTATTCCCGTAAAGAAACAGCCGCGCGGTTTATAGATGTTTATTCCCTGAGCGAATTTATAAGCTTTGGCTGCTGCGTGAACCGTCTGCTTCGCTCGGCTTGTGCACTGGAATGAAGCACAAGGCTGTGGAGGAATAAGGAGGGAGAGGAGAGAGAGAGAGAGAGAAGAGACGAGAGAGGAGAGCAGGGAGAGAGAGAGAGACCAGGGGGGCACCATGCAGGAGGAGGGGTTACGGTTGAAGCAGCTGCACTGAAAAAAAATGTCTAGTACCTTGACAATCATTTAGTCTCACAGTTATTATCAAAATCAAATCATCGTGTGTTCAAAACGAGGCTGCATTCACAACATTTTTATTTTATTTTTTTACTTCTTCTTCCCAGAGCAGCCTTTGTTTCTTCTATCCGCACAGTTACAGCAGCATACACCATCTTCACTTAAAACATGTCTGAGACAAAAATAGAATAAACTCATATTTTTGTCATCATTTCAGCAACTTTTGATTTAGATCCACATTTGCATTTTTTTGTTCCAAGGATTTTCAAGCCCTAATTTAACATCTTAAATATGAAATCGGTCTTATTTTTCTTTCTATTTCATCTGTTTCTGCAGCGTGTCATTCTGACTTGCCTTTCTTGGGACTCCCAGCTCGTGCACAGACGTGGACACACAGCGCCCCCCTGCGGGTCGCTCTGTTTTCATATAAAAAGAGAGAGGAAGTTTCTGCTGAGTTTTTTTTTTTTTTTTTTGTACCTCGACTAAAACGTTTTCTTCTTCTACAGACTTTCTTCAAAGCTCTGAAATACCTCAGGAAACAGCGCAGGTTGGACACTCTCGGACACTTTTTTTTTACCCCGAACTTAAAAAATAAAAGACGCCTCGCCCATGTAGAGATTTTCTGTGAGTATGAAAAGTGACATCATCACACTCAGCCACAATCACACTTTATATCCTAGACTTCGTGTAGGAAAAAAATATATGGATGAGTAAAATGCGATTTTAAGACAATACTATGAATGAGAAGCGAATGAAAAACATCAAAAATTCTCTTTGATTTTGATTTAAGAGCCGGCGGCATCGAAGTTTTCTGATAAATGAAAAGTAGGAAAGTAAAGAGAAAACTTTCGGAGAAGGGACGATTTGATTTTGAGCGGAACATCAGCGCACTGCTGTTTAAATCGCTTGCTTGTGTTTATAATAGGCTAATAATAAAATAATAATACAATTATATATATACAATACAATCGATCGGTTAAAGTGCAGCAGACAGGGTGTTTTTTTTTATTTTTGCCTGCAGTACTGTCGAACTGCAATTTACTTTTCCTCTTCTGTAAGTTGAAGAAGGGGGCATCTGTCACGACCGGACTTTTACAGCCTTCCTCCCCAATCTCTCTGCATTTACAGTCGTTTTATTGTATCACTAAGTGCTTCAGTCCTATAGTCCAAACAGCAGTAAACAAAGTTAAAGAATGTGCCAACAACAATGCATTTCACTCCAAACGGCAACACTCAATATGTGATTTTTTTTATTCACTGAAAAATTGAGCACATTTCTCAGTTTTAGGGGCCATTATAGTTCTTTAAATGAACGGAAATAACCATTTGGTCTTCCACATAAAATCCAGTGATCTGCGGGGGATTGGAAGGACCGCTGCAGTAACTCAGCACACATGCTAATGTATAGGGAATAATTCAATAATATTGACACTTATTTTAATGCTGAGTAATATTTTGTCCATTTAAAAAAAATAGCAATAGTCAACTGATGCCTTTAATGAAGTCAGATATATATAACAGAGCCAAGAGATGTCAGACGCAGTTGTACAATATGAAAGGCTGAACTTGGCACAGTCAGCATTAATAGCCTACTAGGCTTCCAAATAGCAGAAGTCCGCTACATTATTAATCATGTTGAATATTGATGTGTTCTCTGCTGTATTTGGAGATAAGAAAAAAAAGTGAAGAGCTGAACACTGCTGTTCAAATAAAGTTATTATTCTAAAAGTTAATGTAAGGGATTCGCAGTATTGCCAAGTGAACTTCATTCTGCATGCAAAGAATAGCACTCAGCCATGTATGGAATATGTAGCCTGCTCTGAAGGTACATAGAGAAATGTTTTAAGTGTGTTGTGAGGAAATTAGACCTGTGAAATGTCCAAGCAAAGCCAAATGACTGCTCTGTTAGTGTGAAGTTGAATGGTGATTGGATGCCATTTCCTGAGAGGTGCAAGCGGGGAGATGTAACCATGTGCTCTGTTGTGTGTCTCTCTATATTATGAGTCAGTGTTGCCTCTGTCACGGAGTTGGCTGGTGATTTAAAAAAAAAAAAAAAAAAAAAAAAACTTTAAAGATAATAGTCTGCCATTTGGCAAATTTGTGTAACTTCACTGTGAGTATCAAAGAAGTTGTGGCTTTTGTCATCACAAATTATTAAAAATTCACTCTTCCATCTGTCCCAAATTACACTTTCATTTTTAGTTTCTCTCAAAGTTAGTTTTGTAGAAATGTTGATTCTGATCAAGTTAAAATATTTGCATTTGATCTTAAGGAGAGATTAAAAAAAAAAAAAAAAAAAAAAAGACCAGTGCATTCAAATTTCCCAGATAATCTACTTTTTTAAAGTCATAATGCAAAGCTCATATACAGATTAATTCATAATAATTCATAATATATATATATACATACATATATATGTATATATATATAAGTAAAATAGAAATTTGAACTTTGGAAATGTTATTGACATAGTGTAATTGGATGAGTGTTAGGATTCCACTGCATGAAATAACACAGCACTTGTAAAACTGCTCTCAATTTCTAATTTACCTTGTGGTTTAGGAATCTGGAGCCGCTGCCACCTGACTGACACCAGAGAGGAAAAATATGAAGAAGAGTTGGAACTCTATTATAGGCCAACTTGTCAAAGGCATGTTTTTACAAGTTGGCCTATAACACAATGGTAACCTTTACTGTTCTTATTGTCAAAGTATTTTGGTCTCTCAACTGCAGTTGAGAGACCAAAATACTGAATGAAAAGAAATTTAAAGACACAATAACCTCTGCTGGTAGACGGCTATAGACAATGCATATGACACATTTCCTTTAAACATGTGTTAGCCTATTTTACCCCTGTGATTATTACCGCTGCTGTTTGGTGACATAGCAGCTCGGCATGTGGGATAACAGCCTTTAGAAATCCTAAATAAATCACACCCACAAGAAGTGAAAAAACTTTTGATGGTAAATGATGGAGTGAATAAAATTCACTTTTATACAAACATTCACTGTCTACATTTTGATTTCTGTATTAAAAAACTCAGATGATGTTTCACCACAAAATTAACATATTTTATTGTCTTCTTCAGAAAGAAATTCAATCCAAATAATACTGTTTTTTGTTCTCATCATATTTTCTGTGATGAAAAACTTTAGCGTTTCAGTCCTGATGTGTTAAAAATACTTTGAAACTAGAAGAAGAGAGTGAAAAAAAAAAAAGAGAAGGCGTTAAAGGCCGCCTCTGACTTACTCAAGATATTTTGGGGGGTTTGTCTTACTGACACAAAATGTATCACATATGAATTCCTGTGTACCTCACAGCGACATAGTCCGTTTGAAAGGAAAATCATTTAATAAGCGAAGCAACGTGGGTAAGAGGATCTGTGACGGCTTCAAAGAAGACTGTCTCGTTTGTTGCCAAAACCACCGAAAGCCCCTGGCTCTCCTGCCTGGTCGCCATTACAGGGCAACCACTGAGTTCACGACTAACACCTCTGTTACTTCTATCCGCTTCTGAGTGCTCTTAAAAGGAAACGAGGTAGAAAGACTTATGCAAAACTTTGCTAAGAAAACAAAACATAATGATACCTTTAAAATTTTGGTTTTTATTTGGAGTTTGACAGATTTTTCTTTGGAGCATGTTACATCTTTGAAGGTTTTTTTTTTTTTTTCCCCCCAGAAGATCAAAGAGCAAGGATCTTGGTCTATAATAAACAAAAGATTACCAGGGGGAAGTCTCAGAGAATTGCTGAACCCCCAACTGTATGCCAATGTAAAAAATAAGTGTGTCAAACCATAAATATGGGCTTGGTATAAACCAACACACTGGGGGGGACTGGACTTTTTCCAATGACTGGAGCATCCACATTAATAAATCGACGGTTCTTTACTTTACAGCTGTGGTTGGCTTTTCACAAAAACTTCTAGAGCAGGTTTATTTTTCTACGTTTTATATTGTGAGTCATTTGGGTCCATTTTGACGGTTGAACGTTTTCCCGTCTATGAATGGCAGCAGTAAAACTGTATACACAGCCCCGTTGTTATATAATGACCTGAACTGGTCAAGATTAGAGCTGAAAACACCCACCGACACACACGGATAGTTTATTTCTGGAGACGGTAGATTGATTTTTTTTTTTCCTGGAGGCTTACCGTAACCATTACCCATAACCAAAAAATGCTTGACCCTAACCATTACTCTTACCTTCACCCTATAATATAATCTCAGTGAGGACAAGAAGACATTTTGAATCCAACTTCCCTGAAACCAAATTCAGGACGACGCCATTTTTGTCCTGAAGCGGTGTCTGATCTGGTTTGAAGTCCACAATTTGTTCCAAATGCGACCTAAAACAAGCACGTATAAACACACACCGTACACAGACACAGAGAAATGGTCCACTAAGTGCTTCTGAGACGCACCTGGCACACATTAGAAACTCAATAAGTAAAGTGGCAGACATTTTACTGCCACATGGAAATTTCTCAAGCTTACACCTACTGCGCCCTTGCCAGACCCTCGCTAACCTCATCCATCCTTCCTCCCACTCATCTCATGCCAGGATATCAGTGTCTCTACTTTCTCTCTTAAAACGCAACACGTAGACACACACACACACACACACACACACACACACACACACACACACACACACACACACACACACAGATCCAAGACACTCTGACTCACACTGAACTTCTCTTTCCCTTCCTCCCTCACAAATCACATGCCCGGACGCAAACACAAACACACACATTTCACCCCCTCTAGCATGCATAAAACTCTTGCAGACTTCAAACACACACACACACACACACCCTGTAGCTCTCATGTCTGGGTCCGGTCTAATAGCAGCACTAATGTGATGTGAGTGTGAGAGGATCGCTTTACTCTAGCAATATTAAGGGAATGGTGAGCTGCTGGTTATGTTAGAGTGTCTTTTGACGTGTGTGTGTGTGTGTGTGTGTGTGTGTGTGTGTGTGTGTGTGTGTGAACAGGCAAAGAGTACTGGTAGTACTGGTGGAGGAGGAGCTGGTGGTGGGTGGCTCTGGAGAATCTCACAAGGGCTCAAAGCTGGAATCCAGGCAGAAAGGAGGTGTGTGTGTGTGTGTGTGTGTGTGTGTGTGTGTGTGTGTGTGTGTGTGTGTGTGTGTGTGTGTGTGTGTGTGTGTGTGTGTGTGTGTGTCTGCGTGGGAGAGAGGGGGGCTGTTCACAAGAGTTTTTTGGGGGTGGGGAGGTGTGGGGGTCTAATCCTCCAGGCCTTCACCACTGACCGAGCACTTAACACAGGATCACAAATGCAGCCCCAACTGAACCCCCTCAAGACCACCATCATCCACACTCCCCTACACACACACCAGTGCAAACACACACACACACACACACACACACACACACACAACACCACCTCCACTGTCTGGGCCTCCAGCTCCAGTCCTGCCGCTGTAAATCAGCACCTCCTTTCCAGCTCCCACCCCCCACCCCCCCCCCCACACTCTCCACTTACCTTACCACCACCACCTTCTGCCACAACCAGCTACTGTCTGTCTCTGGTGACTATCTATCACCTTTCAGCACCTTCTCTACCTAACCGAGAATAGATATACTTCACTGTCTCAGCTGACTGCAGATTTATGACTCAACCTCCCATCACCCCGACCCCGCTGTCTTTGTGCCGACAGACAGATAGACAGGCGGGCATTTACGCAGACAGGCAGTCATAGATAGACGCAGTCATACACGTGTGAGGATCACGCTGTCATGCAGGCATAAACATGCATAGCTGATAAACAGCCTGAGCATGCAAATGACACACTGTGTGGACAAAAAAAGAAAAAAAGAAAAAAGAAATGTGAGAAATTACTTTTCCCCGGCTATGACAGAGTTACGTAGAGAACATGAACAGAAACAGGCAGTCGTTCGACAGGGCACGCTATGTGGTGAGAAATTTGGTTATTGAGGTTGAGGTGGTGGATAAGTGATCAACAATCTGGCAACTGAGGTTCAGTTCCCGACTTTAAATGAGGCTTTGAACTGTAAATGAAGCTTTACAACCAAGGTTTCATTTCCCTTAACTGTAATTGCTGAACTTGATTAACTGGCCAACATTTCCATGACTCGAAAACGATATGTCCAAATTGTTACATGTTACTGTCACAGTGGAGTAATCGTATCTCCAGATTTGTGCTCACACTCATAGCTGTGGTTATTTCAAGAACTTTCGAACAGCTGTTCTCTTACAAAACAACAGGTATCGCTTCTTTTTCCTAAAATAACCTTCTCTTACAAAACCTTTTCTGTTGCTGTTAAACATCACCTCTTGTGTGTCAGGGAAATTTTGGGGCCAATATGAGAGCTGATGTGCATACAGGCTGAATCAAAATTGATACTGAAACAAGTAGAAAAATTTAAAATGTAACAATGTTCCAAAATGGATATGGTCTTAATTCAAAAAAGTCATATACAAGTCTAAAAATACCTCAGTCCACACACCTCTCACTTCCTCCAAACACATTCTTCTCTTCTTCTTCTGTCTTTCCCAGTATTAGGTCTGGCCTGAGTGGGTGAGCTGGTGGGGTCAGGTCAGTGCGGGTACACTGCTGTACGCTTCAGAGCTTTTCCCATTAACACATTGGAAAAAAAATCCCATTCGCCATGTGTCATTACAATCATTGCCATTGCAAATGCACAGCTTTCCCAAAGTACAACCTGCTCCATCTCTGCTCCTGAGCTACGCCTGCCTGTATATTACAGATTTATTTGCTGTCTCCTTACATCCATAACTGAGCTTGAAATATCTAGCGTCCAACTGGTGCCAACACAATTGCTTTAGATTCATAAATATTCTTTCCATCGCAGCAGTGGATAACATTCATGTCAGACTGAGAAAAGAACACTCAATTTACTTTAATAACTAAATGTTTTGAGGAAAATACAGCCCTAACAAATTCCCAAGGACGAGGTCCAGACAGTGAGAGAGAAAAGGTGGCTCATGCAGGATCCGTTTGATGTCAGCCAAAATCAAAGGTCCAGGATGAATAATCACCGGAGCTGCTCCAATAACAGAATGATTGATTGGCCCAGAGCCGCACACTGTCTGAGATAACATTGTTTAAAGTGTCCAAACACAATGTCAACAGAGTGTCTCCCTCGTGGGCCCCGTTCTTCCTCCATAACCAGAAACTCTCTGTTGACCCTTGACCTTTCAGCATGTCCAGCTGCAAAATGCAATCTTCCATGCAGGCTGTGACCCCGAGGGTTGGCAACGGTGGCAAATATTGGCAGATGCTTTCTACTGTAGGTTACTGGAGGTCACTATCAACATCCCTCAAAAACAAGACAGGAAATTAACTTATTAAACAGGCCTGGGGGGGGGGGGGGGGGNNNGGGGGTGTTCTACTATTTGAAAACACATCAAAGTCTGTAATGGTGTAGTTACTGCTACACTCATATATCTCATACAGAAGACTTAGGTGAGGCCATTGACTGAAGTGGAGGTCAATAGCTTCGGTTTCTTCTTCTTTTGAGCATCAAATCACAACAAATCGGCCCTGTCTAGTTACTGTCAGTCAGGTGAAAAGGGATTTTCTTCCCCCCACAGTGTCCAGCTGTATTGCGGCTCTCCCAGACGTAGTTAGTCATGACAAAGTTTCTAACCACAAAAGCACATGGTTTCAGTTTAGCCCTCGCTACCATTCAACATGGCTCCCATCCGGTCGCTCTCTCTCTCTCTCTCTCTCTCTCTCTCTCCCTCTGCATGATCACACCACTCGTATACGACATACCATGACCCAAAAGCTGTGTAATGGGAAGCAGAGAGCCTTAACCACCACCACCACCCAAAATCTGGGCACCCAAAAGGAAATGTCAGCCACATCCCTGGGTAAATGCTTGTAATATTTCTAATGAGTCTTCCTGTATGGGTAAGTGGGCTCTGCTGAAAGATCTGAAAGCTGATTCAAAGCACCTAAATCTGGGCAAATTGTTTTGCAGAGGTGGTGGTGGTGGTGGTGGTACAGAGAAGTCAGCTGGTCAACTGGTTAGCTGGTCGTTTGCTTGGTGTAGCGAGAGAGCACAGGCACCTGGCAGGATGGTGCAACACTGTAATCATTCAGTGTGTGTGTGTGTGTGTGTGTGTGTGTGTATTTATGTGTAAATGTGTTATGACCTCAGTGTGGGTGGGTGTATGGTCTGTGTATGTGCGTGTTCAGTCCTTATTACCTTCACGTATGCGTAATGTAACCAAAGTACTTATTACCCTGGGATGGCATCATGTGTGAGTAAACGTGCGTGCGTGTGTGTGTGTGGATGTGTTTGTTCCTCTATACCGAATGATACTCCCAGAGTGCTAGTTAGCATGTTAAGCAAAAAAGCCACAAATGCCACAAACATTAAGAGCAAGCATTACTTACCCAGGTACAACTGTCACGTCATTAGTAACTGTCAGGATACTCACAAAGATACAAGAGGCTAGACATTTAATCCATCACTGCATATTTTGATAAAACTAAGAAATGATTTTTGCTCCCTGTGGTTTTGGCTGTTATATCACTGTATTTGTCTCCATCCTAACGCAATGGAGATGGGTAGGATTTCTTTTGTGGTTTTCATAGCAGTGAAAAAAAATCACATTTTTTATATTCAACAGCAGCTTGTGTTTCCCCTCATTTACTGTGTATGATCCACAGACTTCACTGCAAACACTTTTCACTTGAACTACTTTCTGCCAAAAAAAAAAAAAAAATAGTCTCTTTGAAAACTGATGCAAGCATATTTTGTGGATTATCCAGAGTAACCAGGACATTGTTTGTGGAAGAAAAAGGTGTTGCTGCACAACTTTAAAATGTAATCTTTTTATACCGTGAACCCCACAAACATAGTTCCAATAATTCCCATCGTATTGAGGTGCAGACAGAAATCTTAAACATGGATCTCTCAAAACCTACCTAATAAAAGAAACTTACACATGGCTAGATAAAGGTCTGTAAGATACTATGGTTTTTGTAATGTGTAATAAGAAATATTAGAACTTTTATTCTCTTTAAGTACTGTTCAGGAAAGTGGTAAAATACAGTAATTAATCCTATAGTGAAACAACATAGATGTAAACATACAGAAGTGAACAGTTGGCTGGACTGAATGAAAATACAGAGGCTACTTTTTTTTTTATCTAACACAAAACTATTCTCAACTGCAGCTGGAAACAGCTGCAGTAGTTAAAATTCCATCTTTCATGTCTGTGCAAAAGCAGTACAGTAACATGTTCATATGACTTGCCTTTACTGCATTTTTTTCTGCTTTTGAGTAAAATATAGCCTGGATGAGGACCGTAGCACATGAAAGTCTAGTTAGAGATGAAACAAACGCTCACGCAGTCACTGCAGTTTCACAGTTGTCTCGGCCTCCGCTAGACTTGAGGCAGACTATGCAGGGTAACATTATTTTCTCTGACTTGTCCATGCACTTACTCATGATTACATCATCAGCAAGTGCAACTAATGCTGCTAGGCTGCAACTCATAATATCTCACCTACTTATGAGTCAAAACAAGTTATGCTGCTATAGATAGAGGTGGATTGTTTTACACGTAATCACAGTTGTAGTTCGTCTGGTATCGGAGGAAGCAGGCACCACAAGCAGCAATCATAGACTGACTGCAGACGACTCTAAGCAAACTTGTGTTGTTGGTGATGTTGATTTGACTTTTAATGGACTTGAACTCACTTACACTGGGACTGTTGTAATATCTTATAAGGTAACTTCTTTTTTTTAATCACAAATATCCATTCCTATCCAGTCTAAATGCAACACAAAATCAAAGTTAAAAGCTGAATGAAGACTGCAGCCCGTCGTATGGGTTTAAATATGAGGTTTGCAACAATGTGTTACTCTCACTTTCTCCACTCATGCATGCTGTGACAACTGACTGGTGGACCAAGAGAAAGGCAAGATCCCTGGCAGAGAAGGTAATTTGGTAAAGCGGATATGTAATTCAAGAATGTGCACCCATGCACAGACAAGCCTGTACAGTATGCACATGGCAGTAAGGGATGAATGCATGCAGTTGGGGCAGCCGCGCACACACACACACACACACACACACACACAAACACACACACACATACACACACACACCGAGACAAACACATGACTGTACCCAGCAAGCATTTGACAGACAGCAACACACAAGTTCAACCACTTTCCAATCCCCAGTGACATTTACATGACACGCAGGTTTGACATTAACCCAAACAAGCATACATTTTTTTTCTCAATATGATAGTGTGACTCTCTCAGAAAACATTAAAGCCGCTTTGGAAAATGTTTTGAGCTGATATCATAACGGTATTTAGTTACTGATTTTACGAACCGATGCACGCAGCACGAATGGAAAACATATCATAATCATTTTGGAGCTATATTTAAATGGGTGCAGTCCCTCGTATAAAATCATATTCAATGTTGAAATGTTCACTGAGCATGCATGCTTTGCATACACAGACAAAAAGGCAAGTTATGAATCTGCAGACTCTTTTTCTCCCTCTTAAGTCGCTGCACCCATCTTTATGGCGCGCACACACACACACACACACACACACGCACACAAAGGAAACAGTCACATTGCCAGCACCTACCCACACGCCAGCACGTAACCACCAGTCAGCCGCCTTATGCATGCCGCTGATACAGACAGACAACACAAAACGCTCTGCCAAGAAGCAATCAGTCAGAAAGAGTGCCTCAGTGATTTGTTATGAGCAGGTGCTATGAAGGAAATTGACAGGCAATGTTTTATCAAGACAGACTGAATTTACTGCCGGTAAATTGATAGTAGACATAATGAAACAATAAAAATGTCTGCAGCACCAGCCGGGACAAGGTGCTCTGTGGTTGCATGTATGTGTGCGTACATGTGTGCGTGTATGTGTGTGTGCTAACGTGTGTGTGCACGTACGTGTGTGTTAGAAGAGATCCATTGCTTCCCATTCACCAAACCCCCACATTACATACTCTCATTCATGCCCCCATTGTTTTCTTAACTGATAAGGAAGTACTTGAGCTGTTTGTAAACTGTGCGCCAACAATGGGAGAGGACAATAGAGCCATTCAAGAGCTAGAGAGAAGGAGAGCGGGGTAATAGGAGGGAAAGAGAAACAGTGAGGAGCGCAAGAGAGTGAGTGTTTGTGTGTGTGTGTGTGTGTGTGTGTGTGTGTGTGAGAGAGAGAGAGTGCATGCATGCATGTGGTTTGTGGGGACAGAGAAATGTCTAGCTAATTTTCAGCATTGTTGCATTATTTCATGTCTCCCTGCTGCAAGTCATCATAGGGTGTTTAGTGACTTTGCCCAGCGCTCTATATTATCCCTCGACCCCTCCCACCACACAGGTCTGTCACCCATGGCGATGTGAGTGATCTCTGTATGGACGCTGCTGAGCAGCTCAAGGGGGCATCTGGTCTTTTTCCCCTCTCAGTTGCTGAAATGTAAACACCCCAGTTGCCTGGATTTGCCAAATGAGCACCTGGTATTTCAAAGTGGCCTCCTGGCTGTGACTTTTTTCTCTGGGTTGGGGCGGGAGGCGAGGCTGTTCTGCATTATGGAGACATACACACAAGCTCGCCTGCATGCACACTCGGTGTTGTTCGCCACAAACGTATGGCGGGAGTGGAGACTTAGGGGGAGACAGGCCAGCAGGCCCACACACTGACACAACTACTTTAACTAAGAAGAAAATGCATGCTTAGGTACATGCAAACTGTGAACTCCCCCACACACACACACACACACACACACACACACACACACACACACACACACACACACACACACACACACACACACACTCCGTCATTCTCTCACCTGGCCTTGTGTTTAGTCTATATGCAGTGTAATGGTATACGGTAGGATTACTGTGACCCTCTGAGGTGCTGCAGTACAGCGGTGTGGTGTTTGTCAAGAATGTCTCTGTCCTCAAGCTGCTGCAGCTTGTCATCAGAACAGTTAGCTACACAGAGCTAAGACAGACCCCAAACATTCACACTGTTAATCTGAGAAGAAATTGGGGTCATCACACAAAATATCCATTGTAACAATAAGAATAGAAAAAACTGGGGTCCACTCGGTTTCATCTTCACAGTTAAAAAAAAAGTTTTCTGTTTCATGGATGAAGAAAAAGAGAGAGTTTTCATCCAATTAAGTAAGTTTTTCTCTCAAAAAAGGAAAAATGTAGCCTGAACTTCAAAGCCGACAACTGCACTCTGGAGGATGAGGTATCCTAACATTCACAAAAGTAAAGTGGGTAAGACCACACTGAATCTAAGACTGTCAGTCTTGGATTCTGAAAGAAAGAAAAAAAAACTCACTTTCTTGGCTAACTTACAGTATCAAATCAAACTTAATTGCTCAGAAGAAATTGTACCAAACACATTTTGGCACATAGGGCTTCATCGGAAAGTAGATTTAATTGGAAATTGAAATTTCATCTGATTAGCTGATAAACACGAATGGTTTCATATGGTGATCATGCCATACTTGACTAAATCCACAACAGAATGCAACACAGAAACCTAATGAAAAAGACACAAATTTGTTTAGCTGACACTTAATTTATTTGCCAGCAGTATTTTGAAAGTCATCAGTTTTTGATAAATGTTATTATTTTTCAGCATTAATCTGTTTTTTTTTTTAAGCCACTTGTGACACTTATCTTCTTCCTTTGTCATTTTTGATGACACTGCATATTTTCCCTGCAGTTTGATGGACACCCCTGCTGTTCTAATATTGCTAACAAGCCTATTGTACCCCTCCTATACTCCCTCAGCTTCCCTTTTATCTTCCTTTTTATACTGACTTTTTCACCATGGGAAAAGAAGAGAGCAAATAAAATGTGTGCAATTGCTTTATAATTTCTTCTGCATCCGCCTCCACCATAAAGGAGAATGCAATCTTCCTATGTTGTAATTGCTCATTGAGTTGTTTATGGTGGCACTTAACAAGCCCACTCTTGGCCAGAATTTATTTAGAAATAAATAGCGTTTCTGAAAATGTATTATTCTTGTTCTTTTTGCCAAAACCCACTGAAAACGGCTGCAAATGAGAATGTCTGTAAACAGCCATAGCGCCGTATAAAAAAAAAACAAGTGAACAGATATCATTCTGCGCACTCACAGCGGCACAAAAAAAGAAAAATATAATCATTCTTTTGACAAAACTGCAGTCTGCCACAAAAAATAGATGTACAGACAACATCTCCGTTTGGCCTGGGGAGCCTTTTACTCATCCCCCTCTACCCTCTTCCTAAAATGGAAACTGGTTTGTTGTTGCTTTCGCTGCTGTGATTTGTAGTCTGTTGCTTTTGGGGCTGATTCACATTCATGTGATAACAGACTATGTCATGTCACTGCATGCCTCAACACTGACAGTGGAGGGCCAACACTGCCTGTCTGTCATCAGTGCACACTGACACAACATGGCCTACACCCACTCAGACCTGTATGAGGCATCATGGGTAGTAAGGTGTCTCCTTTTAGCTCTCAAACACATTCCTTGGCATTTATTCACCAGAATCACCAGGGTGGAAGATGAGTGAGAATCTGAGTTGTGTGTATTATTTATGCGTGCGTGCACACGTGGTGACGGTGGTTTGTGTTTACTCGACTGGATAAACAAGTGCGGAATTTGGGCTTGAGTGGGTGTGTGTGTAAAAATCGGTTTTGTGGGACAAGTGTTTGGTGTGTGGGAGTATATATCAAAGTGTGTGTGTGTATTCCTGTATGTGGGTCTGGACGTATGTGAGTATTCCTGCTCGTCTTAGTGAACAAATCAGGCCCACTTCTCCTTTCATGCTTTCAGGAAAGTTTTCACAGGGGACTGTGATACCCTCCTTTACCCACTCCAGCACAAAAGTGGTGTTCTGCCTTTGTAGCAAATCCCCGATTTCTCAACTGGCTGCATCCACTGGGGTGACAGAACACATTCTACAGACGAGCATGAGAAACACTGACAAAACAGACTACAAACAGCAAGCATGGGCACAGAAGTGCTGATCATGTCAGTCTCTCTTTTTTTTTTTTTTCATCTCTTTTCCCGTCTCCATCAGGTGCGATCTGTCATTGTTTGTCATTTTGTCTTGGGCATTTTCTGCTGTTCTGTGTGAATGTTCAGAAAGCTCCCATGGGTGCTGATGGGGGGGAAAAAAAAAGATCCTGGCAACATTTCATATAGACTTCCCCAAGGTTGCAGGACCTTGAGTCTTTCTCCCTCCCTAGCAGCAGCAGCGCACCTTCGCCTTTCATTACCTCTCTTTGTCTTCCTCTCCTTCTCCTTTTGCCCTTCCTTTTTCTTCTTTTTCATCAAAACTTCCACAAAACGAGAGCTCTGTGGTCTCCTCCTATGCGCTGGGGGCAAAGGTGCTCTAGATTAAAAAGAACCTCGCAAATTGAATTCACACTTGATGAAACAAACAGATTTGCATGTGTCTATTCGCCTGAGACGGGGTGGCCAGCTCCAGGCAAAGAACTGTCCCACCTCTGAACAGTGTAATGCGCTCAACTAATTAATGGGCTGTTATTGGAGAAATGTGTCACAGAGTTTGAGGTGAGGCGATGTAGAGCGGTGCGACCCCAGGCCAATAAAGGTCGAGGTCCTTGCTAATAGGATAGAACCGGGTCATATCTAAACCTAATCAAAGTTGCCAACCTAAATTTGGCAAACAGCATCTCCAAGAGCGCTCTGTGCTACCTTTCGTTTCAACTCTTTCACATCTCACAAAGCAAAGATTGATACTGGCCCTATTGGTGCTTCCTCGTCACAAGGCCTACATTGTCATTTCTTTGTATTATGGTGGCAATATGTAAAGTATTCAGGCTGCTTTGAAGCCATATTGTGGTGACAGCTGTGCATTTGAGTTGACAGCTGAGTCCATTATCCCCTTTCCTTTTTTTTCATCAAAGGATGCGTTTCCTGACATTACATCAACTCAGAAATTACAGTGATAGCGTGTTAGAATTCTTTACGCTCCCGGGTCCGTTTATGTGATGCATTATCTTCATTTGTTGCCCTTTGGTCCCAACTGGTGGGGCTATTTGATGATAGCTATTTCTGTAACAAGCCCAGGCCACACACCAGTACGGCAGGACCTCTTCACCTAGAATGCTTTGTTGGCCTTTGCGGCAGCCTCCCCACTGCCAACGGAGGTCAGCGGGGAGATCGGTTGGGCATCGGCGACCACAGATAAACCCCCGTCTCTTGCTGGGCATGATGGGAAGGCTCATGGGACCAGTGCGGGCAGACAGGCTGACGCGTTTCCCCTCCCTCTCTGTCCCTTCAGCTATTTACCAGACGGAGGTCCCATCCAAGCAGGAATTTCACACCCTATTGAAAATGTGGCTTCTGTCAGCTGCCGCCCAACCACCCATTAACAGGGACTCATCCTTCCTTCCGTCTCTTCCTTGTTTCCTTCGCTCCGTATCTCCGATCCTTATGTTAATCCTTCAAGGGGGGTTCTGCCTTGTAAGTTGTTAAAAGAAAAGGCAGGATCCGGACCCTTAAAATCAAGGGTTGATGGTTGGTCAGGGTTGTGTGGCTAAGGTGTGGCTTTGTTTTGAAGGTGCTCTATTGGTTTAGCTGGGGGAGGAATTAGTTGAGAGTCAGAGTGTTGAAAACAAACAAAATGAGAAGTTGTGTGACCTTAGGGAAAGGAAATAAACTTTCGCAGTAGTAGGCATTAAGGTGTTGGGCGTGTGACTAATGTCCTGGAAAACATTTGGACAGCTTGTTTATCGACCACTCGTGAAGCAGGTTTTCATTTTTAACACTGACTTTCCAATCCAGGTTGAGGCTGTAATATATCTAGTGAGGTTATTCACAGCCAACCACTATACCACGAAGGTGTTAACCACTCAGTTTCACCTTTCCTCCTTACCTTCTGTAACTGCCTGAAATGTTCCAACAAGGGAATCATTTTCCAGGGGGAGGGGTTCATGATGTTGAACATACATTTAGTCCAGACAGATTTTTGGACCAGATATTCAAAATGGTCAACCAATCAGTCAGATCCACTCAAGTTCAACCATAATAAATAAATAAAAATCTTTAGAGAGGAAAAGCAAGGAGAGATACCCTCACCGTGCAAAGCTAGGGGAGCAATAAGAGTGGCGTATGAGGAATCACATATTCAGAAATGAAAAAAATGTGACACTGAAAAGGTAATAGGTTGATGATAAATGCTGCCGCCACTATGATAAACCCGGTAACTCTAGAAGCCTCCTAGAAGTGGCTGGTAGGGTGAGGTAGATGGGTAGGCGGACCATCTTAGAGGATGAAGACAGAGAAGGCCAAAGCTGTGCCAATCATGCTTCTTGTCGGACGGGTGAATAGCTTTTCCTCTCTCACGTGGATATCTCATTCCACGTACAACCTGTATTCTATAGAGGACATTGTATCCGTCAGTGCAATGTAAAACACGCCATTCTTTCATAATCCTACTTCCATGATTGTTATTCTAAATGAGGGCAACCTGGGTTCCTTTTACTAAGACTGTCATAAAATGTCTCTCATCACACATAAGTGTTCCTTCCTGAAAGGGAAAGGTCACATCCTCTGCTGCAATGACACGTGCGCTGCGGAGAAGAGGAGCGTTGCTTTCTCCTCCTTGTGTGTTTATGTGTTGGTGTAAACACTGCGACTGAGTAGATTAAAGGTAGGCCGCACATGTTTATTTTAAATTTCACCTAGCAATCCATGGTATGCGGTGTGATCGATAGACGAGTCAAGGTAAGCTCCAGGCGGGTTTTTTTTTTTTAGGTTTGTGATGGAAATATTACAAAGTTTCCAACAGCAAAGCAGAAGTGTAGAAATAATCTGACTTGTATAAAATCACAGAGAACATTCCACTGCTGCACCACTTTTTATACTGTCAACACAGACATATCGCCGAATGCTGATACAGATATTGATAACATCTGAAAGTGAATACTGAATTATTTGATTTCTAAAATTGAAAAAAAACAAACAAAAAAAAAACATTTACCAAAACAAACACAAACTCAGATAATATGCACTGTAACGTTCTATAATTATTATTATTTAATTATGGAAAGACTAAGATTACACTTCATTCTTGTGGGTTCTTTAGGATTAAAATAACATTTGTTGCTTTATTCTACTGGCTAATGTCTCATATCTGGGTCATAATTATAATTTCAAATGAATAGTTTTACACATTTGGACACACAGAGCGGGGCATTTCTCAAAAAAGCATGCAACCTCAGCTAACCAGATATAGCTTAAAGGTTAAAAATATAAGAAAGTAAAAGAGATCAGAGTACATTCAGCCAGTAGTATCTTCTGCTGCCTCCCTTGCTTGAGAAAAAGTTAAACCTTTAAAACACTAATATGGTATGCTACTTGAAGCTTGACTAAGACCATATTGCCATGGAAACAGAATATTTTTTTGGTCTCATAGAGGTTTTTTTTTTTTTTTTTGCCTTTTCAGGAGAGACTGAACGAACACATTCATAATGGCAAGCTCATCTCTGTCGCTCACTGCTCACATGATGCCCGAGAGCAAGGGTTCTGGTAGAGGTGCATTAACTTCACCTTAAACGTGATTAAAGATGGGGTCGGGGACGGCACAAGCAACTAAATGAGATGGAATGAAATTGGTGGAGGGGGGAAAGAGTTAATTAGCTTAATAAGATTGGAGAGAGACGGGGAGTGGTTGGACCAAAGGAGGTGAGGAGCGGGGGGGTGGGGGGTAGCGCTGATGTTTTGGAGGGGTGGGGGTGGGGGGGGGGGGGGGGGTTGCTGTGCCGTTGTGTGTCTCTGGAACATGCCAGAGGTACAATAGGGGTGCTAATCTGGCAAATTGAAAGGTGCTCGCAGGGAGGGGTGTGGGTACGGGAGTGGCACTTGGGCTCCCATCCCTGGAATGAGAAAAACAAATTAAATTTTCGTAGCCTCAGAATAGTCCCCCCTTCCACCCAACACTCCTTTCCTTGATTGAATTTGTGCCTGGCGCACAAGCCTGGGTGTAATTTTATGAGGGAGAGAGGGCTGTGAAGGTAAAATTATGTCCGACATTTTGTAAGGTGTGTTATATCCACCTTGGTTTTAGTTATTTAAACAACACTGTGGCCTGTGGTTATTCCTGCTGATCAAATATGAAATTGGGCCGTGACATAAGTGTTTCAGTGGGAGGACTTCTTGTTGCCGCCATAATACGTTTACCTCCTTGGAACTGGTTCTTACAACTCATACTGGACTCCTAGTATTTGCTTTGTGTCTTCTACATGAAGTGTGAAATATCTGTTCTTATATAAAGTTTGACATCTGCTACTTGTAATTAGCAAGGACACAAACATGCTAACATTCTCACGTGAGGGGAATTCAGTGGCGTCAGCTCCCCTCAGGTGTGGAAAACCGTGAACGCAGGGAGCGCATGCAAATTCCACACAGAAAAGACCTGATATACAAATGCAGGATCTCCTGTTTAGAAGGTGCAAGTGTTAACCAGGTTGTATAACTAACAGATAATATGCTGAAAAGTGGTTCTGTTCGTAAATGCATCTCAGATTAGAATTAATTAGTATGATTATAAATAACAGAGGTGTAGCAACACTTTAATGGTGGTAAAAAAAATACAGAAAAATCAACTATGATTAATAGCAATTAAGTTAGAACATGAACAGCCTCCTTCCTGTAGCTTTGATGCAGTAAATGCTGTTCATCCAGGAAGTGCTCAAGCAGCCATAAAAGTGCAATCTGCAACATCCTCACGCTGCTTTTTAGCATTAATCAATACTTATCAAGCTGCCCAAACTCTCATCTATTAAGACGGCATGTCATTTCTTGTTTAAAGACCAGAACAGCTCTTTTTTTTCTAAAGCACCTGCTTGATAAAACCACTATTCCCCCAGAGAGGTGTTTGCTCTGCCAAATCTGACATCTTAAAAAAAACAACAAAAAAAAAAACAGAGACAGCTTAATCTTTGCCTGTGGCCAGTGTCAAATTACTTACAATTATCCACTTCTTGTCAGAATTAGACACATTTCATCCTCCACCTCACTGGCAAAAAAAAAGTAAAAAAATAAAAAATTGAAGGGGTTGAATGACAAATCTAATCCACAGGTTTAATTGTGGGGTCCTTGATGGATGAGGGTCCATTCAAACATACGGATAATGAATGAGAAAGGAGATAGAAGAGCTGCTGCAAAGCTGTGTTTGTGATTCACCGTAGGAAGACAGCTTACCTCTGTGCCCTTAAGGAAGCTTTGATTGGTGGAATTTGTTTGTCAGTTAAACTGCCAGGAGGAGATGAGGTGATGTTTCCTGGGGTTTTTTTTTTTTTCCAGGTTGGTCTATGCATTGTGTGAGATATGTACTGTTGTCAGTGACCTAACATCTGAACATAACTGATCTTAAACTCCTAGAGAAAGGTCCCAACAGCAGGAGAGCATAAAGATGTCACAGAGTTTTACAATGTGGTTTGTTGCTGACAAGTTCAGAGTTATGAAATTCTTGCTCTTGGCCAGCTGTGACATATCTCATACACAGCATTGTTTCTGCAAGATTCATGGCTGAATAGAGTATGTCAGTCATACCATATTTATTGCAGGAGATTGGACAACTTCTATAGAAAGCCTGTGGAACATCAAGGGGAGATGTAGGAGAGATATACATTGTTCCAGTCTCTTATGCAGAAGAATAACCTCACTGCGTCATTGAAAAGACCTCGACAAAGAATTAAGTCTACATCAAATCACATGTGAGACATCACAAGTAGTTGCTTTAACATTAAAGGGATAGTTCGGGTTATATGATATGGGGTTGTGTGAGGTGAAAACAGCACTTCCCTTTGGCACTACATTTTTCTGATTTGCCGAGCTGACCTGCGGCTGCCGCGTAATACAGTACGCTATGTAGGTGCCCTTGTGCGTAGGAATGCGGTAGTTCAGCGGTTGAAAAATGTAGTGCCAAAGGAAAGTGCTGTTTTCTAGGGAAGATAAACCGCTGAAATATTCTAAATGACATACATATAAATGGATATTGGATTGTTTCGGTGGGCATTTTTAAAATTCTCTAAAACACGTTTTTCCCTGGAGGCCCCCCCGTGCACAGCGGGTGCTCACGGTCGGCTTTCATAACTGGGAGCGCACTGAACAGAATCTAGTGTGGGTAATGTAACGACCATTCATGAGTACCTCACAAAAACCCAAGTCAAATAACCCGAACTACCCCTTCAAAGGCTACAAGACGGAGGGTTTTGCTCAATCCAGCACTCCTGCTTAGTCACATGAGTAGTAATAGACACAGCAAAACATTTTTAAGTCTTTCACACAATTAAATGGATGTTACTTTGTCTGAAAGTCTGTTTCAGGTCAGCAAAAGGTCTGATGAGAACGCGGTTTATGTCTAACTGGATTACGATGTTGTCTATCTTTGACAAAACCACCATGTGGAGTTGCCAGTGGCTACCGCACAAACAAGGAGAGCGGATCCAATGCCAAAACCTTATGGCAAACATCAGCAATTCCTTCGTAATGCCGCTCCTCCTTGAGAACTTTTCATATTAGCCTCACCCCGTCTTTCCGTCTCTTATTCTCTCTCTTCGTCTCCTTCCAGTGACTCTACAATATGTTGCCCTAGAAAAATGCAAGTAAATAATGCACTGCATGATTAAATTACAATTTCCATTGTAAATGCACTGATGTAAATGTGAAAAGTAACTTGCTGGCAAAGAATTAAAAGGAGGGTTCATTTCATTATGTAAAGAAGTGCTCTCAGGGGTCTAGAAAAAGAAGTTGGCAATGACCTGTTATTGGAGGGGTGGACCTGGCTCATTACACTGTGTGTATTAGTGAGCCAAAACTCACAACATGTTGATAGAGCCATTTTGGAAAAAGAAGCAGTATGACATAGAAGATGGATTCTCTTCCATATTTCTTTTAAACGTTAGTTGAAGTTAGACATGACAGCGGACATGCTATCGCTGGGTTTGATCTCTCTCTAATGTGTTTTTGTTGTAACCATCTTTTGGCCCAGGTCTCCGTTTCACTCAACCCCAACACATATGATCCAGGGTTTCCACTGGCACTGGAATCTTTTTACTGCCATACTATTGCCATGTTGAAAATACAGATCTCGCTCCCATTATGTGGTTGTCAGTAAAATGCACATCCATCCCATTAAAGAGACCGCAGACAATAAGACTGGGTGTCAATCAGATGGAGAGTAAGATGCTAACAGGGTGGGGGAGATGAATGGGACCTGAAATGAAAATTCTCCAATTGAAATTCCAACTTTGGATTTAAATGTCTGAGTGGAGGCTCAGTGTGGATTTGTCATTGAAATGCAAACCGTTTTGCTTGCAGTGCTGTATACTAAGGGATGAAAATTAACATAAATTTTGATTTTCAACACATAAAACCGGCACATTTTCAGCCAACATGCCAGCATTGGAAATGTATTTATTCAGCATGCAGTCATTCATTATTCATGTTTATATGTGTGCACCTCATAATTGCTTTATTCAGAGTCAGGTCTTGTTTCGGCATGGGGCCTTTTGATGGCTTACAGATTAACTCCTTGAAATTTGGCGGCTTTAGATGTAATGAGTGTCTAATGGACACCTGCACTCAGTCTGCTGGGGGAGACCAGCTATCCAAAAACAGTTTGGCCACTGTCCCTTTGAAAATGAGTCACACAGGACGTCCTGGTGGCCAAGTGGCTCACACTACCTGCTTCATCTGTCACCTCAGGTTTTAGGGCCCAGTCTGGTTCACAGCACAAAGCTGTCTGGTATTGTAAAATCACTAACCCCTGACCATTTGTGCCTATTTGTCTCCACAAGACATACCAGACACATTTGTACATGGTCTTTGCAAGTAACAAGAGGTGAGGCATTTCCTCAAATGGCTGCTGCCATCTTTCCTTTAACCACACTGTCAAAAGTGACCTGGTTCACATGTAATTAAAGAGAAAAATTGGCCCAAGCTCGAGTGGGGTAGAGGATTATTCCACACGATCCCCCTGTGTTCTATATTCATTCTTTTTTTTTCTGGATGACTACATTCCTTTAATATGATGAATGGGAATGCAACAGCCCAGTAATTTCATTCTCCAGCTATGGCCATTTTATTATTTCTCAGGGCTTAAAGAAATGCTACTGAAATTTTTTGGAACAAAAACCACTTCAAAGTCACACAAGACCTCAGGGAGACTATCGAGACTAAGAACAAACAGTCTCCGGAATTGAGTTGATACATAGCAAGCAATGAATTTAATCCTTGACAAAATTCAGACCAACATTCACATGGAGACGAGAAAAAAAAAACATCATGGTTATTACCTCCCATTTATGTTCACTTTGCATTTCAAAGGCACGGCCTCCCCAGCTTGTCACACCCTAGTTAACAGTTTAATCCTGACACAGATGAAGCACACGGTCCTCCTTTGTGAGTCGACTCCTACATGTCCAATGGCTGGACAGTAGGGAAGTGATGAAATCAGCAGGAAGGGTTGGGGAAGGAGGGTAGGGATGATCTGAGGGCTACTTTATCTGCGAGAAGTCACACCGAGTGATTGCCATCAATGAGGCGAGGAGATTAGCGAGTGGATGTTTGGGTGGGTGGACAGGGGGAAGAAAGTTGAAAGCATCAGAGACTGCTGGAAGCCAGGAGGTGAGAGAAGAGTATGTGTGAGCTTGTGTGTGAGCTTGTGTGTGTGGGTATGTCTTTGGTGAAAGGTGCCAGTTACAACTAATGTATCTGATCCCATGAAACTTAACCTCAATGCATTTTTCATAAACTAACTTCATTATTATCAATCTATCACCTCGAACCCACGGGATTCCAAAAGTGAGAGCTTTCCTTTTATCTAAAGCAAGATAAATGTTAACCACTGATAACGTACGAGATGCACAAATAATAAGTCATATTTGTAAGATAGCGCCTGCATTGCACCTGGGGTGAAGCATGTGTATATCATCATTTTATCTAACTGGAATGATGTTACTCTGTACCCCCATGTCAAGATAAATCTTAATGTACCTTATAGGCTTGGAAATGAATGTAGTTTTTTTTTTCTGAACGTCCTGATAACAGTTAAAGGCCAATTCATGGGTTATGGGTCCATGTGTACATTTAGTCATCTGTCTGTGTCTGCAAAAGTACACGTGCCATTTGTGGTGCATAGTTACACAATGTAGTTTTAAGGCTTGACTGAATGAGCAAAAGTTAAAGTTTGGGGGAAAAAAAACATTCTTAGGTTTTATTTGTTAAGGGTTTTCACAGTAAAAAAAAAAACTCAGCTAATCTTCTTTGTCATGACTGTGCGGGTTTGATTTGATCAGATTTGTCATTTTTTGTTTCAAATGTTGCTAAACTCTGATTGGTGCATCAAAATACATGACATCATTACTTTCAAACTACTACTACTACTACTACTACTACTACTACTACGAACTAATCAGAAGAGAAAAGGACAAAAACACAAGTACAGAAATCTTTCATTTGAAATAATGAAACCTGTTCTAATTTGAGCAGAAAAGAGTGTGTTTGTGTTGGACCCCATAGGAAAAAAAACAAGTTTTCAGGGCCTTTTAGTACACAGCTAAAGCCTACAGCAGCTGGAACTTCCTGATGTCAACCTGAAATTCATCTAATAATAACACTCAGCTTGAATTGCCTTTTTCTTCAAAATTAGTAACTTACTCCTTACTCCTGGATCCCAGTGCTCAGGCTCTCTCATACCTGAGATCCAAGGTGAATGCAGTTATTAGCACTTCAAATATGATGACTAGAGCCTCCGAAAACCTTGACTCGCATAGCATTTCCATAAGAGATGGGAACGTGTCTCTTTCTTACTGCTGACACATTGAACAACTGGCTTTATCTGTCAGCTGCAGTCTAAACATCTTGGATGGTGTCCAGTCAAACCCCAAACCTCAGCGACAATGACAGAGCATCTACGGTTGCTACAGTAAAAGAGAGTGAAGATGGATGTTCAGTTTGGGGATGAACTTCGTTCTTATGTTAGCAAAGCGAAATGCAATTTTTCTTTGGCAGATATCGACTTTTTGTCAAGATTACAGAGGGCTGCAGAGGGGCATGGGAATTAGACACAACACGGGCAGACAACCAATGATGGGTAGTTTTTGCTAGGTGGACACAGCCATGTCCTGGTCACTAAACAGTAGCATCCTGAGTGCCTACACAAACATATGTAAAAGTATGAGTTCTTATACAGCATGCGTAAAGATGCACATGCAGTCAAACTATAATGTCTGAATCTTATCGGAATTCATCAGACTCGAACCTTCCAAATTCATCAGCTCATTTCATATGCTTTTGAATGTCTTTGAAAGTATCTGTGGAGGCTACAGAAATGAGCAGGAAAGATATTATTATTTTAATAGGAGACATTAGGAAATCAAACCATGTGGCAGGTGTGTGTGTGTGTGTGTGTGTGAGAGTGAGTGAGGAGCGGAAGTGAGAGTGAATGTGTGTGTTTGTGTACGTGTGCGTGCATATATGCAGGTGTGTGTGACTATATGAAACAGGGGAGGGAAAAGAAGCTGATATACAAAAACAGGAGATTGAAAGGTTGATCAAAGAAGAAAAGGGAAAGAAATTCATGCATGCAGCTTGACACAATTGTGAGTCCTTGTGTGATTTGTGCATGTGTGTGTGTGCGCAAGTGATTGTCTTTGAAGTCAGAAGAAAAGAGAATTGTATTTCCGTGCCTATGCTTTATTCAGCAGGACACACACACACACGCACGCACGCACACACACACACACACACACACACACACACACACACACACACAAACACACACACACACACGGCCTAAACATATCCATAATGAACTGTGACTACACTCTTTTGGGCAGAGAGAGGGAGAGAAGTTTCATTTATTAATTTATCTTGAAAAGTAAACAGCAAAGCACAAACTGACATCCATTGTTTGCGGAGCAACACAACAGCTTGACCATTAGCACTATACCCTTGTGACTGAATTCACGCTTGGGCCCCTAAACTCTGGCCTCTCTGGAAGTGGACTTGATCTTTCAACCTCTCCTCTGTAACCTTTCCTGGTCACATGGTTAACTAAGCTGTGACCCCTCGCGACCTTGCCGGTTAAAGGGGGAGGCAGCTGTGCAGGGGAGGTCAGGCAGAGCTACCGCCAATAACACTTTACAACACCTTTAATACTTGGAGCTGCTGGGTGAAGCAAAGCATACTTAATCACTCCTGATACGGCTAGAGCGACCGCAAATGAGTTTAAGACCATGTCAGAGTCTTTGTGGATGTCCGTGAAGAAATATGCATGTTTAAAAATAGCAGTCTTGGGGACTGATCTTTTGTACAAATTTGAACTTTATTCATGCTTGTCTCTAAAGCAAGGTCTCATGACCCATTTCAATGAATGCATTTCTCTCTCTCTCATTTTCCTAAGGATTACTGAGATTTTAATAGGAACTGTATTGTATTGTATTGTATTGCCACAAACACATGAAGTGCAGAGTCAGGAGTTAAATGTGCAACATGGAATAAAATAAACTCATATTTACATTTGCAATTTTTTCAAAACTAATGGGCTTTCATGCAAAGTCTTATGACAGATACAATCACATAATATCTCATTTCCTTTCTAGTACACGTGTGGTCTCGATGTCGACTCGGTCTACATTCCCTTTGGTGTTTTTTCTTTTCTTGGCTTTACTACACCAGGTGGTGGTCTTGACTGGGACTTATGAGTTTTCCAATATTTTAGAGTTCTCATTTGTTCTGTAGCACATTATCTGCATTTGTGCTTGCCATTCTTTCATATCGTAAATTAATAAATACACAGGAAAATAGTTTATATCCACCAATTAAACCGGAAAACAAGGATGAGCGTAGTGATAGTTTCATATATGAGACTCAGAGCCTTGACACCCACCCTGCTGTGAGATGGTTGGAACGCCTTTGTTTAATTTTTATCTAAAATTGATGACTTCATCTTGGACATCTGTGTCGTACCATTATGTACATGTTCCTCTGCTAGGAGCTTTGTACTGCGAGCTGTCATGCATGCTGATATATCACTCTGGCCAATGTCAAGAAAGACATTAGAGTGGGTGTCTGACCTAATATGGTTTTGGCCACAATGATGGACCACACAGTTCACAGTGTGAACAAGCAGTCCATGTGAACACATATGCATGTTTCTTCACACACATAGTGCATACAGTCATTTTTTTTTTTTTTTTTTTTTTTTTTGAATCGCTTGGTCCATTTCACATGCATACTGACACTCAGACACACATAAACATGTTACTGCACCCGAGGTCTGCCAATTTTTGAACCCTGCATCGAGGAGCGAACCCAAACAAATCCAGAGCACAGAGTGTTTAAAGAAGTGAACCTGACATTTATTGAATCAAATTGAAATAAAAATAGTGAAATATGAGCCAAACCTCTATAACCTTCTCTTAGCTTTCTCACAAATATTTGAGTTGTTAGAGGGGTGTTCAGTTTTTCCACAGACATTTCTCCACTGCCACACACACCCACTTAAACTGATACGTTCTACCACAGTGTGCTGCTCTGTACAAATTGTTACATATCGCTGTAGTTACTAGATACAGCAGAAAAGGATTTCACAGAGCACTTATAGAAAATCCTTACTTATTCCCCGTAATCCATGATAGACCTGATGTTAAAGGGTCTTCATAGTATTTTCCCTCAGGGCAAGTTCACTTTACACCCAGATTACGTTCAGGCCAGGACTAAAGACTACTTTATATGGAGGTTTTTCTCTTAAGAGCTGAACTGGCTCACCTGTGTCTAATCATAAGGACAGTCTATTCTTTTAAAGAGCTAAGAAGTGTTTGTTTCAACGTATTGGTTTGACTTGGCAGAAGTTAAAAACAGCAGGATCCCGCAAAGCATACAAGCCCCAGTGGCACAAAATCTGCTCCACAGAGGAATATATATGGTGTGACATTGGGGTCAGTGCCACCAGCTGTCTGCTTCAGCCCTACGTTCAAGAAAAGAAAAAACACCACTGTTTTCGTTTCTCTGTGTACGTTTTCTGAGCTATGTAATTAGTCCTGTCATCTCGATCGCGCAGCCACTGCAGCCGAGCCAACACAAATGTACAACAGCAAATTGGAATTGGGTAAAAAAAGAAATATCTTGGCTCATAAAACTCTGCTAGGAGGGGGTTTCAGTCTGCATTCTTTGTTCAAAGTGTATGCTGCAGAAAACCGTGGATCGCCCCAAGGGTTTAATTCTCTCTCTGTGCTGTCAGTGGAAGGGATGGGTGGGTGGGTGGCCCGGGAAATACCGCACAAATAACACGCTTGTTTACGCTGCTTGGATGCAAATGATAGACTGAGGTCACAAACTTGGAAAGTGTGTGAGACAAAAGGCGTCTCACAATGCAGCCATGCTTTGTGGATGAGACTGGAGGTTTCACTCTGGGGTTCATCATTACTCCCTGAGGGGCGTGTTTGATCTGGCCCCTCCTCCCCTTGGTCTGATGCGCGCTGCTCTGTTATGGCTGCATCTTCTCTGCTTTGCTCTGTATCGTTACAAATTCTGATTCTGAAAGTTCAAACAAGCAGTCCCCGAGGAGGACGGCTGAGTCTACAAACAGAGCAGAGCGAGAGAGAGAGAGAGAGAGAGAGAGAGAAGAGAGAGAGAGAAGAGAGAGAGGGTGCCGCTGAAGAACTTCCCATGCTTTTTCTTGAAAACTGGGGAAGAGAGGGTGAAGGCGAGAGGGGATGTGGGAGAGGAGGTGGGGGGTGGGGGGTGGGGGGTGGCAGAGACAGAAAGTGAGGAATGTTTGAGTAGTTGATCATCCTCCCATCTTCTCAACAGCTGCGCAGCAGGACGGGCCTGAGTTCACAAGCTCGAAATGTATGTCTGTGTCGCTCATCTCACGTCAAACACATGGGGAATATATAGAAGTTGGGAAGAATGCGGGGTGATCTCACGGCACACAGTTTGAAAGCTGAGCTGATTCTTGTACATTTTCTTTCAGGTCGACAGTTGCAGACGCACACATTAACAAATAATAATGAAAAATACACGAGGGAAGTGCAAAGAAAGTCACAAAGCAACTGAGGCGGGCAAAAAAAAAAAAAAAAGAGTCCACCTCATTCTTCCATGATCACTGCTCTGCTAAAACTAAACAGCCACATTGCAAACAGCCTGGACCTACGTGTCAAGTGCTTCAATTTCATCAGTTGGAAAGATGATGAGAGACAGAAAGAAAGACTGGAGGCAGACAGGAAGAGAGGGAGACAGAGAGGGAGAGCAGACCTCTGTGTCAAGTGCATCAAATGTAGGATGTGGAGAAATGATGAGAGACAGTCAGTGTGAGGGATGGATGGAGAGAGTGGCAGAGGATAGACAGAGGGAAGGGAGGAAGAGACAGTCAGAGGAAACTGAGAGGAAGAAAGTCCTAGGGACAGAACAGGCGTCTGTGTCAGGAGTGTCAACGGCAGGAAGTGAAGTTTTGATGACAGGCGGAGCTGGTGGTGGGGAAATGTGCGTGCAGATGGATGTCACTCTCCGAAACTGGCTTATTGCGTGTTTCTACTCTTTTAACTTTGGTATTTCTAAAACTCACAGAGGAGAGTTAGCAGGAGATTGATTTCCCCTACAGAAAGATGTGGGCACATGCCTCCGAGACAAATTCCTGTCCTTTAAACGATTAAAGTGATTGCAATTTTAAAGTGACAGCCATTTCAATGTTTTGCGTGTTTCATCATGTCGACCTGGGCGATATAAAGACATCTAAGAAGGGATAATGAGCACATCAATGCTGCATTGTCCTCAAAGCACTTTGGTGTCCCTTGAGGAAAAAAAAAGCAAATACCAACAATGTCTCAGTAAAGTGAGACTGAACTGAATGAATGTGTGTCTGCCAGAGATTCGGTTAGTGAATCTTTCGTTTGTATGGGACATGCCATTGTTGGCTGTGTGTAGATGATGAGAGGGGAGGATTGGGGGGGGTAAAAAAAAATGGGTAAGGAAGAGAGAAATTGGGAAGGGGGGGGGATCCCAGTCCCCTGGAGAGCCTGGCCAGGCATTAATCTTCTCCCTTTGACAGCTCCCTGAAAGTTTCTCAAGAAGGGCCATTTCCTTGAGCTATTATAATGCTTCACTCAAGCACAACCCCTATGCTGAGTGTTTTGGGGGGAAGGAGGGAGGACCGGATGGATAGAAGGGGAGAAAGAGTGCCGAGGTTTGTTGGACCTCGGGAGCAGAATGTAAGGGATCATTTAGTAGATCAGCAGAAATCTGTCACATGGGGAAAAGAGAAGTATGGAAACTATTGCTTATTTATGATATCACGATGCTGAAGTCTTCCATATAAAATGACTGAAGCCTTTGATTAAAGCTCACTTAACAATAATCAAAAGAAAAAGAGACATAAGTAACCCCTAATAAATGCAAGCAAATGAAGAATACATGGCCCTAGTATAAATGGCACAGTCTGATTTTGAAGATTTTATAGCTGCATGCATCAGAATTTTGTTCCTTGGTTGCCACGACAACGCCACTGTTCACTTATTTCTTCTCACAAAATGAGCTGAGCTGGTATAGTTACGCCAGAAGGAATCTTTCCCAAATCTTTGAACCAAACCTCACTTATAACAGTCACGTAAAAGCAATATCCAAAACAGCATACTTCCACCTTAAAATTAAATCCAGGATTTGACATGCCTTCTCCTCTGCTGGCCTAGAAAAAGTGATCTGTTTCTTCCAGGGCTGATGCTCTGCTTTTTCTTTTTTTTTTTTTTTTTGGGGGGGGGGGGGTCCATTTCCACACTAAGAAATAGCAAAGTCCAAACTCAGCAGCCACAGTATTCACACTAATTAAAATTAATTCTGGATTTTGATTCTGATATTTACTTTTTATCATTTTTTTTTTATTTAAAAAGAGTTCTGTGGCTCTGCACTGCAAAACCAAATTATTTACTTCCTATGAGCATGTGTTGCCCATCAGAGAAATATTTGCTGCTTCCCAGATTGTGCACAGTTTATCAGGAAAAGGGTTTACATAACAACACCACCTAATGTGTCTGGAACAAGCTTTAGCTTCATGGAATCAGATTTTCCTTTTTTTCTGCCCCGAAAATGCCCATATTTCCTCTTTCCTTTTCCAGCTAACTTTTGATGATTTGAAAAGCAAATGTGAACTGTGTTGACTTTCAAAATATAGGGACACGAGTCCAATAGCTAGTACTAGCATAACCCGAACCTCCAACCAAAGCTTCTGTGGTTGAGTTGCATTGTGGGTAATGTACGCTCATGAAGTCTTTTAATGAGGGAGAAGGATGCAGGGAATAAATAAGATGATATCCCTTTGATCCTTTTTTTAAAAAATACTGTCCATTGTGAGTCTGGCAATGTTAAATCAGTGGAGCCCAAAGCGAAAAACAGAACTAATTTAACAAACTTCACAGTTAGCTTTTTTGTTTTCCTTACCTGCTGTCAGTCATTCACCTGGCAGATTTGTATGCTCACACAGGCCCTTTTCTTATTGCTTTTGTTGAGTATAAAGCCCTTCACCATGACCTTTTTCTGGGTAAAAGATATTTTTTTTATGTCTGAGAGTACAGACTGGGAGAGTAAATAAACTGGCATTGATTCACACGCACCTGCTTGGCCGTTATCCATAAACCTGTGTGCTTCTGCAAACACAAAAATAACGTTGGTTTCTCAGTTTCACTCCCCTCTGGCTGAGGGTTATCACACACTAACGCCTTCTAATCTGTAAATCTCCTCATCTCTTTCTCTGTCACTCTTACTTTCAAACACATGTGGAGAGACATGGACACTCTGCCATGAGTGTCAGTTTGCACCATATGTGAGGTCTTGTTGCACAGCGTGTCATTATGCATTGTGAATCTCTGTATGCTGTCAATATAGCTCTGACCTGATGCCGCCAAAACATGTGCCCTTTACCAATTCATCACCTACACTAACACATTCACGAATTATATTTCTGACAATGCAGTCAGGACTGCACAGGCAGTGAGGGCTGTCACAGATTGTCCTTCATGTATGGACAATCCTGGCACTATTTCCCCAACTCCAACTTCACTCCATGATTATGATTCAGCACAGCTCGCACAGGGTCGGGGCCACTGACTGCGCTGGGTGGGTTTGAAATCAGACAACAAATTCATTTCTTGACCCCCCCCCCCAGTTCAAGGACAGCAGTGGCCTCCTCTGGAAGACCACGGACAGCGATAGCGATAACTTGACAAAGTAAAGTAGACAGAATGCAGGATGGCAGCATGAGACAGGGCTGCAAAGGAAAAAGGGTGGCCATACAAAAAAATTGTAGCATATGAAGACAGGAGAGAGAGAGAGTGAGAGATGAATTAAGAAAGAGATGGGGAGAAAAAGGAAGAGGAAGCGAAGTTGGAAACAGAGTTAGGTCATAGGTGAAAGGAAAGAGGAAAGTATAATGTGAGAATGATGCTGCAAGATCCTATAATTACTTGGTGAGCTTGTGCCTCTGACTGCTTCTGCTTGCCAGATGCTCCTAAAAAGCAGACATGGCATATTGCTGGCATAATCAAATGAGTGAATGCAGGAAAGTGTGATGAATCACCTTGGAACAGGTGAAAATTAGATGCTCTGTTGAATTATGATGCAGGAGGAAACTAAAATATTCAGCCACTGACAGAAGAGAGGCTTACATGGTCTTGTACAGCTTTCAGAATGGCAATAAATTAAAGTATAAGGTTCCGTTTTTAATTATATTTCAGCCAATCTATGAGACTACAGCCATAATTTACTTTATTAATGGCAATTTTCCAAAGAATATCATAATTTAGAATTTGATTTTTTTTTCTTCTTCTATCTACATTGCAGTCAGTTACTTCAATACATTTTGTAGTGGTGTAAAAAAAAAAAATGGTGGTGAGAATTAAATGATGGCAAACTTTGACAAAAATAAACTTGACGGCCTCAAGCACTGTATATTTTATACACGATTTGAAATATAAGTGACGGTTTACAAAAGGGAAAAAAACTTGCCTGGAGTCACATTTTGTGGTTCATGACAATAATCGCCACTCTACTCTAAGTACTGTGTGATTTCTTTGTAATATCCAGGCAGCAGGTACAGCTGCAGTAATACCAATGTCATGCTGGTTTGAATCAACTGGTACTTGGTGCCATGACTCTTTCATAAGATGATTTTTATTGGTTTTCAACTCAGTGTGTGCTCTGTAGGGGGTGGGTTGGGGTGGGGGGTGTTCAAGCAACTTTTTTCTATGTGCGTTCAGCGATTTGTTCAGTGGGCCATCCTGCAGTCAGTATTCAAACCCCGCTGCGCAGTCACTCATTCAGCCTTTTGTGTACATCTTTTGTGGACTGAGGTCCACAAAAGATGTGCACCAGAACATGTCCTGGGAGAGAGGGTGCTTTTTCACCAGCAGGGAAAGTGTTTCCTTTTTCATTGCCTTTAATTATCTCCAAATTGGGATGCAGGCAAGGACTGTCAACGTGCACTGCTCCCACATACCTCTCAAAGAGCTCTAAACGTGTACTGGGGAGACAAATGCACACATATATGCTCACAGTCACATGTATATATATTTATATATACATATATAGCCAATAAATAAATGATGCATAATACAGATCTCTCACAATGCATGCTAATGCATATGTGCAGATACTATATATACATAAATTATGCACACGTGAAACTTGACAGCCAAAAGTGAACCGTACACTATGATCCAGCCCGCTGACAATGGCTCATAAATTTGAATCAGCATTTAGTTATTTGGCTGAGAGGAAGGAATTCAATAAGCTAACTGTGACTGACATCGAACGTCCAGCTGAAAAGTGGGCTTAACGAGTCCATTAACAGAAACTGTGCATTAGTAAGAAAATGACAAAGTCTTTGAAGTGGAACAGGTTTTGGATAAACAGGCAGAAGCAAGTCAGTAACCCAAAAAAAGATATTCAAAACTAAAATTTCACAAACAGCGAGCCTGTGATATGTATGTGCCTGGAGTAAATCAAACCTCAGAAGAATAACACAGGAGACAGATAACCTGTAGGTGATGCGTGACCGTCCGGGAAATTGATATTTAAGTATCAGACCTCACTCTCCATTTTCCATACCATCATTCAACAAGGGGAATCGGGGGGGAAAAAAGAAGACAGATTTCAGGCTGAAGATCATAGATGAGTTTTCACCGTCATGGTGGTGGGGCAAAGAAGGTATCTTCTCCGACCCTGGAGTGTTCTGCTCATCAATCTTCAGCAGGTCATCAAATGGGCAGGGACAGAGAAGGCCAAGGCAATTGGATTCGCCAATCGTGATGGATCCACTCCTTGAAGGCAATAGGAACAATGGGACCGAGAGCTTTGAGTCCGTGGTGTGTGAAAACAGGCATATTTTTACTTGTTTAAGAAAGTAGTAGAAGTAAGTTTCCTTGTGCCTGTGGTATTTTCCTGTTTTAATGTCAAGTAACTGACACACACCTCGGCCTTTAAACAAGGTCAAGCCTGGAGCCGGGTAACAATCGTAACTCATTAACATCTGGGAAGATCCATTGCCCCGGATATTGGCTTGGACAGTCCCTCTGAAGCCGATTGTCTTTGGATGTTTCAAGCCTGTCAGTTCCATCCCATACAGCCTGTACAGCTGAGAGACATCTGCAGCCCAGAGAGATAACTCTGTCTTTTCCCACTATTCCCATATCTGGCTCAATTATGCTTCTGTATCAAGACGCTGATGTAGCTGTTACACGTATCGTGGACTGCTGCACCACAAAACTGGTACGGCGGGTTATTGCATTTTACAAGCTAAGGAATTGCCTTTAAATTCTCTAACAGTCACTTTGTGGTGTAAAGCAATAACAATGGCGGTAATGAGAAGGCTCATAATGGAAATTGCTTTTGCGAGATGAGGAAGAGCTAATTGGTCTGCCGTTATTAAGAAGAAGGTGCTCGCCTTTCTCCCACCTGCTCCGTGTTGTGTAGCTGAGCGCCATCGTTGTCTATGAGCTGGGAATGTGTGCTTTGCAGGGATTCTTCATGGACATTTCTCTCTGTCTACTGTTATATTTAAAGCAAGTATTTTTTTTTTCTCCTCCCCAAAACTATCACATATCTCTAACACTGGTCGTCTAATATGTTCTTTCTGTCTTGTTCTTTATCTATGCCTGTCTACCCCTCCACAAAAAAATGCATTTGCAAATGAAAAAAAAACAAAAGCAAAAATAGCACCTGTGTCAAGTGGAACATGGAACTGAGTGTTGCAGCAGTTACTCTGCAAAGCTTTTCCTTGATCTGTTGTGGCTTGGATTGTACCTCCTTTGTACATCACATCGCACCAAATGTTGAAACCTAAATGTAATTGTTTCATTCTACATATGAATGAAAATTGACACGTGGTGAGTGTTCTGTGCTGCTGGACTGCAGTTCAATAAGCTGCATTCTGAGGCTTCTTTTCTTTTTGAACATTCAGCGACCCGCTGGTATGTTGGGCCCCAAGGGCATGACCACCACACTCCAGTGCATAAGTATAAATCAGCATGAACAATGCTGGATGTTTACAGTACCTCCGCTCAAGTAGGAATCATGTCCTCACGTCCTCACTGCCTGTTTAAGCAGATGAGGGAAAATAAAGACTAAATTGTAAAGAAACAGGATACAATGAGGGTTAACGGGGTCATAAGACATGATGAAATGGTATAGACAGGCACCGTCACAGCCAGCCATGAGAAGGGGGTATGTGTGTATGTGTGGTGGTGATGGTGGTGGTGGTGGGGTTGACTGCTGTGAGTAATGGCTCCTGTCTGACAGGGCCTTGGGAAATGGAGTCGAAGCGATCGATACGTTATAATGTTAACAACGATCCCTCCTCCCATTGTGCTGCCCGAGACAAATCTATTAAAGATCCATCCCATCCCGTCGTCACCATCCACTGCCAACAGCATACAGAGAGAAAGAGGGGAAGTAAAACGGGATGAATACCAAAACACAAAGCAATTTTCAAAGCTGCTCTGCAGAATAGCGCCTCGCATTGTGTCAGAAAACGTTCACTCACCATTTAATGATGAGCCGTGTTTTTGGGAATGCACTTGTTGGCTATTTGCTTTGGTCGATTTGCGGCTCGATGGAATGCGTCTCGCAGTGAAGTGACCCCCTTGCCGTCGCATCGATTACCCATTAACGAAGGAATATCGACAAACACATTTTTACCTCTCTGAAATTGTTTCTGAAAAAGCGTTTGGTTGATGATTCTCACAAACACACAAGTTGTCGGTGTCCTTAAAAAGTAATCCCTTGGGAGATAAAAAAAAAAAAAAAGAGGGTTTTGTTCAGAATTACTTCATTTTACTTCTCAGGGACAATAGCTTAGAACATGTTTGGATGAGTTTTCTGGTGGCTTTCAATGATTGCGGGAGAGGAGTGCTATGAAAAGCTGCCATTGTCTCAGAGAGGTTTGAAAGTGCTGGCTTAAACAGTTCAGCCTGTCACTATATCTCTCCAGAGAAAGGGGACTGGAGAAACATTTGTCGTTTTTTTTTTTTTTTTCTCCAGGGGCTCTCTGTATGTGTGTTTGTGTGTGTGTGTCTGTGTGCAATCTGAGTGGCCCCTCTGACCAGGATGAGCAGTGAGCAGCGAGGACAGCCAACGTCAACCATGTCTGATGTGCCACATGTGGAATTTTCATTACAGAGGAAAGTCAAACAGTCACACATGCAAGCAACGCCGTCCACATGACAAGGATGGATGAGGAAGACGTGGTCAGCTGAGGTTGGGCCAAAGTCTCAGCTACCCCAGGACCTCCTGCTTTCCACCACCACCCACACACATTAATGTTTACACAAATCCCCACGGTGAGAAATTGCGAATATTTTCCCCAAAGTGCAACGAGAGCTTAAAGGTTGCAATGAAAGCGAGTTACATCAGAGAAGCTCAATCGTCTCTTCTCCGACACTGCGCCCACGTTATAGGACAAGCTGTGACACATACAGTAAAAGCATGCACACAAACACCAAGACATGTTGACACACCACCCACACAAATAGGTCTGGACCCCCACACACATGCACACATGCATACACACACACACCCATCCATGCAATCAGGGGCCCCCGCGGATCCCCTTCAACCCTGTGCATTCTGAGGTTTTACGATCTTGACCTCATATGTAAGTTCCACAAGGTTGCATGGAAGGGATCAGCTTAAGTGAAAGGGCCCCTACTCGTCCTTCCTGCTACGACCCCCCAGGCTGTGGACACAGATCAAGTTGCCCCCCTCTCCAGATGGTGAGTTTTGGGGGGGGGGGGGGGGGGGGGGGGGGGGGGGGGGGGGGGGGGGGGGGGGGGGGGGGGCATCTTGAGGCTCTAGTAATGTGTGTATGTGTGTGTGTAGGGCACACTCCTGTGTCTGCAATGTCACACCCCCTGGCACTTGACGCCACTGACCTGTCAATGAGATGGATAGGCCTGTGATGCCGATGTAATGTTAGTGTGTGTGTGTGTGTGTGTGTGTGTGGGGGGGGGGGGGGGGGGGATCCGCTTGCTCTCTATGACACCCTTGCTTTCCTGTAACAAGCGCCCCTTTGGTATCTTGCGCTGCGAGTCCCACCCACATCCCTGGGGGACAGCACAGTCCCTCGACTCCTCTCCTGCAACTTAACCTCAGCGCTCCCTCACCTCTGAGGTCTTTATTAACGGCTTTATTTTAAGCCCTAGCAGCCAGACAGCGCTGTTCGTGTCAGCATCACTCCGCATGCACAAGAGTTACCATGAGCCAACCACATACCCCTTCCCGGTGAGCCCCCACCTACCCTTCCCATTCCCCAACGGTCAACCACGACACGGGGCGCAGATCAAAAGGTGTGGGTGTGACGAAGGCACGGCAAGACTGTGTACATACGGGGCGCCCATGCTGTTTATAACTTAATTCACACATCTGTTTTCCTTATTGATTGCCCTGCTCAAATTTTAATGTCGAGAGGAGATTGTATTTCCTGTTCTGAGCGGCCAGCTTATCAGATCTTCCCTCCGCACTGGCGTTGTCAAACACTGAGCGCAGGTTTGAGCACCACGCAGGCAATAAGTCAATACGAAGAGCAAAGTGGTAACACTCAGGAACCTTTCATCCCCCTTTTCAACTTGAATATTTAATACTTTGGTGTCTGGTGTTATGAAGCTCAAGATGGCTGCTGAGGACCTGTCATTACTTAGCATGGGCCAAGTCCCTCTCAATGCAGGATTGGGTTTACACGTCAGCAGGTGGTAATTTATGTTCAAGGCACAGAGTCGCGGCCAATCAATAAAGTATCACCAAGAGGTTAGAGGATTGACCTGGCCCAGGAATCAATTTCATTATCCATAACCACTTAAGAGGGTTTTGCGCTGGCTTCCAAGCACGGTTCCCCTGTGTGCATTGTTTTACTACTTAATTTGAATTACATATATGTGTTTTAAATTTCAAATGACTCTGATACGATTGTTTATTTATTTGTGGGCACTGTGGAGAGGTAGTGTAACATCTTGCTAAGTTTTCTTTTTTTTTTTTGCCATTATCATTTAAGCAGCAATAGAGGGTTTCTCCTCTTTCTATCCACCCTGTAGCGTGTCAGTGGGCATTAATGGGGACTGAGTGTGTGCTGTGGTTTACAGATTTGGTATGGAAGAATTGTTGAAGGCTTTTGCTGATCTTCTTTTTTCCATAAAACAAATTACTCTGAGGACTTTTAGAGTGCATTCCACTCTGAATTGAGGCAAAAACCCTCCCCTGCGCCAGGAAGCCGAGACACGCCACAAGTTGCTTCTTCTCACACACACACACACACGAGGAGATATTCTGACAGAAAAATGCTCTCAGACAGATAGATTTGCACACACAGAGCCAACAACAGTCTGAGCAAATCCCGACACACAAACAGTCACACTCACACAGCCTCTCAGTGGATATAACCTAACCCCTACCCTGTTACATTGCTCCCACATAGCAGTGCAAGCTTAATGAGTGTATGCTGTGTACAAATTAATGCCTATGTGCTGCTGGGGTCTGTGGGAAGCTTTGTAAAGCATGCAAATCTCTGTGAATACACACACTTACTCCGACTAGAAGACACTCACCCACTCAGACAAATGGGACCGTGGACAGACAAATGTACCCACACTGAACACATTCCTATATATATACACACATTCTCAAGGGATATGCTTTCTCCTAGGGTGAATCTGCTGAGTGAGATACACATATATCAGCATATGCTCTCTGGGTGTCACACACAGAAGTCACAGGACGGTTTTGGCACATTTCTAAGCAACATGGCACGCTGAAAAATGTGGTGATGCAGAGTCCTAACTAGACAGGTGTGGCCGCCTAGCAAACTGCTCTGCTCCTCAATGAGCCACACGCAGATGTTTTTTCACAGCGGTGTGGAATAACTGATTTTAGACTCAACATAAAGGCTTAGAATGGTATATAACTAGCCCCCGACAGTGTTGTGCCAGTTCACACTTAAAAAGAACTAGTTCAAAGTTCAGTTCATACAGTTCACAGTTCCAAAAATGAACTAGTTCACGTTCATTTGTTCTGTTTTTTTTAAATAAATAAAGGTCGATATTCTTTTTCAATAGAACCTCCTTCTACCCATCCATCACCAGCCCCAAATCATTGCCACGCCCAAACTAAATGAATTATTGTACACCACTGAAGAATCACAGACATTAGATAGATTTAAAATCCGTATATAAATATAATCCGTCTGAGTCTTCACTGGTTTGTTCATAAAACTGCTTCAAATGCTCAAACAAACTGGCTTCAGCAGTAGTAGATGCGTCTGTGTCGTTTGTACCGCTGACACCAGCCAAGCTGGGCCGTGTCTATGGCGATGCCATGCGTCGTAAAACGTAAAAATTCGTTCAGTTCAGCGTTTGCTAAAAAATATGGATGTGTTCAATGAACACCGTTCATTGAACATGTTCATATGTGTCTATCACGTTCATGCACCACCCAATTAACCGTGTTTGGTTTGTGTTTGTTTCTCGTGAGGCAGTGGCAGGACAGGTGGACGATCGGCTAGGAATAGTTTCTGAAGCACACATGCACACACACGTGCGAGAGACACACACACATATGACCACAAACACATACACATGCCTGGGTCTTCAAAATGCATCTTGGCACCCACGGTAAACAGGGCCACATGCACTCGGGCAGATACTGTTACATGTGTATTGAAATTAAATTAGCCAACGCTATCTCATTTCTCCCAAGAGCAGCGGGGCCCATCTGCAAACATCAGACAGCCTCTCTACAAAAGACCTGTTAGTTCTCATTGTTTAAAGTCAGCCCCCACCTCCCAAACCCCAACTCAATAAGCACTCCTGTGTTTATACAGAACGCATTTTCATTAACTGTAGCAGATTACATTTTAATCCATGAAGCCCATTTCATTGAAGAAATTGTTTGACTGATCTGAAATTGGCACTGAGTTACTGCCGTGCACAAGGCAACAAAACAAAAGTGAGAGATGATGAAAGCTGTTGTTTGTTGTTCTTTTTTTTCCCCCTCACTTTTCTCTGTCATGCTGATGGAAATTAGCAGAGATACAGGAATCTCAATGACGGCTCAGAGCAGTTGAAATTCTCTGCAGACTTTATTCAATCCAACCCTTTTCTCTTTTTAATCTCTCATCTTTCACAAGTTGAAAGATTGAGATATCCCCTGGCTGAATTGAGCTATACTTTGCACCAATACAAAAAAACACTGTGTATGTGCATATCTACTTGTAGAATAACAACTAAGTTGGAGCAGCATGCTCAAGCGCTTAAACAGCATCTAACCCATTTTAAAACAATCATCTCTTTGTTTCACTGAAAAAGTAGAGAACAATATGATGTATTTTCATTGGTCAGGTTCCTATTAGGCCAGACTGTTGCTGCTTTATAAAAGTGCTTAACTCTCCAGAGTGGCTTCTTCACCAGTAGTCTACTTTGATCTCTCTGCTGTTTCAGTGCCTTAATTGCCCCTTAATTTGTGTGACCAGCAGACCCTGATGTTGGGGGGGGTGATAAAGAGGAAAAGCTCAGTTGGGCAAAAACAGTGACCTACTATGTGACACAGTCAGTATGCTCCATTGCCCCACACAGTTCTTCAGTGCCATGCACACTGCGCCTGGGGGGCCTTGTGGTAGAGCGGAGAAGCGCTAGCGGTGCGGCTGCGACCAAAGGTTTCTGGCCCTTAATTAGCAATGTTGGTTGTGCAGCTGAACGTTGGAGCAGATCTCTAGAGCAGAAATCCTCTCCCTCTGGTGGTGTGTTCTGCTTGGAGAACTTGTAATGAAGGAGCACTCTTTCTGGAGTCAGCAAACCAATAACAAACTGAATTCTACACGCAGACAAAGCTCTGACTGTTACCAAAAACATGTGCACACTGCAGAGAAATGCACATCTTCACACTGAGATATTGGTACCAGCAACGTGTGGTGACGCGTAAGAGGGTCTGGCATGCTGCGGGACAAGAAAATGCCCCATGTTAATCAATGCCGCCACTTCCTCTGCATACAATGCATGTATTATTAGCACACATCTGTTTGCAAACCACTAATGCGGCTGCACAAAAGCGAAATGATGCATCAAATTGGGGTCATGTTTGCAAGGGATAATGTATGCATCGTGTTTATATGAAAAAAGTATTAATGGTGAAGGGGGGATTCATGAAATCTTGTCCCTGCAAGATGCAAGGAGGAAGTGAATTTTTTTTGCAGTGGTAGCCCAGTCTGAACACCTTGACAGGTTATCCCTGAACCAGAAACCGTCCCTTTCGTCAACAATGACTGTCACAATATCGCTGAGCGAAGCAGTCAACCCCCAGCTGCTCCAATGATTTTACTCAGTGGACAGTAAAACAAGGCTGCAGCAGCACAGAAAGCCCTGGTGTGAAGTTTAAATGATGAATAAGGCACAACATAGCAGTAATTATAAAGGAGAAGGCAGAAGCAACTACGGCTAGAAATTCAAATGTGTGTGGTTTTGCGCATGACAACAATGTATGAAAAAAAGCATTTGCAAAAGACCACCTAAAAATTTTGTCTATCAAACAAGATTATTTATTACTTTATTTTTATTATAGTCAGAGGAAGAGATGTTTGTATTCTGTCAGTTAAAAAAGTTTTATGATAGTTTATTCGAAGTATCACAAATGTCATTATTTTTCCCTTTCAGAATTTATCAAATTCAAAATGATAACTTAGTGAAAGAACTATGTACCTAGGTAGAGACTAACCAACGTTAAAGGTGCTATGTGAGTATTTCAGTTGAACACATGCAAAAATGAATGAAAACTATCAATAGAATGTGAAGTCATGTCAAAGACGCGAGATATCTACTGAAGTTTAGCACACTAGCTAGCTAGCCCCAGCCCGTCCCGACTCATAATACCACTTTGTACAACGAGAGGCGATAGTGATTCTCTGTAGCGGACTAATTCAACATGAATACAAAAACCACATTTAACAGTAGCTAAACTTTTACAACCTTCATCATCAGGTGATTTTCTTCTTCTGTTTGATCCTCTAACTTAGAATGGAGGTGAAATAACAAAGCTGACAATAACAATGAGATGGAGAATTTTTAGAATACACAGCAATCCTCTAATTCCTTACTTTTTATGAGACAACACAAATGGGAGGTCAGTGTCATTGCGCCATGAGAAAACTTGATACAAAATAACAACTCACACCCACTTCTTCTTTTGCACTGAATACAGCTATAAACCAATTCTTACACTTATTTTGTCGACATCTTTTCAATGGAGCCTGTTACTGTTCTGTCCACTGAAGCAAGGACAAGTGAAAACCATGTTCCAAGCTGCTGACAGTCACTGTTGAGAGATCATGCCATTAAAGTGGAAAATAATATGCCTTCTCGTCCAAAAAGCGAAATAGAAACTGACAGGTAATGGCAGAGAGGTAGAGTATTTCAGGATTGGAAACAGTTCAACCTGATGTTGGAGAACTCAAGACTGTAGATGTAGCAAAATTAACACTTTTTTTCCTCTTACTTTGAGGTTGAGAAGTAGGAGGAAAAGATGTGAACTGCTGACATTAAATTGTTGGACTGTTCCCTAGTCGGACATGCATATTTGTGGCTGACCTTGGATTGGACCCCAAGGCACAATCTCAGGGCCTGGCTGAGAAGCGAAGACACAAGGTTGAGAGGACTTGAGTTCTTTGCTAAGAAGCCATATTATTTGTGACCTTGTTATTCTGGTCCATCTCGCTAGAGGGGTCATCACAGAGTGCCTCCACGATGATGTAATAAGTGGAAAGTTGTCCTCTTGCCACATCATCATTTGGTCCCCTGGCTTGCTAAGCCCCGAGCCGAATCTGAGCTGGAGAAAATCCCTCACTAATAGCTGTTTATGAGCGGCTGAGTCACCTTAATAAATGCTTACTTCTGGCCAATGCAAAGCGTCAACCCAACAGGCAAGAAAATACCCAGCGCCACCTGTTTGTTTTGCACTGTGTGAGCCAAGAACGCTGGCCTGGAGCCTCATCTCCTGCGTCCTGGGCCAGGTGTAGCCGAGAAACAGAAAGGTCCGGTTCCTCTCAGAAATCCGTGGCTCGAGCCAAAATCAACTCTGCTGCTCCTCCCCATCCTCAGGCCTTCCCCTTGTCCCCATTAGGCCTCTGTGACCCACGCAAAATCAGGGCGGCCCAAAAGAGAAGTTGCTTTGGAGATGTACAGACATAGCAGCGCGATTAGTGAAGCAGAGATTAGGACACACAACTGGTGTGCATTCAGAGCATAGTGGCGCCATTTGACTAAGAGGCATTTAGTCATACTCAATCTGAAAAATGTGACTACATAAACAAAAACTCTTTGGTTTGGATTCTTTGCTCTGGAATAGGTTAATTTGCAATTTTTCTGCATCATCTCTATGAGACTGGTCACACATTACAGTGTGTGGGGTTGCACGTACAAGTATACACACAGATATTTACAACAGATATACACAGATATGATGCTCTTCATTCAATCACCCTTGACAATTGACGTTGAGCAGGAAACAGATACTTTCACCTGCGGGCTTGTGGCTGGAGAAAAAAATAACTTTGCATGCCCAACATTACTATGGAGCAAATAACTTTTACAATCTCTCCCCAGCATCCCTTGGTGTCTTATTGACCCTCCAGCATCACGCCCACTCTCACCATCATCTGCTCACAAGCCTATAAATGCCACCGGCCGCCGCATCTTGTTTACCATCTCTCCTCTGAATGCAAGATGTCACAGCTGTTGTCTCCCTCTCTCTCAATAAATACCGTTTAATACGACATCATTAACTTTGATTGGGGTTATGCTTATTATTCCCTAACACTTGTGCTGGGGACTGTTTATTTTTATCTCTGCTATAATTTCGTCAGCCAGGCTAGCCAGGGCCCATTCCCATCCCACGCTCCATCAGCCATCTCTGTACCAGCCCAGCCACTTGGATCAGATACACCTCATACATCTCAATGTCAAGGTCCATTATCCTGACACAGAAATGCAGGTACTTAAATGTAACTAGGCTATAGAATGGTACATAATATCTTCTCGCACAGCAGCAGAGTGGCATTATTGGTGTGGAGAAGAGGAGCAGGGAGGAGGGGAAGTGAAACCTCTCATATGGTTCTTAGTGTGTCTAACCAAGGCAATTACATTCAATCTAATGCGGACTGTTTCCCCTTTGCCGGTCCTTGCAAACGACCAGTTCACCCACAATCCACTCTGCCCTAATTAATGGGGGACGTTTGCTTTGATCACTTTATTACAAGTAAGGGAATAAAAGAAAAAGAGAGTAGATGCACTGCAACAGAGCATTGTTGTAATAAAAAAAATATTCCACTTCGAGCACAACCGTCCTCTCCATAACAAAAGATTTTATTGTATCACTTTATGGAGCAAATTGACAGCACGTGTCGAGGACTCAGACCATTCTGTTGCCGCAAGTACCACTGTATTCTTACGCCTGATTGTCTGTGGAGGCAGCACAAAAGAAAAAAAAATAAAATCGCAAGGCAACATCAACACATCAACATCGGCTGTTGGTGCTTCAGGCGGTGCTTGAATTAGAAGCAGAAAACCTCCATAGCATGCCTCATGTGAATCGTGATCAATGCTACAGAGAAATCCAATCAAGTGCAGGCTTTTGCTCAAAGTCAACCTAGGTCACAGACGATATTGTCAATATTATTGTCATTTTTCCAGGGAAGAATGGTTTAGATATTGAATTCCTGTATTGGACTTCATATCCAGGAGGGAAGATCCTGCTTTTCTTCAAGTTATTTTGGACCGGAATCAGAGAAATAATCTGAACGTTTTACTCCTCAGTCAGCGTTGACCAAGTAGGACGACATAAAAAGAAAAAGGACTTTGGAATCATCTGCCTGAGACTCATTATGAGTTGTAATGACTTTACACTGGAAACAATTGCCCTTAGTTTCTCTGGTGGCAGTTCCTGCACGCCTTTTTAATAGGCAGGATATGAGAGATTATCCAGGGGTATGTTTTTAATAAGACTTGAAAAGCAGAGGGGGAACTTGCTGGTTTGTGTATGGTTTCTTTTTTTTTTGTTTGTTTGTTTTCGACTATTTCCTTTCGACAAGTGTACCCTGTTGTAACACTGGGAATCTCCTTCCTTTCTTCATCTTGTTTTTGCTTTTGTATGACAAATAAAAAAAAGAGGATCCATCATTAGCCTAAAAACACCCTATTTGTCTAATAGCCTGAATCTGTGAAATAAGAGATGACTTGTTTCCAAAAACAACCATGCTTTCATTTTAGTGAGATAAATGGTACAAAGCAATGTTCCAGTTTAGGATTGTATCAGAACATCTGGTTTACTGACCATGGGAATGAACCAAAGCTTCATTTTACCATTCAAAACATCCACTTATTGACATTGGGAACATTTGCAATGCATCTACAAAGCTGTTTTGTTGGTGTTTGCCTTGAAATCTTCCACGATAGAATATGAATTTCCCTGAACCTCGTTCTACTGTTTCATCTTTATTAAATAAATAAAAAAATGGACTCGGGAGCATGGGAGAAGGCAGACCACACAAAATAAATCCCCCCTGCCTGGTTCCTGTTCCACATTGGGAATGCAATTGCAAACATCCAATGTAAACAGATAGGGGCGATAGTGATTGAATTGAACTGAACTGACACAGACCGTGACAGGACGCGTTTCCTAGTCGTGGCGCAGAGCCTGTTGCTCCCTCTCCACTTCCACTGCTGCATTCTCTGGGTGTGCTGGCATCTCAGGGAAGGAGTAGCAGTGGGAGCAGAAACTGTGCGTGATGTGAGGTGAAGGGAGCAGAGGAGTAAGCACAGTAGGAAACTGTTGTACTCTGTTTATAGGTAGTACTATATGTGGTATAAGAGTTAGTGTCTGAAAATGCCGGTGAGATGTGGTAAGATGAGGGACAAGGAGGAGGAAGGAGAAAAAGAGGGACTAAGGAGTAAGGGAGGGATGTGGGGAAGGAAGATAGTGAGAGGAATGAGGCAGAAGATGAAGAAAACCAGTTTCAAGCTGAACTCACAGATTGTTTTCCCTCATATGTCACCTTTTTCGGATATTAGTAGGCACAAGCGTTGATTTCTTTTGCATTCATGAAATCACATCTGGATGCATGCATCGTACATGCCACTTGTATCAAATCTAAATTTGCCCAGTGTTGCCATCACAAGCAAATGTTACATCATTCACCTCATACTACTGCAATAATTGTGTCATGCTGAGCGGTTTGACTGGTCCAATGTTCGCACAGAGCACGGGAAGAGGCATATGATGATCAGAAAGTGTTTGAGAGAAATGAAGCTAAAGAAACAAAATGTGACTTCTTCACTGTCACTTCATATTGGTATCAGATGTGGATCCAATCCTGGCGCATATGATCTGAAATGACAATGATAGGAGCAGAAACCCAGAGTTGAGCATGACACACCGTGCAATATAGACAAGAGAGTCAGAAAGACAAAGATAAATGGGCAAAGTCGAGTGTCAGAGTGTGAGAAAGATGTGAGAAAATGAGAGATAGAGATAGATGGGAGGGAAAGAGAGAGGGAATTAGTGAGAGACTCGAGTGAAGGGGAGAAAGATGCAGATGGAGCCAGTGTTAGAGAGAGAGAGAGAGAGAGAGAGAGAGAGAGAGAGAGAGAGAGAGAGAGAGAGAGAGAGAGAGAAAGAGAGAAAGAGAAAAGGAGAGAGTTAGGGGGAAGAAGGGGGGGAAATTGAGAGGCTGCGTAGCACTTTCCTCTGCAAGCTGACAGGGCTTGACGCTCAACTAACAGGGCTGTTTTGACAGGTGTCAGATGGTCCATATTACTATTTCACCGCCGGGCCCTTGGGACCCTGCATCACGGGCCACAACAGGACTGGCCAAGCTGGAAAAAAAAATAAAGAAAAGTGGCATGGCAGGAGAGTAAAAAACACTTGACTTCCTCCCTCTGCAGCTCCCTGGCTCTGCACCCTCCCACACGGTCTGGGCATCTGCTGCATGTTAGCTTTAAGCTTCACTTATATGTGTGTATGTATGTGAGGGACGGGTGTGCGTGTGTGTGTGTATGGACTGAAACAAAAAGAAAAGAAATGTGCAGTCACGGTAAAGGTGTGTCTGTTTGTGAACACGTGAAAAGTGTCAGAAAGACAGGATAAGATGCATACCAGTCATTTTTCATGCTTCTTTGGAGATGATTTAAGGCGAGGCAGTCAGATGAAGAAAATCAAATCCATCTTCATCTAATAACAATTTATCAATGTTACACTCCTAACTCGTCGCGCACTAAGCAGATGAACAAATATGATCGCTGCCACGTTGCGAATGTATGCAGGGAGAACAAATCACATCATCCCTGTGAGGGGTTAAGTTGTGACACCAGAGGGTTTCTTTAATGTGGTTAGAAACATCTCAACAGGCAATAAAAAATATCGATCTCATGCTTTTTCACACTGGAATCCATTATCTACGCATGAAGCGCCGGCCAAAAAATGTGGTAAGTGAGCGAAAGGTTACCTGATTTGATTATTCCCTGTGACTTTGTGCACTCAGTGATTGGCAGCAACGCTCAAGTTTACAGAGAACACTTTCAAGACAGCACTATTAATGTTTCTATGCCGTGGAGCATTTCTATTGTGAGGTCATATACCACTCTTTCACAGTGATGTTAGCATTCCTGAGCTAGCATTCCTCACTGGTGCTGCCCAGACAAATAGCAATATTTCACAAACCCTTCAGCTTTGAAAGAGTTTAAAACCACTTGAGTCATCCGACAACTCCCAAATGCACGCGGCCATAATTTGCAACAAGTTTGTAATTGTCCCTTGTTAAGTGTTTCAGGGGGAATACTGTGGCTGCGGCTTAGAGCAGAATTGTTGCAAGTACTTGGAGCATGTTTTATAGTTACCGCATGAAACGAGAGAGTCCCCACTCGCCTGATGCACTGGGACTCAGAGGGTGGATCTGATGCTGCGTCTCGCCGCTCAACAAAGGCCCGCCGTGACCAAAGGAATGGCATGGTTTGGGATGTCAATTCAAAAACAAATGCAGAGAAAGGTTGTTTGCATGCACGGGATAAACCATACAAGATCTTATAGGGATCAAGAGAGTTTATTCAATTGGTGCAGCCTTTTGCTTGTTTTTTTCTCTTGAAATATACATCGACTAACTCCATGAATGTTACCATTTATTTTCCTGTTTTACCCACTGATACTACTGGCATACTTTACAGCTGAGGAGTTTGAAACTGACTTCAGGAGTGTGACTGATGTGATCCATATACACCCTGTAATAAGCGAATGCAAAACCAGTGACAGCAACAATTTATCATCTAATATATCGTTGAATTTATTAAATAATAATGTGTTTTAATGTAATTACAGTACAGATGGGGGAGGGGTGCTGCTACTGAGAGACATTGCAGATGTTGGCTGGTGAGTTATCAATCATACAAAATTGTTGTCATTTGCTTCAACATTATAGCACAAAACATGTGTCATACTATGAGGAACAAAACACAGGATTTAAACCTGGCACTACGAGACCTGTGTAACTGTGTGAGGAAACAGTGAGCAATACCAGTGCTCACAGTCAAAAATTGAAGCATATTTGTTCATCTTTGAATGACTGTATCCTTTCCATATCCTTATGGCTGCCTTTGCAATGTGATCCAAATTTCAAAGCAAAACAAATGACCTGCACTTTACTCCGATCTCTGAGCCTACATGTCACAGGAAGCCAGAATCACACATGCATTGCGTATATGCAAAATCCCATAAATATGCAATGATGAAGTAATCTGGTAAATCTGTAAAGCACTTTACAAGATTGTGTTGCCAACTGAATCTCCTTCAACCTGCATGATGTCATATTATCCGTCCTAATGTACTTTTATTTTTCTTTGTCTCTTTCTCCTCCTCGCCCACTCCTCTTCTTTGCTCCCTCTGATCACAGATAACAAGATGAAGAGGTCATAGGTTGGCCCATCTGTCAATCAACAAAATTGAAAGTTGAGTTAAAGATTTTCTAAGCTTCAATAATCCCTCTCTCCTGCTTTTCCCCTATCCCACCTGGGTTTAAACCGCAGACCCGCAGCCATATTGTGTCATATCCTGAAATAACAGGTAACTACTTGCTTGTGTTTTGTCTCAAGACACAATTTACTATATATATATATATATATATATATATGTACCCCCCCGAGTCAAAGCGGTTTCTATCAACTGAAAAAAGGCAGAAAAGGACAATAAAAAGATCCTGAACTTTGCCTGTGCCATTTCATTGTCCTTCAATCTGACACAAGTGCCCTTTTCACAAAGAGTCTGATTCAGTTCCCCCTGAGTATGTTAAAACAGGAGGCCTTTTTCAGGGTTTTATGGGGTGTCCTGTTTTTCCAACGTACCTCCAGTGATTTAGGTAATATGCCTGAAATAAAGAGTTCTGAGGGGTAAGAGGCAACTCAAGTTTTACTGTGCCCTCAGTTAAATGAAAATAAAAATAATGTGAAATAGACGAATGGCAGACTTGAAAATGCGCTCTCGGGAGCAGACTTTATTGTAACAGCACCGAGGGGGCCACTGTCCACGGCCCTATTTTCGGTCCCCTGGTTTGTTTTCCGGTGTCTCGTGCTGCACTTTGACATCACACTCGCATAACTTTCCAATTAAGCCACAGCTCTGTACCGAGAATCTCATCTCCACTGAAATGTGGAAAATGGATAAGGCGTCGCAGCATGTGAGGGAGTGATGAGGGTGAGAATTTATGGGACGCTGGGCGAGGTGAGCTGGTTCTCTGAGCACTCTGGCAGTCTCGTAGCACCTCAGCCTTCCAAGCTAAATACTCTGGTTGGGTTTCCTGAGCGCTCAGATCTGTCTGTGGTCCAATCACATCAGCTAAAAGTGCACACAAAGACACTATTTATGTCCACTAAAAATAGCATCTTGTCCATGCTGTCTTCACCCATTCACCCCCTTCAAACCTAGATTCATTAAATTGCACAATTCTGAAAATATCAAAATGACTTTTTTTTAGGTTTGGGTGTAGGTTATTCTCACCTTCACTGCACCGAAACAGCCACATATTTGAATAGTTTGGACTGATTTCCATTTTTGGAAAGTAAAGAAAAGAGGAGAGCCATAAAACCCTACAGCCACAAGCTGAGAGTCTCTTCTTTTATTCATGTTTTTTGTGTGAAATCTGTTTAACATTCATGGCTCAGTGCTAGAAAGGACTGACTTTAACTCACTGTCCAAATATTTAACTTTAATCAGCTGTACTGTATTTTCAACTGATCTTTGCTTGTTTGTTGGCTTTTATACTTAGGTTTCCATTTAATCAGCATTCCATTGATTCGTTCATTTACTTTAACGCAACGTTTTTATCTGCATTTTACATCCTCACTGTGCGTTGGTTGATAACATGAAAGAGTGTACAATTACAAATCTGGCAGGCATTATTCCCACTAAGTCTCATATATCTCAGTATAGACCAAGTGCCTTTGTTCAGCGGACATTTTACGCTCTGTATACGTTTTTACGTTGTTGTCTTTTACAAATTAGACCTGTAGCATGGGTGATTTGTTGCAGGAGCTCACACCAGCAGCTGGAGGAATTAAATAGGTTCCCTGGCACTCGTCCAGCCCCTTTACAGGGCTCTTTTGCCATTCCAAATGTACAGTTTACAGTGTTTAATGATGCTCTGTATTTTTACTGAATCCTCATTTCCCAGTGTCGGCTAATGAGAAGGATGGAGACTAAAGCTAAAGCCACTGGAGGTGGTGATAAAAGAGAGTTTGTGGCTGTGTTACACATGCTGTAAAAGAAGAGGTAAAAGAAGAAAAGCACCGTCATGTGCGTGTATATGTGTGTGTGTGTGTGTGTGTGTGTGTGTGTGTGTATTGGAATTAGGCCAATATATCTAATATTTCAGGCTGACATTGGCCTTTCAATAAAAATTGAAAAATGGCCAGTCAGTATTGACTACCACTGATAATAAAATGAGTTTAACCAACAGCTTCAGGGGTCAAACTCTGTAAAACTTGCCTCGTCCACTTTCATGAACGTGCCCACTTGAAAAATCCTTCACAAACAAATTATTGCAGTAAGTCAGAAAGGATTTTTTTTTTTTACAATGCCATGATGGTCGCTGTGCTGTTTCCAAAATATTTCCACCTTGGAGAAAATAACTAATAATTTTCGACAAATAATGAGTTCTTTACAATCCCAGAAAACCAATTTTCTTAATGAACTTCTAACCATGAGCGATGGATACATTATTTTAATGTCAAAATTTGAACACTTCTGGTTTCTTCATATGAGAGATTTCTGTATTTGTGTATTTCTCCATGCGCTTTCCACTGGTTTGAAGTGGGAGGGGCTCTGTTGGAAAAAGGTGAGGTCACATATAGTCCCATGCACCAATCAGGATGTAGTAATATTTGAATCTAACTGTGATGACAGTGGGTGAGTTGTTTGCTTATGTTTTGAGGCCACTATCCATCAAATCTGATCAAACCACATCAGCACAGTCTCCAGTGAAGCAGAGGAACTTTTTTCAGTGTTAAGCTCTTAATAAACGATACCTGGAGTTTTCAGGGGCTTTAACTGAATTAAATTTCAAAGTATTATGAATACTATGTTACTATTACGTACAGTCAAATTCAATGCAAAATTGCTGGAATCATTATAAGCTGGTACAAAGTGAAATCTTTTGCGCCGCTTCATGCAAGTATTACAGCAAAGCTTTTTTTTTTTTAGGACTACAGCTCCACAAACTTCAAACATTTTACGTGAACAATTAGGAGGCAGATCTGGGCCAGGTTTTAAGCTGTCAGAAGCTGTCACTTTGAGTTCAGAGGCTGTGAACTTGAGGCCACAGTGGCAGGCTGAAACTGAATGTCCATACTGAGACATGTCACAAGATTACTGACTGAAGACCGGGAGGGGGGTTTCGTGACCGAGTGAGTGAAGTTAAGTCAAAAGCGCACGAGCGATAATGAGGACTGGCTCACTGTTTACTGTGACTTCATCGGGCGCTGTCATCATGTGGTTGCAGAATGCAGGCTGGGCCCTGATGCTTGTCTACAAACACTCAACAAGAGTATACATACACACAGACACACAGACACACACACACATAGATCCGCACGTATGTAGAAAAGAAAAATGTACAGACACTGTGCTACAGATCACTGCACTCACTGAAAGTCCCAACCCAACATGAAAGGGGCAGACATGAAAAATGAGCTGTTTCCCACAAAAAATTAGCTGACGGCCTTTGGCTCCGTAAGCTTTGTTTTAATTTCCTGAACATGTAATAGGCCGTGCATGGAATTAAACAACCATATGGACAGAGTCTCTCTCTCTCTCTCTCTCTCTCTCTCCTTCGCTTTAGATAGACGCCAGTGAATGACCCCAAACACCTCAATAAATAACGTCAGTATCACCACATAACTCCTCGCTGCTGCATTTACGGTCAATTCAATTTTAATAATTGAGTTTACTCCCGTTAAACAGCTGTGCCAGCAGAGCCAACTGTATTTTCTTGTCATATTACTTGTCATGCTCATAAGGTTATTAGCTTGGTCCCAATATCTGATCAGAGAACACGACCACAACTAAAATGATTCAAGGTGACTGCATGAGGGTGCACAAAAACAAAAATAAAAAGGTCTCTCCTGAAGGACACTGACAATCCTGCTGTGAAACACCCATCCATCCTCATTTGGTTTACCCTCCATGATCTAAGGCATCAAGATATTATCCCTCTTTTTATCTAAAATACCGGCTGTTATGGTTTCCAGCTGGCCCAGAGGAGCATTTGACCTTCTCCACCCCTGTCTCATTGCCACTGTTGGTACGGCCCTTTGTTCTGACTAATGTACGTTAATATTCTGGGCTGACCCACGCCAGCAGCACTCAGGGAGCACGCTCCTCGCTAATGTAACCAAATCTCCCCGGTTGACCCTGTCTCCTTCCATAAGGCCGGCCCTGTTCTTTCTAATGGAGGGTAAAATCCTTTCCTTTCCCACAGTTCCACCTCTTTTTTTTTTTTTTTTTAATAAAAAAGTGCACCTTCAAAAATAGACTACACCAGACCATCTTGTAAGTCAGAGGCAGATGTGCTGCTTGACGTCCCATTTGACAGTCAGGAAATCTCTGAGAAACAGAGAAAGGATTTTCCCACTGTCAAAATATGATGAATATTCAAGTCAAAATTTAAAACATCCTGCAGAATAAACAAACTCGTATTTATCTTTAAACATTTCACAAAATCTCAGTTAAGAGTAGAAGGAAAAGGCAGATAAAACAGCACTGAATTGAGTGTGAGGAACTTGTAAAAACATGCATGTATTTGTAACATCATCCTCTTCATTATTCAGTGTCGTCATGGGTCAAAACCACACTTCTTGACTTCTATTCCAGCATGAGATTTAATTCCAAACTCAAAGTTTATCAAGACATTTTGGCCTCAACAAGGACAAAGTTGTTGTTCTTGGTCTAGTCTTTGCCTCCCCAACCACAACCCCCCCCCCCCCCCCCCGCCATACTGGTCTGGTAGTGTCATCAGACACACACAAACCCATTAACTGACCCATTACTCAGCCCGAGCCCCTGTGTGTAAAAGTCAGCGTTGCCCACAAGCTGTGTTATGGTTGGACCCTGATCAAAAGAGTTCTATGCAGGAAAAGCATTATATATCACCTCTCTCTCTCTCTCTGCATATCTTTAAAAAAAAAACAAAAAAAAGGAAAAAAAAAACTGATATTCCTGACAAAAACTGCACGCTCATTATTTCTCCTCATAGCTGCCGTAGTGAGAGACGGGAGATGGCCCTAAGCTACTCTGAGCCATTAGCTACACATGAACGAGCAAGAACAGGATTCTCCAGGAAGATATTTTTATGCTGATGTGAAAAAGTCTTTGATTGCAATGGATGTGGTTTTACATCTTAGAAGATTCCCACAGTTTTCAATGTAATGAATCCTGTCCTCATTTAAAAAAAAAAAAAAGAATAATAAAAAAAAAAAAAAAGGTGAATGTTCTCTCCCCACTGTCTGTACAGATGCTTTGGGAGATGTAGAGGCCATCACCTGTACTGTGATACTAATTCAGATTTTGGATTTGGAACAATACATCTCGAGGAGCTGTACAAGAAAACAGTCAGTGTCTGGAAATGGATCATCATCAACATCATCATCATCATCATCATCATCATCAAACCTCTTTGGTAGCTAAGCGATCATTAAACACGTGCTTCTTGTACTGCAGCTCTCTCATAACACTTTAGCTATGAAAGGCTATTAAATTAAACAATGTCATTTCAACACAAGATATTCACATTTGAATAGAAAAAAAAGATTTAGATAAATGTCTGTTTCATTGCTCTATAACCCCAAATTACTGAATTGATTGAAACAAATGAATGTGAAAACTGAGATTAGCACTGTCCTCACTGTTTGACGGACCAGTCATCACTGGAGGAAGACCTTTACATACAGAATCAGTGTCATTTACAGAAAGATACAAAATCTAGATAACACAATTAAACCTGCAATTCTGCTCTCCATAGCTGGCAAGTGCCAGTGCTGGATATGCTTCACTTTCTATCCTAGCAGAGGTTCTGTGGGTGCTGGGTGCACCTGGGATTTATGGTTTTCTTACGGCAGCAACAGGGCCCCCACCTCACAAGCTCGGGGTGATAAATCACATGCAGTGATAACAATCCCAACCCTCCCAGCACAAATCCCTTTTTAATCACTTCCAACAAGACCAATACGCACAGGAAAGGCCCTCTTTTTTTTTTTTTTGGGGGGGGGGGGGGTTGCCTTTAGTTTTCCAGCACATTAGCAAGGCCCTGGAGCAAGAGAGAGCAGCAGGGGAGAGCAAGGGAGAGAGAGTGGGGAATAAAAAAAAAAATTTTTAAAAATGGGTGGATGATAGAGGAGGGGAGAGACTCAATGGAGCAGTTGTAGTTGTTTATGTTATACAAGCAGAACCCGCCACACTGTGAAATTCACAGTATCTCTGCATTTGTACACAGATAAAATTAAACAACTGATGACCTCTCTACCTCTTCTTTTTGTCGTCTTCGCTTGATAACCCTTCATCACTTAAGAAAACGTCTCACTTATCACACATACAGACAGTATGTACGCAAACAACCTCCTTTGCTCACCCCAGCCGCCGCTCTGTCTGCTCTCGTTAGTCATTGACAACATTGCTATGAGAGACCTGATCTGCTGCGCCGGTGTAGATTTTACAGGCTTCCTCTGTCATATCCCTGTGTCCTCAGGCCACTGATTAGTTGTGATGATGCTGGTGGTGCTGGTGTATACTTAACATCCCCTTGACGTATCACACGGCCCCTTCTTCAATCACATTCTTTATGGTCAAGGTTCTGCTTTTACGAAGCTGCACTTTGAGGTAAAACACAAAACTCCAGTTTCCTTTTTTTGATTTATGCCCTTAATCCAGGATGGAAATTCACACTACATCATTGCAATACGATGATTTTATATCTGTCTCTGTGGTCTTGTACCTAAGTGACTTTATGCATGACTGTGGTGCTGACAGAGTAAGACAACCGCACTGGGAGGAAGTGATGAATTCTGAAAACTATTGGTTTATACAGAGGATTCTTTAAAGGGAAATGTCATCCATTATACAACTGACTGTATTCCTTGAAATCTTCATTGCTGTGGTCTTTCATTAGCTCTTATGTTTAGCTCTGTGTTTTGATTGAAATAAAAAAGCATATTCATTTCACCTCAAATGAGCACAAGCTACTACCCCCCCACCCCCACCCCACCCACCCCACCACCACTTTACTCCACTGATCCTGTTTTCTACTTCAAATCCACAGCAGCAACATTCAAAGCAATGCTAATGAAAGTCAAGTAGGCTGAAAACCATGTCCATGAAAAATATACAGGCCGCTATACAACCAGTTACTTAACCGTTTTACAGCTTCTGGAACTACACAGTGATGTGCAAACGTTTTCTGTGAGAAATGGACTTTCAAAGGCATCGCACTCGACTTCTGCTTCCTTTAAACATGTCTTTTCAAACTGTGCTGAGAGTTTTCAAATATTCATGATGAATCCAAACTACGCTTTAATTAAGACAAGTATGAAAACATCAAAGTTCAAAGTCACTAAGCTAAAACAAAATGAGATATAAAGTGAATTGAATTTGATCTAGACTGATAGAAATATTGGGAGATACAGAGGTATTCATCCACATGGACACAATGGGACTATACTGATGATAGTTAGTGAAGACCTTGACAAGACTCACTGAAATTACTTTGTACATTGCCAGACAATAACTGGACTTGAATCGAAGTCAACAAGTGTGATGATACTGAATCAGAGTAAAAAAAAAAGTAAAATTACTATGTCAATTTACATTTTTGCTGGTTAAACCACATCAGATTTCACCCGCTGGGATATACACACAGAAAGAGGAATGATTTATTTATCAGTAGGTTAATCACAGTTTAGTATTTTTATTGTCAAATTGCTTTTACAATATGTCCTATTGCTTTTTCTCAGAATGGATAATACCCATGAATGCAAATGCTAACTTTTTAGAACATTTTTAGATTAAGAGAGAAGGCGAAAGAAATAGATAAGAAACAATAAATGTATGCAATCCCTTCTTTTAATTTTCTTTTCCCGGGTCTGAATCCTCAGCAAATTGATTGCATTTTTCTCACTTTGCCTTTCATACCCTGGCCTTGTTGTTTAGGAAAATGTGTTTTGCACATGTACATTGGAGTGGAACCAGGTTTAATTGCCGCACATACAGCCAGAAGACATTAGTACGTGATGTGCTAGCGAGCTGTTCTACCTTAAAAAAAAAAAACTTAAGATGTGATGGCCTCTGGTTACGATTATGTGAGGATGTTATCCACCACAGCACCCAGGTGGACTGGGGGTATCTATTCAATCCTGAATCCTTTGATAAAAATGATACACCTGAAAATACTAAATGGATGGGCCTTAGTGTTTTGCTGAAGTAGTTTCATTGGTACCAGATTTATGTATTACTCCAAAAAGAACAATATTTAGCAGTATTCAGATGATTTGTAGAGTGCAAAATACTTTACAGTCTGTGCTTTACCATAGTGGATTTATGTGATTGATTGAGGTAAAGAAGCAGCCCTAAAACTTTCTCTTTATTACACTCGAGCACAAAGTGTGAATTTAAGGAGAAAATACGAGGCCCTCACTTGAACGGGGTTTTGAGATATTTGGCACCGAGCCAGTGGATGAAAAACTCTATACGCCTGCTTCCCATGTGACCATGACTCTGACAAGACAGCACAGCTTACGCCAGCATCTTGGAGGCATGTGGCTTAGATCGTCTGGGGAATAATAAGATCAAGGCCAAAAAATTCTCACCTCTCTGGGTTGATTAAGGCTGCAGCAGAAACATCCCGGAGTGAAGATTTAAGTTTCCTCTCTGTTATCAGTGACCTACAATTTCCACATTGACTTCCTGTGCTGTTTTAAATGTGGAGATTATTACAATATTTGAGCCTAATGAATTCATGAACAATGCAGTTGTTGCATTTTCAACTTTTTTTTTTTTTTGGTTTACAAACCTCTTAAATCTTATTCCAGTTTTTGAATGTGGGGTAATGTGTTGGCTGTGAATGAGTTAGCATTGATTCTTGCAGGATAATTTCCCATAATTATCTATTAGGCTGTTAACTACAAGAGTTCCTTAACTACTCGTCCAGTGTCAATAGTCTTTGTGGATATGGATTGCCTCTGTGCTGGCGGTAAGGTGCAGCTGAATTGGTGCATGAACCTGCAGTAAGATTAAATTGTGGTGTTGACCTACAAAATTCAAGAAACCTAAAAAGAGAACATTGGCCCTCATTCTAAAGCCTGAATACCAGTCCCTCTGATCGCGTAAAATCAAATGAGGGGTGGCAGCACTATCATTTCCCTTGTGCTTTTTTTTTTTTTTTTTTCCTCCTCTTGCCTTGAATTAGATCAGAATTCACAGTCAGCCCTGTCCCATCCCGTGGAGTGAACCCTAACAGTCCTCTCCAGAGCTTCAGATTAAATTACAGATCTTCACGCTCCCAGAACCCCCCCCCCACACACAGCGGCGCCGCCACCGACAGAGCCAGCACACCGTCCAGCCGAGGCCCGCGCACCCCGAGCCGACGCCACCCCACCCGCAGCCCCATCCCCAATTTCCCCCTACACTCCGTCTCTCCCATGCAGATGTGACACTTTCCAGAGACTGCATTTTCTCATAACACATTGACACTGGTGGAGGGACAGAGATGGAGGTGAATGCAGGGGGGAGGGGGACTTCTGAAGGAATGTGCCAATAGTTTAGGGGACACATACCCCAGAAAATGAAGCAAAATGCTTCTCCGCTCTTTCCATCCCCACTCCTCCCTTTCCACGCTCAGAGAGACACAGTGCAAACATCTCAGGCGTCTGTGATCTCTGCCAGCTCATCTTATTTGTATTACAGAAAAGCTCTTGAGGATTTTTTTTTTTTTTTTCAGCATTTCACACTGTAAATCAGGCGAGACTCAGTAACGGGATCTCTGACAGTTCACAGACACTCTGAGAGGGAGCGTCACCGCTGTGGAGGCTTAGCCAACGAGGTTAAGTTAATCATCATCTTTTTGTAATCTCAAATTTCCTTCAAGTGGGTTTTCAGTCTGGGGTTGCAGAGGAAACAAAAACAAAACTCACATCCTGAGCTAGTTTAGTGGGTTTTCACTATGACCAGTTCCAGTAACACACATTTGATGATGCAACATTGTCCTCCCGTAAACAATGACCCCGTAGATTGTTTCTCCAAGCGGCTTATTAATTTTTATTAACGACCCATAGTTATGTTAGGCCCATCTAGCGGCCATAGCACGCACTTATAAGTAGGAAGTCAGCCGGTATAGTAGACCCTGCATTAGGAGGAGGTTGCCGTGGATGGATGGGTCAACAAAACACAGTTTGTTTGGTTTTTAGTCACCGACAGTACTTTACAAGATTTCTGTATAGAAATAAAGTTCGGACAGTATGTTGGGAGGTTGTTTCATCCATATTTTCAGGAAGGATGATCTACAAGAGGCTGGCTCAGGGAAAGATGGATTACTATGATGTGGTATTCATGTGACACTCACTCTAATACTGTCTCTTACACATGCCCATACAGTCAAATAACCATATTCTCTCCAACCCTCCCACTCTTTTCTTTTTTGAAGAAAGGATGATGAGATTCACAAAAGTTCAGAATAGAGTCAGCTGAATGAAAGAAAAGGGATTTAGGAGAGCAAGAGGAGGTAAATCTTCCTTGGCAAGCGGAGTTCTTACGCCTATAAATAGTGTATCCACCTCCAGCTTTACCATACACACACACACGCACATACAACACACAATCATTCCTTTCATATGGTTTCATCTACCACAACGAGTCTGTGATCCTGAATAATAAACTCTTGGGAGACAAAGTTCTTTAAACATCCTACCTCAGTCAGAGCGATGTTGATGAATATGTGTGTTTGCATTGAGTACCCTGCAGATCTTTCATTCATACATATTCATACAGTGTATAATGAAATATATATGTGGCATGCATACACAATTGCCCCTCTTGGAAGCTGCTTGTCATTATCAGTGTAAGCCCAAAGGTGATGTTCCTGAAATAAAAATTAAAAGACTTTTGTCTCATGCTGGATGACTGAACAGAGCTTTGAATTATACATATGTATACATCTTTATTAATATATGGAGATGTCATTAAGAGGACAGCATATTGGCTGATGACTGATATTCTCTCATATAGCTTAGGAAAGCTGTCTTTATATCCACAGCCTACTGTCAAACAAGAGGATGAGAGAATGTGATCTTTGGATTTCTTGCCAGTCATACAATAAACAACGTGGTCATGTGTGTAATGCCCGTATAGATATACAGAGATTATGGTGCTTGAAGGCTTCCAAGCTTTGAGGCAAATAAGGACAGGGAGGGAAATCCATTTGAGCCACAGTTGAACCAAAGAGATTTTATTTGATGTCTGTTTATTACAAAACTAAGAGTCTATACATCCATGCTCGCAGCTGTTTTAGTTTTTTTTTTGCTTTGAACCAAATGCTAAAGTCAGCATGCTAACAGGCTCACAATGACAATGTTAACTTGCTGATGTTAAGTGCACAGAACAAGTGTTAAACACAAAGTACAGCTGAGGCTCATGGGAATGGTATTCGTTTTTCAGGTCTTTTGTCAGATAGAAATATAATATAATATGACATTTCTATAATAGAAATTTTGACCTCATGATGACATTTGATAAGAAAAGATAAGATTTAATACAGTTCTGCAGTCTATGAATTTATGTACAAGATTTAATGGCAATCCATCTAACGATCATCCATCTGAAAATAGTCAATGACAATAATACTTATAGAGTACTTAAATGAGCAATCCAGAACAACAAAGTGTTGAAAACAGCATGATTATAATGTTGAATTTATAAAATTAAAGCCGTAGAAATGTACATTATGCTTGACTGACATGCAGATTGTATGACAGGCACCAGGAGTATATCCACCTTTGTTTTTGGGGGCCTGCCTTTATTCGTTCATGTCACCCACACCCCTGGCCATTATTGGACACCTGGCTTTTAACTGACTCCCAACTTGTATTTAAGGAAATATGGAATTAGTTGTTGAGATATTTCATACTGGACCAAAGTGGTGGACCAGGTAGCCAAAAGCCTTAGCAATAGCATGACTACAAACGCTTTGTCATCATCATATAGCACTTTGAAATAGGTGCAAAATCCTTCAACTATCCTAAAAAGACACATTCCCATCTGACTTGTGTCTTTTTTTCTGCTAAAGTGTAACCTAACCCTGCTGACAACCAGGCAGGCTGCAAGGATTCTTTTCTTGGATATTTCCAGCAATTTCATCAAGGTCCTTTGGATAAAGGCCAACATTCCTGATGTTACTTTCAACATTTTTTGGCATTGATTAAAGCTCAGGTATACACAATTAAACCACTTCTGTTGGTACAAGGGAAACTTAATCCCAAAGCCAATGGCCTGTCTACCCTGCAGTAACACCTATTAAAATAGCTTGGGCCTCCAGCAAGAAAAGCTGGACTCAGACACACTCTAACCATTCTCAGGCCGGCCCCAAGGACATTGACAAGAACGCTGTATGGCAACCATAAACAAACATATACCTGACAGCACATAAGCTGACCTTGTGACCGTTCAGAGAAAGTAAGCTTTATGGTCATGTGACAATACTTGGAAGGAAGGTTCTCTGCTGCTAACTCAAGCTCAGCAAGAGTGCTGTGACTATCAGCAATAACTCTGAGGCTGTTTCTTGCAAAACACAAAGCTGTATTTTTTGGGTAAAATATGGAAATTGAGACATCAGGGTATTATTTTCCGAAGTGGCTAGGGTGGCTTTTGCCCTGAAAGATACAATATAATTTGATTTGCCATGAAAACAGGCAGCCTGTGTTTGGGGGGGGCAACCATCTGTGCTGAGAAATCAATAACGACGTTCTTAACTGTAACTGGAGGAAGGCTGGTAAGACCTGCAGTATAACAGCCTCCTGATGTCACAAACCCATTCACATTTCTAGACTCTCTCCAAAGTGTGTTCACCTTAAAAAAATATTGGTATTGGTCGTCAGGTTTGGCTGGAAAACTCATCAAAATTGTTGCACAACTCTTCTCCAATTAACTGTGCTTTATTTTCCTTAAGTCTCCAGTTTTCTTGCCTTCATTGGAGTGACTTGAAAAGTCTCTGAATGCCAGCAACCTAGAAATTTACAACTTGAAGGAACTGCACTAAAATGGGCATGGCTTTTCCACCTTTAATTAAGCAAGAAAACCTCACGGATATCATGTAAAATATTTCAACCTAGAAACAACCAAAATGCCACCTTCAAACAACCTCCTGCCTGTGTCACCAATATCAAACCAGAATATATTGCATATTTCCCTTTGTAATCCCTAAACTCAAAAGCTTCTTTGGTTGCAAAGTTAACAGTTGACAAAGACAACACTGCATGTGGCTGAAGTGAAATGTGGTTCAATTTGAGATTGATTAATTGTTAAAAACACAACCTATCTTTGCCAATCAGGGCAGCATATTCATCATAAATTAATTTCAAACCACATCGGGTCCCACTAGAGTACACACAGACTGAGTTCAGCTCAAGTCATACACACAGTAGCCTCAGCCCGCTCCACACTATTAAAACTCCACACTCTGGATTCATTACCCACTCCTTCAGTGTGTCCCAAAGGGTCATGACCCCTAAGCTCAGCATTCCCTCCAACACAACACCCTTACCAAAATCAACTCTCAAATGGCTCTTGTTGCCTTACTGAAAAGAAAAAACCCACCTATAACAATCCTGTCTCAGTGCACTCAAACAGACGTACACACGTACACACACACACACACACACACACACACACACACAGAAAGCATCAAATCCCACACCTTCAGATCACAAGGAAGAACAATAATTCTCCCACTGAAGATCCATAGTATCGAGCACTAGCACTGGATTGAACAGAGGGTGGGCAAGTTGTTTATGTCGCCCATTGCCTCCTCCCCACTGATCCAACTCCACTTCCTCCCCGTTTCCTCTGTTATGTCAAACAACTTTGTCTTACTGCTACAAATGTCTATCCCTGCACTTGCCAGATATCGGATTTTGACTCACGCCTGTTATCCTGCGGAGTGAGAGGCGAGTTTATCCGACTTTGCCTCCAGGGCGAACGAGGTATGATGCCACATGGAGGTTCGGAGAAGTTCGCAGTGGGGTCACAGAGGCGGCTGGTTCTCATTCTGCCCCGTATCCTTACACGGTTAATTACCGCTGTTGTTGATGGGATCATCTTACTGCATATACCCTGAGTCTGGATGTGTTTTTGAATGAGAAAGGTCCTGACACAACATGGTCACAGCAAAAGCCATGAAAACAGGATACCTTACACTCCAGTGGTGAAGTTTGCATTTCAAATACACAAAAAATGGAAATGAAAACGGACTGAATTAATATTAGTTCCTATTTTTAATACAAATTACTGGAAATTAGTGTCAGTGGAGCTGTAATCCAATAACTGACAGCGGTTTCTGAATTTGGGAGGAATTGTCATTTTGCTTGGCTCTTGTTTTGTCAGGTCAACAACAATTCTCACTCTTTCTCTCCCTTTTTCTCACTTCCCCTGCACTGCTCTTTTTCCTCCCTCCTTAAAACCAGAAGTAGGAAATTCCTCCTTTGCTTGCTCATCCAGGATTTATTGGACGCTGGTACTCTTCTTAGGATGTGGTTCTCAGCAGGTTAGCATTCAGGAATACAGCTGGCAAGTAATGGCTCCTGTCAGAAACGTGGCGGTTTTTCATTCCCTTATATGCACTTTGTTGCATCTCAAACACACTGCGCCGCCACTGGCCTTTGACCCTATGCACACAAGGGTATTATGAGTAGACATACTGTGTTACATCTGCTCATTCTGACCTGTTTAAAAAGGTCTGTGGAAAAAAAAAAAATGTGAAAAGAATTTTTCTTCAATCCAATAACTGACTATTGGATGAGCTGAAAAGGGGGAAAAAAAATAAAGTATGAAATATTTACTGATGCAGTTGTTGCTGAGAAAAAGTACGGCCATTAGTCAGTCAAATGAATTTGTATTCAGAAATATTTGCCACGAATGCAGAACAGACTCTTATTTATTCTAATTGATACATGAAAATAGTCAATTAATCTGATCCACTTCTATGAACTGTCATTAGAAGGAGTGTCATTTGCAGCTGCTAAATGTGTATCGCGAGTGCCTTTAATTGAATTGACTAATTAAAGTTGAGTCTTGTGGAATAAGATCTCTTGTGCTAATGAGTGAGCCTCAAATAGCTCAATTAAATCATATTGACAGGGTTAGGCTCTCCTTGGCATTTACCTACATCCTCTGGATATGGACAAATCTCCCAATTCTTTCATGTTAATGTGCTTATTTATACAATCAAGAGACAGTTTTCCATTTGCGCTGAGCATGCAAACCAAAGCAATTTTCAAAGTCAGCTTGAAAGCATTTGCATTCAAGATGTTCCTCTATGGCGACATGTGAATCTGTGCTCGTTGGCCCACATTAGCCAAGCTGACAGAGGCCAGCCCATGTGGTAACAGCTACGGCTAATTTACTTGTGGGTCCCTCACTTCAGAGCGGTTGGTAGGACTTGTGAACCCCTCCTCACCACCACCATCACCATCATCATCGTGCACAAAGCCCTCAGATCAGCACTGCAGACGAGCCACAGGGGCACACACAAACAGAGGAGTTTCATGCTTCTCTAATTAATAAACAGCAAAACTTCAAAGCTGTGGGCTTGTCATGGAGTCACCCACACTAAAGAGTAGCATGAGTGTATTCCCACCACTGAGTCACTTCACATAGTTAGATCATGGCACCAGAGCTTGGGAATAAATCATTATGGTGCAACGCGACAAGATATAAAAAAATAAAAAAAAGTTTACTGCACAAGCATCCTATTGAAAAAGTTATCGTAAACAACATAAAAATGTTTGAAAAACATAATTCCATCATCGTTCATGCTTATTCAGCCTTATGAGTGCATGCTTCCTGTAAACAACTAGTCCACATTCCTGCAATAGTCAACAGATTTTGATTTTTATGACAGTGTCAAGAGGGAACTGCCTGTAATTTATAAATGATGCTGCTAGATGGAGCAACACTAACTTGTGATGCGTAAAAATGTTATTATTTCTTAATCAAGATACAAAAATAACGTGCATGTTGTTGTTCACCCTGGCGCCATCATGGCTGCTTTATGAAAACATCTAATTTTCCCTCTTTTGGACTTATCTTAGTTTTTTTCTTCTTCCTTCAGTTCAACTTGTTTTTGTGTTTAAGGTCATTTCTCCCGCCCCGTCCTCACATCCAGTTCTACAAGTTTCTACTAGCAGAGAAACGTAGTCTTCTGTGTTTGCTTCTTCAACCTTTCATGTCACGGCTTCTACCTGAGCTTATTCTTCAATGACACAATACCGCTTTTCACTCAGGGCTTTAAGTTGCTACTTACTGCAGACTGGGTTAAACACTGTCCACTCTGTGTGTGGTTTGGACTCAAATTGTGGGCAGAAAAAAAGTCTAAACATTGCTTCAGGCAATTTTTCAAAAGCAGAATGTACTGTGGGCATTCAGAGTCTGTCATCGAAGCCTTGGTTGCTGTGGTGCAGTACAGGGGATGTTTTTCAGCACTAACCATAACCCTAACCCATGTACAGACAGAATCTTTCCCTCATAATGCTAACATGACTATTTTCGCTCCTTGGCTTCTCTTCCTGCTATTTATGCTGACTGATACATCCTTTTTGCAGACATTTTCCATATTCTTTTGACTTTTCAATGACCCATTTCTGTTCTATTGACAGAGACAGAATCTTTTACCTCTGTTACCTTTTCCTGCCCATCCATCCGCGAGGTCAATATACCCACAACCCTTATGAAAACAGGGCAAATATGCATAGCACTTCCTGCTTGGGTTTGATGGCAATGCAATCGGAGACACTTTCATGCATCCGCCCATCTTTCCCGCTTTTGCAGACAGATTCTCTCCATATGTCATTCTTCTTGGTAAATCGTCACTGTTATTAAAATTGCTCAGAACATACTGAGCTAATTAGGAAGAGGAAATGTTACATTTTAGTCAGCTGAGGCCCAAATGTGCTAGTAAAAAAAAAAAAGACAATAATTACTGAGAAATAACATTAACACTGCTGCTATTGGCAAAATTTGATCTGATGTCATTAATATCAGCATTGTCATTTGTATGGAAGCAACACATTGCACCACCCTGAATCTTGTATTCATTCCCTATCCCACCATATTAAATGTAATGACTTTTGCCCTAAGGCAGCAGGCAGCACAGCATCCAAAGAATGCAATGGGAACTGGCTAATGGCACCAACATTAAAAACAGCCAGCATCTGGCCTCCTGTGCATGGACACATATGTCTGAGCTTCTCTCCAGCCTAACCAGCAACGCCCCAGGCCTCTGGACTAACTATGAATATGTTAAAGCTGCTGATAGAGTCAACATTAAGGATAATTGACTGGGCTTCTCTTCTGCTTTGGCTAGGGGTGTTCATAATTAACTGCTTAACCATTAATTGACAATAAGAATTTTGACTGATTAATACGATCAGTTAAACAGTTAAAATATCCTACATCAGTAGCTACCATCTGAGCAGGTATTCTCTGCTGCAGGTCTGACAGTTAACAGACCACGCACCAGACTGACCCCACAGCGTGTCCACATGTTGCCATTTCTGAATAAAATCCAGTAGACAAGCTGTCTGCTATGTTGAGGACTGAGGTAGGCCTGGCCTGTTTATTTTATTTTGAGGTTCAATGCCAGTCCAACTCTGTGCTGCGTGTGCAGTAGCCTGGCTGTTCACACCAGAAGTGCATTTCTCCACTGGTCAACAAGCGACAACCTCATACAATTATAAGGTACAGCTTTTTGTGTATTCCTGGATAAGAAGGTCATCGCTTCTTCCACAACGATGAAGTTAAAAGGATCATCGCCTTGTGTGATGATCTGCTGAGAGGGGCTTCTCTCAGCATCGTTCCCGGTCCACTTTAACTCCTGTGTATTGGTATTTTCTAATGGGTTACAGACACTCTTCTATTCTAAATAGTACATTTTTAATCTCGTCGGTTAACGGTTAATGATCGGTTAGTGAGTGTGGGCTATCTGTCAGGAAAAAAAAAAATCTAAATGAACAGCCCTAGTTTTAGCCTATGATGCATCTGCTTTTACCACACTGGGTCATTGGGAGCGGCAGAGATCATTGAAGTCTGGGTGTGTTTATGTGAAGTTTTCCTTTATTAGGGATTTTAATTTCTATCTTTAACAATGCCTACAGCTGTATATTTCTTGGTAGTTTCTCAGTATGAATTGTATTTAATTTACTTGTTAAATTGCGCATTACTTATGACTAGTATTTCCACTTGCATCCATGTAACATAAAGATTAAATGAATCACATTCCATTCTTAATTGTGTTTCGGTTCAGGGGAGCATCACACAAAACCATGTGGATAAGCAGTATATCTTAGCTTCTTGATTGCCTTGTTTTACTGGGTTGCAGCCTGTGCTTTTTCACAGCTGTAACATCCGCACCAACTCATGTCTGCACAATGTTGGAGACACTTGTTTACAATCCCCGAGAAAGTCTGTGAACAGGGTTTTGCCAGAACACGGGTGGTGAGAAAAAGACATATGCCGTAATGCAGGAAAAAATAAGAGAAAGGCAGGGAAAAGGAACAGATGGTGAGACAGAAACCAGGAGAAAGAAGTGACAAACAGAAAAAAACTAGAGGGAATAAATAGCTCAGACACAGACAGCTCGAGATGGGGAGTATAGCAGAATCAGAATTGCAGAAGAAATTAGGTGAAGGGTACAAAAACATCGAGTGCAAGACAAGAACGAGAGAGAACAGCAGCTAAAAGTCAGAAAATGAGAGACAATAAGGGAGAAAAATGACTGTGTGACTGACTTCAGGCAGTTCCAAATGTCTCACCAGATGTTCCCAGATGCAAACTCTGCTCCTCCAAGATGACTCCACATTAACCTGACTTTATTGTTACAGATGTGGTTCTATTGGCTGCACTCCTGATTTACACCCAGCCAGAGAGCAGACTGGCCTCGCCTCCCAGGACCCCTTCAAACCAAAACGCCACAACAGGGAGGAGGGAGCAGCAGCCGAAGTAGCAAGCTGGGCGTATAGTGGAGAAAGATTGCAAAGCAAGAAGGCATCATACTGCGCCATAATATGACCCTATTCCAGGCATCTGGCATTAGGAGGGAAGCTGAATGTTTCCCTGACTGCCTGGATGGCAGAGTAACCCAGGGCTTGCTTTCTCTGTCCTCTGGATTTAGTCACCACCTTTTCCCTCTTCACTCTGTGTCAGTGTTTCCTCTCGGCTCACAACGAGCTGTGGAAAATGCTGGCAAGAGACAAAAAGACACTGCTTTAATCAATACCAACACAAGGCCTTGGCTGAAGAGCACAGGGAGCGATAGAGAGAGGGAACGGAACTGAGACAGAGCAAGATGAAGCCTCAGCCGAGCTGCTTTTGCCTTGAGCACAAATTGCTTTCGGAGCTCAACGCCTGTAAGAAGGCGAAAGGGAAGCAGAAATACATGTGGCTCAAGGAGAACAGAGCCGAGCCAGAGTGAGCGATGTCACAACCCCCTGGTGTGCGCAGAGCAGCGGCGCTCGTGAACGCGGCTTTGGGGGCGACGGTGTCTGGATAATGAAACCATAAAACAATGGCTGCAATCATAATCAGCAATGTCCAATATTGAGGATAATTCTTGTTCATTCCTCATCTGTAGACTTTTATTGTCATCATCTGCGCATCTGGAAAGCCAAGCTGAAAGACTATATTGTGTGACCAGAAATCAGGCTTTGAAGGTTTGCCTGCTTGTGTATGCGTATGGTTCTTGGAGGGATTAGACTGACATGCTGGTTTGCAGATTTTACAATATCAGTCAGTCAGTGTTACCCCCCACCCACCTCTGATATGACAGAGGATGCTTCCTAACCACAGGCACATGAAAAAAATAAATAAATAAAACCTGCAGCTATATTCCATTTCCTTTGTACATTTTGGATCACCCTGTTTTAGGGAGCTACAAACAAACCTAAAGGATGATTTTTAGAATAGGTGTTGGTGGAAAATTTGTCTTCATGTTATTTTTGAGGGTTTGCAAACATTAAAAAAGAAAAAAGCTGGATCAACAATTCTACAAAAAACCTGTATATCTGGATGGGAGTTACCCAGAACAACCTCAGTCTTCTGCTGGCCACTGAGCAATAAATGCCTTGCTTGATGACATGTCACCAGTAAATGTTAATGGAGGAGAGAGTATTCATCTTTAGCATTACCTAATAAGTTTTCTAGCTGCTGTGGGGGTCTCAGAACAGATTTATGGGGCAGCAGTACCCTTAAGGTTTTGGACGGAGGAATCCCCCAGCCTGGAGAGGAGGAGAAAACTACAGATGGAGAGCACAAATGAGTAAAGACATTAAATATCTTATTTAAAAAAAATGAATTTGACATGTTTTCGCTGACAAAATGGCCCGTTTGTTACCAATACAACATTTGGCATGGTGTGTTTCCTGTTCACATTTAAGGAAGAATGTGTACAGATGCTGTTGAATACTGGACTTCAAGCAAATGCCAACATGTGCAAGGCAATCGAAATCTGTTGAAAGGAATAGAAGCTAAATGGTGGAGTTTGTGTGTCATGGCAAAATAGACACAGTTGGAGGACACGATGAAAGTGAAAATATATAGCAAAAATTACACATATAAAAGAAGCAACCATCCTTTTATGACCATTATTACTTTCCACAAAATATACCATACTTTTCATCTTTGGGAGAAAATAGTTATAATGCTCTTTATGTATTTATTATTTTTATCATGATTTAATTATACTTTTTTTTTTTTTTTACATATACATATGAGGAAATGGATGTAGTGACTCACGATTTAAAAGATTCTGGCTGGGGGAAATTCAAAGTGACTGGTAACTTTAAAATCTAACAGCCATTTTGACTTTGTGACCCAAAAGTTAATTTCGATCCCTGATCACACAGACACTGCTCACTGTTGATCGTTTGCAGGTGATGCTGTGTTGGGTCTTAAAGAACGAAGCTGAGGAAAAATGGTCAAACGTGGCCAGCCAGCCTGCGCACGCTGCAGAAATCAAAGCCAAATGTGGCGCTTTGTTGTACCCACAAAGTTCTTCATTCTGCTAGTGCGAGCTTCTCCGTGGCTAACAGCAGGCTGTCGTTGTACTGGGCAGCTCGAAGGTGTGAATGTGGAATAAGGCGTCTCTGGGAAAGAACAAGCGTACTCACTTTATTTTCACTGGATTATAACAGTTGGAAGAAGAAAATGGTTTAAATATGTGGTTGGAACCATGAGTGTACTTCCCACTCTGTCCCATGATGCTTTTTCCAAATGTTATAATAAAGCCCAAATGTTTTAGTGGAGCATGTCTATAAAATATATCATCTGTTAAATTATAAATTTATTACTTCTCCTTTTTTTTTTTCTTTTTTTTTTTGACATTTGCCTAAAACCAAACAAATTTGATGCAATGACCTGGAGCAGGATAGTGGCAGAGAGCTGAAGCTTACTAAATTTATAAGTCTGACATTACAGGATTAGTTAGATAGGAGCAATACATTCAAGAACACAAATAAACACCAATTATTAACATGTCTCCCCATCATTAACCAACGCTGTGGCAAAGTATTACCACATGTTGGTCCTCTTAGCTTCCCTGTTGAGCTATACATTAACTTGCCCACAGACAACTGCGCTCTGTCAGCATCACGGGAAAGGATTGTGTATTTGTGTGTGCGTTTAAAGGGGGGGGGGGCGCGTTCACTGGGTCTTCTTCTCTGCTCATCCCCTTCTTTTTCATTTTACCCTTTTCTTCCTCCGTCTCTTATTCTCTCTTACCTCCATCGCAGCCTGGGGCTCCTTCTAATCGTCCTCTGCTGTGCTGATTGGACTTTTCATTAGTCAACTCCCCAAGGCTCAGTGTGACCTCCTCTGGGTCACTGCCTACTGATTATACCCTTCGTTTTTTTTTTTTTTTTTCTAATTCTTCTTCTCCTTCTTCTCCTTCATCATCAACTCCTTGAAGAAAGGATGGAGTGACGCTGACATCATGTATCCCGTCGCATTCCCAAAACCAATCTTGTCGAACAGGTAGAGGGAGTCAATGTATTGGAGTGTTTTTAAGCATACTGTAACTTTTGAGTACTATCTATATACTTTTTTTTGTTTGTTTTTTATTGTTAATAAGGGGTTGGCAGTTTGGAGGGGAGGTTACAAGGTTATCAGATGTTCTGCACTGTACTGTGCTTCAGTAAACAAAACATGTTTACCCTGTGTAGCTGCAGTTGTAAAACTATAGTGTGCCATGAAATACTGCGAGGGAAAAGAGTAAAATTGGCTTCTACCATGTCGGCTACTGCTTCGGATGGTTAGAGCTGTCTCTGCATATTTGTTGCTTGACGCAAAAACCTTATTGGATCTTAAGCATTACCTACTGCCCATGACATGTCCTTGGAAGTCAACAAACCACCTATAACTCAGTCGCTGAAGGGATTTTAATGATGCGGCTATGCCACAGGCTGCCAGCGCTGCTTACAAATCTGATGGGTTGTGTCTAAGATGTGTACTGGAATCAGAGAAGCACGAGTGTGTGTGAGTGTGTGAGTGTGCATTGGGGGGGTAGACATGTTTTTGCCATCTGACTAACCATGACCTTGTCCAAATGAAGCCATAAGCCCCCGCCCCAGACACACACACACACAAACAAAGTCTCATCCCTGCCCCCCCCCCCCCAAACCCGGCATGCTCCAAAAGCTGGAACAGATTACTCCCCTGTGTGCTTCTTCTGACTCTGATTGCTGTTACATCCAGATAGGCTTTCAAGTGGCCTCCTGTGTGTGCAGTGCCCCATGGGATGCAGCCCAGTGCACTACACATGGGGACTATTACCCCGAGCCGACGGAGGCCCGCATACAGCGCTTCGCCCCTCCAGATTAGGCCGACGTGGCCCTCATCCTCTCCACAACCCTCTAAACACCCATTTCCACCCCCCAATCATTACAGTTAATCACAGTGATAGTTCTGTCCATGGCCTCTCTCTGCAGTGGAGTGGTCATTCTGCTCTATCAGCCCAGTGTGCGCAACGTCTGTGTACACCGACAAGCATCACTAGCTGAGCTCTAGAGTGCAGTCAGTGGGTTCAGCTCGAACTGGAACACACAAACACACACATACATCCATTTGCAAAATTTCCTGTGAATACAACCACATGACAAAGCTGGGAAGCCGCCGCGGAGTTCACTTTAACTGCAACATACAGTACGAGGCAGTATCAAGTGCTGTAAGTCATGTCAGGACTGAGAGGCAAATCTCTCAGTGCTTTGTAAACTCTACAGCAATGCCTTTATTGTCAGCACAACCTGTTTCAACAAAGGGTGTTCTCCACTGAGAATAAGCCAGATTTATTAAAGGAGAAACTGCAGGACTGTGAGGCAGAGATAACCCACACTGCTATTCTTCATTCTACTTTGCACTGGCATGCGAGTGTGGATTGTGCATTTTTGTGTGATTTAGAAAGTGGAAAAGCCTGTGTAGGATGTGTGTGTTTAGAGGCAAGAAGAGGGTGGATGTACTTGTTACTAGGTTGCCTGTTTTGTAAACACAATCTCAATCAACCACTTGAGAGAGAAGGACAAATGCTCCGAGTGTTTTTGGTGTTCCCTCCTCGAACACACTCGTAAGTAACTGAGCTTTTACAATACCGACGGCTGTTGTAAAGAGAAATGCAAAAGAAACGAAAACAAAATAAACCAGAAAAAAATAATAAAAAAAGAGGAAGGAGTGCTTTAACAATCTCAAAGAACCTGAGGTTCTCTGGGAGGATACAGCAGGTGATTTATAGAAGACCTTACTGCAGACTAACTCACAAATACAGTGTATCATGACAGAGGAAGAAGAAATATCTGAACTTACATGGAGGTAGACCACAGCAGAAAAATTTATGACAAGTAAACATACCATTAATGCTTTTCACAAGGAGCTAAGCTGCAGGGATTTAAAACAGACAGTGACAGAAAGAGAGACAGGAGACAGAGAGGGGAGTAGTTTTCATTTTTTCCAGTCGCAATTTAGGTATTAGCGAAGAGTCGGGGGACAGGAAGCCGAGACAAAGGCTTAACCAGTGAAATAAATTATGAGTCAGACTTGGAAAGTAATTGCTACGGATGCAGATTCATCAGCGATCCAGCGTGTCACCAAGCGCCTCCGTTCTGCGTTTATCTGTGCTGAAATGGTGAAAACAACGTTGCTGAAGAAGACGCGTAAACAGTTCTCAGACGCAGAAGCCATATCAAGTTTGATGAAGTGACGAGAGCAAATGGAAAAGAAAAAAAAAGAAAAGAAATGAACATAATCATAACTCTCCCAATCTCTCCAAATACACTGTAATTTATATCCACTGTATCACAACCAATTAACTCCTACCATTATGTTAAATATTACTCATTACAATAATGCCCTGCATTCTACATTTTCTCCCTTTCTGCTCCAGCGTTGTTTGCTTTGATTTATTAGCGTTATGAGTCAGTGTTGGAGTGGTGTCACAGGTTGTTATTTGCAGCTGCCGAGCTGTCACCTCTGAGAGTGTTCACTTGGCAGATCTTACTGTATATGAAGCGAGAGAAGCTGTTAAAATCCAGGGGAGGCCAGCAGTGCATTAGCCAGAGTGATAATGGAAAATATCTTACATGCTGGAGTACATTCTTTATTTTAGTATGCACTACTGAATAACCAAATTCCACTTATTTTCACACTTGAGCATAAACAGATAATAAAAGTTAAATACTTGAATTTAATTTTTTTTTTTATCCCACCCATGGAAGGTACTGGTTTGGCTTGAAGGCACAAACATGTTCAAGACATACTGTATGTGGACAGCAACCTGTGCTTGAGCAAAGCAACTTGAGAGAAAACAGTAATTATGTCGACTTTTGGACACTCAAAAACCTCGAGTGTTTATTGTAATGCAGGAGCACAGACGAGGTTTGTCATTTCATCTATACTCACTAGAGAAACTGTCAGGGCTTTTATTTTAGTTGTGTGTGTAATTTTTCATTTTTTTTCCCCAAGAAATATTTTCCTGACAGTTCCTGCATGGTGTTTCATCTGAAGCTCTGTCTCAATTCAAGGGGGTGTTGTTGTGAACTGCACTCATGACTGCGGAGAAAAAAAAAATGTTATTCTGTGATCACGATGAGCACGTTCCTCACATTACTCAGTGATGGAGGCCTGTGAAAGTCAGGCAAAAGTCAGAAAGAAAGCCTTGCAGAACAATTGGCCTGTGTCCTCAGAGGAAGGTTGAGCCCATTTAAAATCATCACTTTGTTTTTGCTCGGGACTCGGGGTTACAGTGCTGCCTGTGACCTCACCCGTCACCATTTAGCTGACAGCCACAGAATGGTAACCTTGTTAGATGCGGGGCTGAAATGGCTCTTCCCTCATAGATAACAATCAGTGTGTCTGTGAACTTCGATATGACACAAATATGAACAAAACTGCAGCTCCACGGCGAAGCTTACACTGGAGAACATCAAGCATGGACAGTTTCATAGGGCAGTTCCCTGTCATAAAACCTTGTTATGTCTGAGGGAATTTCTTTGGCAATGTCTCAAGCCACTTCTAAAAATGCCAGAGTGGAAGATCTTTTTTCCTCTTTCGCTTTCTCCCAGGACTCTTTTTTCTTTTTTTTTGTTTTTTACAAAACATCTTTTCCTTGTGTCACTGATATGTGCTGCTTGCTCTTTAAACATCACTCACTTCAGACTTCATGTAAGAATTGGAAACAGCTGCTATAGCCGATCGTAGGGGGCAAAACTGCCTGTTTTTTTTCACCTTTGTTACAATTTGTCCTGCTGAAGCGCTACAGAGGCGCCGTAGCAGCACTCTGCGCTCTGTCACAGTCACATCGTCCAAATTGTGAGCAATTAAAAGCAAGACAGGTCAAAATGAAGGGTCACATCCTGCACTCTGAAAAATGAAGGGCCATTTTTAGCACAGTTATGTGTCTACTTTGGACCAACATACATCTATGTAAAGCTCTGACTCAGTATGTACTCATATCAAAAGATAGTGAAGAGTGTTCTATACTGTTTGAACTTGACACGTCCTTTCAAAATTACATCATAAACTAAGTACATAAAGGATTTTCCCACCATTTCAGGCGAAAGGAGGCTCTTGGTTTAATGTGCAGCTGTTGATGCGATGTACTAGAACACTGGGATGTGCATTACAGATGAAAACCACCAAAAAAAAAAAAAAAGAAAAAACGACAGCTCTACGGTGCAGTTGTTCAAGAAGGACTTCATCATACAGGTCATAGATCAAACTGACAAGAGGTCTGAAGCAGCTGAAGCAGCTGAGTAAAAACAAATAATTTCATCTGGATTTGTCAGCACTGAACCGTACCAGATTCATTTGAACAATCTCAAGGTATGACTCAGACCCCACTAACGCTCTCTCGCCTGTTGCCTCCCAGCTCCACAGCTCTGTTTATTGTCAATAGGCTTGGTAATGTGATATACAGCACTGCGGCAATAGCTGACATGCTATCAGCAATGCCATAAATTTAAAAGAAAATCAACGAGTTGGACACAGGTTTGATTCCAGTGAAACTCCCTGCTGCTGATGCTGAAGGAAACCTGATTTATTAATGGCTGCTTGTGTGGCATTCATTTCTGTCTGAGAGAAAGAAAAAAAAAAGAAAAATCAATAAGACCAAAAGTCTTAAGTGGGAATAAGAATGTGCATATGCTTGGCTGCTGTACAAGGCGAAGCACAAGGCAACTTTGCATTAGTCAAGCGGAAACACACGATAGAGTACTTGTAAACAGCCAAAAATATGATGGAAAACACCGCTCAAAAGGGCTGATTAAGAGAAGGAAAAAAACATATCACAATAAAATAACTCCCAGACTCCCCCCCCTCCAATTCAACTAATGGGGTGGGGGAGAATATTTTTGGGAAAGGAAAAGGATTTACAAGAGTTGTGGACTTGTGCAATTAATCTCCATATGTACAGTTGATGTATTGCGACAAGATCTCACTAGAAGAAATAAAGGGACATGCCACACAAATTCACACAATCTGCCCTCATTTCCTGGGCTGGAAAAGAGCAGAGAAGAGCTGTGGGTGTTCCATGGCCACGTCTTCTTCGATTTGGGAAAAATCAGATCAGTTCTTTTCTGTGGGCCTGATTTCCATGAACCCACTAGCATTTTGCACAGCGACAGCTTTCACAGTAAATTACACATAATGAGTGTTTTTTGCATGTGGGAGAAGATGCCAGAAGATTGAGTCTGGTCTCCTGAAATGTTATAGAATGAGGTAAATGTAAATACGCAAAATACAGATATGAACTCTGATTCAAAACATCCAGCACATGAGAAATTTAAAAGAGGAAACAATTTGACACTGAAATAATGCAGTGGTTGTCAATGTGCTTATACATTCACTTCCTCCAACATTTGCCTCTCAGGTTCAATTCCTAACTTAAGGTTTTGTAATGTGGAAAGTATTAATTTAATGCTAAATATTTTCTTGTTTTATCTTACACATGCCTTATCCATTTTATCAAGTAATAATCTTTAAATTAAAGAATTCTGAATTTAGCCACATTTCTTACTAGGTCATTCTGTTGTCATCTAATCATTTCTGTTAGAAGGCTCTATTAAAAAGTTTATTGTAGTTTACTAATCTACTTGTCATGAACCTTCACTGTCCTTGTCTCTTTCATGGTTTAATATCATTAATTGGATCTATGTTTGTTGTGTAGTTGCTTATAGTATTTATCATATATATCTGATTGCTTTATCTATCTGTCAGTTAAAAAGATTACATTAAGAAAAATAAATGTTTGTTGTCAAGGTAACCTCCCGTGTGTTTAATGGGGTTGTAATCATGTAAAAATGTTTTATGTTGTTTTCTTGTATAGTTTATTATTCTGATTTTAACTTGAGGACTGCATCTGAATGGGGCTGCTGAAAGTGGTGATAACTGAAAAGGGATGACCAAGATACATCCGAACAACAATAGAAGACAATGTACCGGTGACCGTGTGGGTCAGCTTGCTCCATGCACCTGAACTTGTTCCTAACATGTCTCTCTAAACGCTTACAAACACCACAGTGGCACTGCCTGCTAAACATTCGGCTGTAACACATACTGTACCTCGAAACGGGCTTAATTAATTTACACCTCCAGCTGTGTTGACATACACCAGCAGTGCTCAGAGCTAGTTGGGTTTCTGCTTTGGCACTCCAGAGGCTAAACCAAGTAACAAGCTCCACTCCCTGATGGTGAGGAGATACCAGGAGGATTAACCCGAGGTGGAGAGAGCAAAGCTGTCAATGACCTTTCTGCAGGAAGTGTCCTGCTCTGTCAATCAATGACGAGCCATGTGGTGCTCATGTTGGTGGTGCTTCAGTGTCCTTTGTACTGGTGGGAAACACCTGCAGTCTGTCTCGGATTTTTTTCCTGTGGCCTAACTTGTACACAGCAACAAATTTTCTGCAAGCCACATGGCCTCAGAGCTAAACATGAGCCAAGAAACAGTAACTAGCTATTGATATACGCCGATACTATATGAGGAGGGACTACGCCGCGGTTGTAATTCACCTCCTGTTGAAATGAATCAGCCACAGAATGCAACTCTTGCAGCACTGTCTCCGCCCACTCGTTTTCTTGCTAATGAGAGGGAAATATTGGTATGTTGATTTCTTGTGGGATCCAGAATGACTTCATTTTCCTCCCAAATTGACCTAAGAACAACAGTAACATTTACTGGGGATATTTTCTCAGTCAAACCACCGCTGCAAGACCACAAACAAAACTAAGTGTTATTGGAAAGCACTGCAGACAAACTTACCCTGTATGTCTCTCGTGTCCCTAAAATCACACACACACACACACACACACACACACACACACACACACACACACACACAGTGTATACACATGCATGTGTGTGTTTGGGCATAGTTGTGTGTGCATTCAAGTGTGTATGTGTGTGTGTCAACCTACAGTATGTGTCATATATATATACACACACACACACACACGTGCTGGAAAAATGGAAAAAGCACTTACTTTCAGCCGGAGAATAATTGGCCCCCAGAGCCATTATGAGTGGCTCACCCATGTGAGGTAAGAGTCAGTACTGACCAACACTAGCAAACACTGAGTGCCTCTATTATTGATGATCTTCCTACAGTAGGAAAAAAAATGCAATGGATTATTTTCAGCCATTTTTCCTGCCGTTAAAAATTAAACACCCTCCATCATAATTAATGTAATTTCTTAGGCCACGGGAATCTTTTCTAAGAAATGCACACATCTCTCTAATTATGGCTCCTTTCATTTCCCATTAGGGGTGGAAATTTATGCATTTATGTCTTTCTCCAAATAAAAGAATAACATTATGTGCGCTATTCAAATATTTGACAGCTCTTAATTCGTTTCCTACAGTGTATATTTATTACTCTATATGTGCCTAAATATGTATAATACAAAGTATATTTTCAATTTTAGCCCATAAAACACACCCTTTTTTTAAAATAATATTTTATAATATAATATTCTTTTTATGGTGCATGCTCCATACTTCAGCATAATATCTTAGAAGACTTATAAGACTGCCAATCTTCTCAACTCTTGTTCCATTAATCCTTCACATGAGTTTGGATGATTACTTTGTCGATGCAGGCCTTGGAAGTAAGATGCAACTTCCCCGGGTGAGCTGCAGCACATGTGATTTACACTATCGATCCAACATCCTGATTAGAATTTTTAATTAATGAAGGAGGCTAATTGCCTAGAGAGAGGAATTCGCCCGACCCTGAACGAGCCTGATGATTTGCGTTGCGGCACTGAGCCTAAGTTAATTGCTAGGCTGATTTAACTTGCCTTGCCAGAGATAATATGCTATGCCACGTTTGAAAGACTGACCTCACTCTCTTCCTATTTAAAAATCATATAAGCCTATGGCAAAAAGGGAGTGAGGGAAAAAAAAAAACGGTCCCCCAGTGGTGTGAAGAGATGTTCATGTGAATTAGTGCAATGACCGACTGTGTAAGATATATACCAGATTTCACCAGGCATGTGTGCCAAATGTAACCAGTGTTTTTTGTATTTAGGTAATGGAAGTAAGATTCAGAGGGCTGGGAAATGGAAGGGGAGGGCTTGCTTTGCGACAGGCTCCGATACCTTGACAATAATCCCTGCTTTTCCCAGAGCAGGGATAAGGGCCACTAGGGGTATTTCCACAGCCTAAAGGCCTTCCATTAACTATTAATCTTCTCCTGGAGAGCAGTGGGGGAACCGTCGAGTCACAGCTGCCATCACACTGCCTCATTTTTTTTTTTTTTTTTACCCCCTACTTCCCCCTATTCCACTGTTTCCATTGGCAAACAATCCACGGCTAGGAGTCATGCTAATTAATTTTAAATAAAATACATTGGTTATGCATAATTTATGCTTAAAGCCCAGAGCTACCGGTGTTAGACAAATACACAAACTCCATACTGAATTACCAGCCACTTGAGCTGAGAGGAAGAGTGCCGGTCCTTGGCAAAGTATCAAAGTCGATCCTTGAATTTTTTAGGTCACATTTGTCCAAACCAAACAAACACAGCTGAGTTTCTGTTGTAAAAGGAACATTTAAAGTGTCTGATGTTTTTTGGGCTGGCTACTTTGGATTGCACACAAAAGGTACATCATTTCTGTATTGTATATACCTGGTAAACAACAAAGGTTATCCATTGTAACCCTAGAGTGAGTACAGGCGGTGGCTTAAACAGGCTCTGTGGACTTGCACACTCACTTCTACAGAGCAGAACCAACTTTACCCTACACAGTTATCCATAAGGTCTGTTCCTCGAGTGGGGGTGGGCGGGTGTTTTCCATCTTGAGCCAACTAAACTAGCCCAACTTTTACTGCAGGCGTGATCACTGGATCATGATAAGACCAAAATAGACATGTGACATACTGAGTTGGAAGACAATAAAAAAGGTGTAATGTGCAATATTTTCAAAATATACAGCTTTATCCTAGCTTCAAATAGGATAATCATTTTGTGATTCATATGTTTAGGAGCTGAATATCATTTCATGTTATCTGCATTTTTATATTTAGTCATATTGCTGCTACTCTTAATATATTATGTTTGGTCTGCTATGCATAATTATAATTATGTTTTCTCTGTCATTTCTAGTAACCATAGAGCTACATGAATGTTCCATCATAGCCACTGCTGACACTTGCCAAACTTAATGAGCAGTTCAGGGCAGTCGGTGGCAGTAGGGGCTTTGTTGTGAGCACTGTTGTGGATTACACTGGAATTTGTGGTGATTGTGATTACATTTATTTTTCAATAGCTATTTTTAAAATTCTTTCTGAGGCATATCCTGCTGCTGTAGGGGGGCTAAATCAGGAAATGCTCCAATGGGTCAGAGCAGAGGGTAGGGACAAACAACCTTTTTGGTTGTTGAGGTTGGAAGATTTGTTGGACTTGAAACAGTGCTTGCATTACCTTCCTTGGCATTAACATGACAGAAAGTCTGTGACCTTAGATCCTGCCAAAATGTGAGTTGCGACTAAAACCCATCCAGCAGTACAGGTGAGAGGACAAAAGTCACCCAAACCAAGCCGCATTGACACCAAACAGACCAATCTCATTCAGCCTAGAGCACAGGACTAAAAGTAACCATTACTGGCAGACAGGTATCCCACCAGGACTTCTGAAGAACAAGAATATTTAATGGAGTTGGGGACAAAGGTCAGAATCGCTTCATGAATGAGCAAGCTATGCTTTGCTCATGTCGACAAGCCCAGAAAAACAGACGTCAATGTCATTCCCAAGAGGCCCTGTAAGCCTCATAAGACCAACTTCACATGACCCGATATAGGCCTCACATAGGAGAGGGCCGCATTATGACTCAGGTAAAATACAGAAACAAGATCACAGAAGTCCAAGAAAGGAGACCAGAGAAGAGAGGATAGAAACTCCTCAGGTCCACTCTACCACTGAGACTCCAGAAGACTGGAAAGGACCAGAACTTTGTTGTCTACTACACCAGAGCGTCACCAATACCTGAACTGTCAATCACAATACAAGAGCCACAGTCACCAGAGGAACATCGCCAAGTGGACAACAGTGAGAGGAAATGGAGGTTGAGACAATGATTTTTGAGAGTTTTGGACTTTTCCTACTTTCAGCCTTATCACACAGAATCAAAGGAGGTTGTGAGTAGAGCTATTAGATCAAATATAGGGACAGAATAATTTTTTCATTAAAATAATGGTTGTATTTTGCTTTTATAATTTTTGAATCTGTTTAACTGCTTGGGGTGATGGACACTTCCATCCTGGACCTTCACGTAAATGTGAACCGGTAGACTGAGTTGTTATGCCATCCCCTTGCAAAAATCAGATATACGTTCATTAGCTATACTGCTTATCCTATCCTATCCTTTAAGGGTCACAAGGGGGAGCTGGAGCCAATCCCAATTGACATTGGGTGACTGTGGGGTACCCTCTGGACAGGTGGCCAGTCTATCACAGGGCTGACATGTAGAGACAAACAACCATTGCCACTCACATTCACACCTACGAGCAATTTAGAGTCGCCAATTGACCTAAACCTGCATGTCTTTGGACTGTGGGAGGAAGCCCCATGCAGGCATGGGGAGAACATGCAAACTCCACAAAGAAAGGCCCCAGCCTGCCAGCAGGTACAAACCAGGAACTTTCTTGCTGTGAGGCAGCAGTGCTAAAGTATTAAATGTCGACCTGCTGAAAGTGTTGAAGAAACATCAGTCACGGCATCCATTTGGAGCAGATTGATGTAGCGGTATTCTTTGAAAACCCAGTCTGCTAACTGCTTTGGTCATGCACACCTATCTGTGTGGTGACCCCTGTTGTAGAACAGGAGGTTTGTCCAGCGCTCCAACTCTTGGCTGACCATTTAAGGGATAGTCAGGTTGTGGTGGAACAAGAGCCCCAATGTAACCACTGGCTTAGCGGGCACATGATGTACAGTGCTTTCACTCTTGGCAGCTTTTAAAGATATACTAGTAAGATTACTATCATGTGTCTAGGCTCCGTTATAGATATAGTAATAAGGCCTTGGAGTATACGTAAAAACTGAAATCCAAAATATTTTGACCATAAAGTAAAAGAGCTGAAAAATGTTTACCAGACAACCAGAAAACTAAGTGTAGTTTGGCTTTAAAATATGCTCTGTAAAGGCCACAGACTTATAAAGCTGTCACTGGTCGTTGTCAGTGCTTTTGTTGGTTTAAGCCTCTGGCGGCCAGTGGTTTTGCCTCAGTTGTACCTGCTGACCTTCTTGAGAAAGCAGCTAAAGACTTTGCTGAGGCTTGGACCCAGGCTTAGTAAAAAAAGAAAAAAAAAAGAAAAAAAAAAAACCCCGGAAACATAAGAAACTTCCGCCTCTTTCCCAGCCTTCTCCTCCAGCTATTGGCATCTGAGTACGAAGCACTCGACACAGGGCTGGGATTTATGGAGTACTGGAGAGAGGAGACGGGGAAAGCAGTCATTTCAGCAAGGAATAAAAGCACTTTTCAGATGGTTATTGTATGCTAACCAAGAAAAATACAAGACAACTTTTACAGAGCCACAGACCAGACTGCATAAAACATGTGCAGTGTACACATCACTCAAGTTATATCTACAGTTCTAGCATGTGCTATTTTGGTTAAGCAAATTATTATTGCAATTTTTTTCTTCATTTCACTTTGAGGAGTTTTTTTCCCTAGAAGCTGCTTCGCCTTGTAGGCAGGACCATAGTGACCTAACTGATGTCCTGCTGTGGAAGAGCGAAAAGAGGATTGTTATGAAGTGACCCGCCCAAGGAAGGAAACAAGCCCATGATGAGAGTCTACATTGTTTTGATTTGAGTGACACATAAAGAATGACCATCTTCCAATGAACTGTGGACCAGGGGAGAAGCAAGAAAGGCAGAGAAGGAGAAATGGGCAGGGAGAGAGAAAAATGGAGGAGGATGAAAAAGAAGGAAACATTCCCAAGCTGGCCTGGTTAATTGCACGGGATTGGAAACAGATGCACAGCCGCAGTGACGTTATCTGAGTAGACCTTGAAAGTCCTTCTGGTTTGAGGGGAAGGGGGATCGGAAGACTTGAGGAGCACGGCGATAGATAGGAGGGATGACAAAGAGAGATATTAGGGAAGATCAATCGGTGCGATGGCATGTGGGTTTGCAAAGGATCAAAATAACAGATAATGAGGGGTAGGACTAGTAATTGAGGCTTGGGTGGAAAAAAAGAAGACAACGACTAGAAAGTACTCACATCAAGGAAAGTTGGCTTTGTACAGAAGATATTACATTAATTTGTTGTGGATGTGTATTTTTTTTTGTTCCATCTTTGAGCAACAGCATGCAGATATTGACACTCCACCTGTCTGATCAAATCAAGACTTCTCTGCCTCACTGTTCATTAATTGAAATGTCTCCCTAATAGTGTCAAGGCAGCAAATGAAGTTGTTACTGTATCTCAAAATCATTTTTCAATATAAAAATGTCCCCTCCCACTTTTGGGTTACCAATGGTGATAACTACAAAAAACATGTTGGCTTTATGCGAGTTCACAAGGGTATAAAAAAAACTCATACTGAAATGTAGGGAAATCAAAGGTTTAACTTACAGTATATATATATAGCTTATAATATAAAGAAATGAAAGACAGTTTGTACATTTTTGCTCAGGGTAAGAGTTTCTTTTTGTTATTTTACATTGAAGTTGAAATATCTTTAAATGTTTTGCAGTTTACTCTTACAATTTGGACAATAAATTGCTCACAAGACAAATATATTCTGCTACTCAAACAAACACACAGTCGCATCACACACACACACACACACACACACACACACACACACAGACACACACACACACACACAAACACAACAACAACCACAACCTGATTCCCATGTTACCTTTGAGTCTGACCTTTATCCATTAAAAGGTTTTTGGTTCAGTTTCAGAGGGAAGCCACCTCCTCAGCTAGGGTTGTGTGATTTGTGATTAGTGGGTGGATCTTAGAGCGACAGGGCCCCAGGGCCCTCACTCTCATAATTACACTCTATCCCTGGGGAGGGACCCTAGAGTGACAGCAATGTAGCTCCCATTTTTACCAGGTCACATTCGGCGATTGAGCACATCCTGTACCCTGCCAATGGCCCTTTCCTTTTAAAGAGCGATTCCCTAGGACCCTGGGACACAGGGACTAGCTCCACATTACCAGCAGGCACCTGTTCCTCCAACCTACTTTAAGGCTGTGAGGCCATCACTGTCAGGCTGCTATTCCTGCTTTTAAATAACCATCAAATGTGTGAGAATCTGGAGGCTTTTCATTTTTGAAAGGTTATTTCTTCTTTGAGAATAAGACGCTACCAATCCCCTCTTCATGATTTAACAAAGCAGACAATATGTTTCAGGCTTTGTTTTACAAACTAAATATCTGCTGTTATGGTGATTTGCCCAAACCTGAAATATTGTGTTCAAGCACAAAAAAAGACAAAAACGAAAAAGAAGAAAATGTAGTGCACAATAAATCTTCAGTTAGACAGAAATGTTAAACAGATGTAGGATTCCTTTTTAGCACTCGAGGTTTCGGTAATCCACAGACAACACGCTGTTTCACTGTGGAGGATGTGTAAACACTGATTACTACAAGAGGTATTATTGCAAAGATAACAAGATAATACTAAAGCAACAATAAAATGATCCTTCACATCATTAAATGCTTTGAATGAATGATTCCAGCATACTCTCACTGCCAAAATAGTAAATGCATCCTGACATTTTTCTTCATGCTGTTACTCATGTCAAGCATATACACATACATTATATGCTTTTTCATTAAAAGCACTTCCATTAAAGAAGGGCATACTGTAGTTCCCACAGTACAGAAAACCCACACATTGCATAAGTCTCCCTTGGCCTCTATTTACATTTGAGGGATCTGTTTGAATCTCAATTTATGTTATATTACACAACAAGTCAGCTGGGCTTTAAACAGCATTTTCCTTGAAAAATCATTACATTTGGCCCATGTAAGGGGGTGGGGTGTGGGGGTGTGGGGTGGGGTGGTAATTGCTCCAAAACTGCTCTGAAGCGGAGGTCCTTTGGAAAGGGACTGTCTTTGTAGGCTGTGTGTTTGTGTCAGTTTAATTAATCACACTGCGATCCAGTTCCTTAATTCCATCCACGTAACAAAACAGAAGAAGATCTATCTGAGCCTGATTGCCAGGATTCTAGCAGTTGTTTAGTTAGGTAGGCTAATCAGGACCGAGTGCAGATATGATGTATTGACTGGGGTTTAAAATGGATTTTGGAAAATGCACTCACTTTATATTTAACTGGTCAAACAAAATCAAATTTGAGAAATTATTGATATAACTACAGGGAAATCTAATTTCCTGTAATAGAGTTCCTTTTACCTCTTAACCTTCAGTGAGCTCAATGTTTCTGTCAAAATTCCCCTCGAGCAGCTTAGAAGTCAGATAAACCTTCTTTTTTTTCCCAATGCTGCATGACAGTGTAACAACATTCTTTATCTGTTTTTATGAGAACTAATATTATGCTCACAGGTTAAATATTTGTGCCATTTTGTATGACCGCATCATTACATCACATATTATAATTATAGATGTTTAATGCATAATTTAATTTCAGCATGAAGTGTGTCTTTTATGTTTGGAAATGTAATGAAGTGGACTAGAAGTTAAAATGAAGTCCTGTGGTTTGGAAGAAACTACTCTATAAGCCTTTAATGACCCAAAACTGTTGCATTGGTGTTTCAGCTGTTGATTCACAGGAAACTATATCTGAATCTGAATCAGACAGATATAGTCACCAGGAGGTATATGTTTGGGCATAGGATAGCCAAGAGAAATGCAACAAAGTTGGCTGTTCATTAATTCCATATTTGATTGTGTAACAATGTAGCTGACATATTTGTCATTACAGAACTGATTAGATTTGCAGTATCACAAATGCTGGCCAAGTTAGGAAATCATTTAAAAAGACTGAGAGCCACTTTTAATCAGTTTTTCAAAGGAAAACTTTCCTCCTTCTGTCCAACACTGACAACCACGAGTACACAAGTTTCAATTGCTGGCACTCGTTCAGTAAATCACAAGAAAACTCTAGGGTGATCAAAAGGACATGGATTGAATTTTAAATCCCTTTAGTTGGTTGTTTGAAACAAGGGCAAGATCAAGGTGTCCTTAACCACTGCATGACACTGCTTCATTTTCCACAATTAAAATCTCTCCTTCCTTCCCTTTTTAATCCTGATCAGGATCAAATGTGAGAATTTAAAAGGTCTCATATTTCACACTTTTCCTGTGTTTTATTTGAAGTTTTGATATCAATAAGAGGATATATTTGTGGTTTTAAGTACCAAAAACCATCGCATTGTAGTTTTACATCTCCTCTTTCAGGCTTCTCAGGATTTGGTGTTTGGAGTCTTAGGCCTGGTCCCGGTACAAACCCCTGGAACATTTGGCAGCGCTGGGGTGACCACCTCCACTGTGTTGCAGCATCCATTTCCATTGCACAAGTGGCGGAGCTCGCTGCCCCTGCCTCCAGCTCTCTCTCTCTCTTCAGCTGCTTGGACTCTCCGGGTGGACCGGTACGGTGCCAGTATGCGCCGAGGCCAGCCAGGGGAGCGAGCATGGCTGCAGGACCCGAGACCATCGGGGACACCAGGGAGGTGGGGTGATCGGGCAACAAGAGTAGAAGACTGCACATACGAAATGTGCTTCACCTAAGCAGCAGCTATGAAGGCAAAGCTGTCAAGCAGTCTATCCTTTTTTTCCAAAGGTCTGACTCCAGGCAGTGGATAGTATCATTTGACTGTGTGTAACCAAGTTTGCAGTCCATACATACAGCCATAATTATAGCAGGTTTTCAGTGTGTAACTCATAAAACAACATTATCGATGGGAAACTTAAAACAGCAAGACAAGAGTAATCCAACTATTAATAGAAGAAGATAAAAAAGCAGACAGGATTGTTGGAGAGACCAAACAAAACACTAATAAGAATTCTTTAATCAAAATCAAACAATATAGAGTGACGACTCGTTTGAAGGCAGTTTCTGAATTAGGGCTGTGCGCATTTCTCCATAGATTGAGCGCTTTAATTCTTTTACTGTATTTATACAGCAACTAGACCTGCTTTACAATCAAAAAAGAAATTGAAATCTCACTTTCTACAATATGGGACCTTTAAAGTAGAAAATGTATGATTGCTAAAAAATTGCCTTTTCTTTCTTTTATAAAAAAAACACTCTTCCTTTAAACATTAACCACAACTGTCTCGGGGGCCTTTCTATACTCTGCTGGTCCCTGACAGGCCTTTACAAAGCTCAACTGTGTCTTGCGAGGCTGGGAGACAATGTGTGGCTTCTTTGGCGTCATTTGTCTCCAGAATGCCCAAGCATGTTGACAACATAGACTTAACCTCAGGAGCTGGTGTCAAGCTGATGCTATTAATTTATGTCCAGGAGGAAGCCTCTCTGTCACTGATAGCAGCAGCTCAAGAGCACAGAGCCTATTCAAAGACAGGAGCTGCTGATTTGGTCATTGCAGTTCAGCAGCTGTGGATAACACTTATTTTATAGATTGTCTGTGCTACAGATTGTTTAGAAATAACATCATAAATTCAACAAAAATGCTGATTCCATAAAATAAAAAATACTTTTGTAAGGACTGTTTTTAACAGAATAGATACGAAGAAAATATGTGACAAATTTTTATACAAAACTAACCCAGAATAAGCAGAATAAGCACTGCATTACAATATTTACTTACAGCTACAGACACCTCTAACATTCATTTTGCAGCAATATTTTACACAGGTTTTTAACGTTGGTAAAAGCTGTTTCGCCAACTTTTACTCAACGTTTGCTGGGGAAGTACAGAGAACAGAAGGATCCAAAAGATTCATTTCAAGCAGTTAGTATGCTGAGATGTAAGGTGCTTTAAATATTCAAAGGCAGATGCTTGCATTTTAGCCCTTAAGAGCAGATTGACTTACAAATCTCCCTGCCTCTCCCGTGGCAGATGTTTAGAGCGCTTGATGTTTCATGGCTCCGCTGTGCAGCAATTGACTACAGCACATCACCTTATTATATCCCCACTATTCACAGGCCATTTGAAAGGTAACAAAGTAAAGCAGAAACTGTGTTGTGGTATAAATCATTGCACGGGCGCACAAACCAGGAAATCTTTTGTGTTCAGTGCCACCAGTAACCGACATGCTTGATTATCGCTTCTCTTTTCTCATTTCTGTTTTTGGTGCGCATTGCTCTCCAATCGTTTTACTATAAAGAACTTTGAATTGGCTAACCTGTATGAACGCCGCTACACGTGTTAAGTTTAATTAGGTTTAACTTCAAACTCTTTATTCTCACTTTAACATGTCATGTTTACTGAGTTCGATTCATCCAGTTTGAAATGGGAAGTACCCAGCATAACTCCAGTCTGCAACTGATAAGCACCTCCACCAGCAGTTGGGGTATGGATGCCTTTCTGAAGAGCACCCCGAGTAACATTCACTGTTCTCACCCATATGTTTCCAGTTGACAGTATATTTGCACCAGCAGTCCTTTGGTCACACGCCTGCTTCTTTACCCTTCAGACTGCTGAATCTCCTCCTGTCTCCACTTTCCAAACAGCACTCTATACCCCAAAATAGTCTCTTCCTCACCAGAGGATTCAAATCTCATTATCAAACTCTTACATTTATCCTTCACTAAGCTTCTATACACCTTAGTCTTTCATACCAGTTCCCATTGGGTATTAACAACATCTGTTTCCTCTCTTTACCACAGTGTCCCACCAGACACTCTCTGAAGTAGAGTACCCGCCACCTAGAACACATCTGAAACTCACTTCTCCTTACAAGCACTGAGCCGTTAATATCAGTGCCCAACGCAAACTTATACACAAACTTGAGCTCACTTTGTAGCTGAAGCAACTGCAGTATGAGCGCCTGGAAAAAAAACAAAAACAAAAAAAGTTGTGGGGTCCCGCTACATGTCGACAGAATCTGCCTTATTTTTCTCTAACTGGAGAGAGAAGAAAAAAGGCGAACCTGGGGGTGAAGGAGAGCAAAAGCACACGGTAGTAGATCAGAGGTCATCGAAGAGTGATGAATGAGCAAATAAATATGTGTCCGGGATCTGGGCCTCATAGAGCAGCATTCCGTTCCACATTCCTCTATTGGAGATCATGCTCGCGACAGGGTTCCTAGGAACATTGCACAAGACTTTCGGAAAGGTCCCCCCCCCCATACTTGGACCAGTTCCATAAAATATAGGCAGAGAAAATACATGACATGCTCTGCTGTAATTCCATGCTGTGTGTTTCAACTGAGTGAAAAGCTGTTACCATGTTGTTCTGCGCTGTGTGTGAGTACACTCCTGTCTTACACAAACCAGAACTAGCGCAGCGCCTCTTTACATTCATCTCATGTGTCTCACAGGATTCAGGTTCGACATCAGTGTACACTTACAGTAGCTACTGGTTATTTGTGGCCTGTTTCAGCATGGACACAGTTTTACAGCAGCTCATCTGTCATGATATGTTTCTGCTCAGTACAACCTCTCAAATTCCACCTGCTGTCAGATCAAACCGGCGGTCGGGAAAATTCTGGGAGACGGCGCCCCCTGTTGAAAACACTATCATTTTTTTTATATTTATTCATTTACAAAATTATTATTGGGATTGAAGAGCTTTTCATTCTGACTCATACTGACACCAGAGGTAAAAATAAAACTGTAAACTGCGAGGAAAAATCATTTAAAACCAACTGAAAGAGATATTACATGATTTACTCCAGTGTAAAGATTAAAGGTTGTTGGCATTGTCAACATGATGAATACTTTTGAATAACTGAGTATTTTTTACTTCACTTAAATTCATACCACCAGTTTCTATCGCTGCAAATTCATGTACTCATGCATAAGAATGCATCACATGAATTACAGGCAGGCTGGCATACAGAGTAGGAGGCCATCTTTAAACATAAGGCCCAGGTTAAAGCTGTCATGATGACAAACACCCGCTGAGATGGCCTTCAGCACATCAGTGAATCCCTATAAGCTCCAGGGAGGCTGTTCAGTAGTTAGACTTGACTTCTGACCTCCCTGTGGTGGGGGTCATGCAGAGAGGTAACTTCTCCACTATACATCAATAATGTAGCGCAAAAAAAAAAAAAAAAAAAAAAAAAACGGTAAGCCACAGACGTCCATTTCCATATGGTGCTGCGTCACTTATGACTCTGGTTGCAATTGTAGCATCTTTGCCAGGAGCTGGCAACTCCCATCGATTAGCAGCATGGAGTCTCTGAACCATTAAACATGCCTGGATGGACTAAGCTATTATTCTTGTGCCAGATACCACATACAGACTTTAATACGTTTAATGGCTCCATCACCATTCAGGATAAAAGACGGGGGGGGGGGGGGTACAAGAGAAGGTTCCTTACAGTGGCCGCAGCCAGTTTCTTTGCTACTCCGTTTGTATGACATTCCTACATTTATCATCTGCTGGAAGATTTCCTCCTGCCTGGTCAGTGTCCAGTCTATCGTCACTGGCACTTGGTCATATAGTAAAAGCCTGCCAGAGTCCCCATGAGTGCTAATGTAGGTGAGGAGGTGCCTGAGGAGGACTGGGCAGAAGAACCTGCCAAGACATTATCAGTTCATCTGAAGCGCTTTGCAGATTCATGCAGAGGTGAGAAAAGTGGGTGGCGTCTGTCCATGTGGAGAGAAAAGGAGAATATACAACCTGCCTATACAGGCTGTTGCAGTGGTGTGAGTACCTCAGAGTGGAAACCCAGACATCACTGAAGTCTTAGATACAAATATATATTCAATGGAAAGCATACTCAGGTCTCAAGTTCTGACAATTTTGCAAGAATTTTGATGGCGTGTAGACATCCTCAGCAGTCATTTTCTTTCTACTTTGGGCCAAAAAGAAGGTATTTGCTAGACCACCTGTCAAGTAACCATTTTCTTGAAGCTGCTAAAAAAAAAAAAAAAAAAAAAAAAAAAAAAAAAAAAAAGAAGAAAAAAAAAGTATGCTCTAGACTTGAAAAAATGAAAAACTTAAGTTCAAATAAACTAATGAAAGCTCTGAGCAGTTAACTTACTGGAAGAGAAAGCGAGAAATTGGGGAGGATATCCATAACATAGATCCCTATGTTGAAATAAGTCTTAAGACATTTTTTTATATCCAACCAAGGACCCCCTCCAGGAGAAATGTATATTTAAATTGCTGTTAAAAGTCTATAATGTTTTACTTTCTGAAGGAAAGGTTTATTTAGCTCTATAAAATATTACCTAAGATTAAATTTCCACTTTGCCCTCATCATTCAAAGTACAGTATTCTCAGCCAAAGGCTTTTAGTACAAACAGTATAGTGCTCTGCTTTAAAACACTACACAAAATTCATTCATTTTTGTACTTTCATAAATTTTAAAAAGGTTGTTTGGTACATTGTAATGTGTAATTTTGAAGTTTGAGTTCTTAGTATTTTATTAATTACATTTCTTTTCTCCACTGTCTGACATTTGGTTTAGGGGACGATTGTCATCAGATCATATCTTATTTAAAGACTTACAGTTCTGAGTCCTTACAGTCATGGCACATTTAGTTATTTGTAAGAAATTAACACACATTCATAATAAATTATATGAATTATATGTCGGTGTAGATCACAATTTTCACTCAGTGCATATCGCATTTATGACTTAAACTCTCCTCAAGGGAATTTTTGCAGAGGACTTTGCAAACTTCTGCAACATCAAATTCAGCTCAAATTGAACTTTACAGATGAAGATGCCGTCTAAGATTATTGATAGATATCATTATTTAAACATGGCGCATAACAAAAGTGCAGAGTCAAACATTTTCACATCAGCAGATTCCTCTGATAACGTCAGAGAGAGGCAAAAAGTTTTTTCTATGTTGAGCGAGTGAAGCATCCTTAACAGGGAGGAAACCAAACTGGAAGAACATGAAAGAATTTGCAAATCCTTTGACGTTCAAATAAATGAGATGTATCAAATATGTAGTCCTGTTTTATTTAAGACAGTGTCAGTGCTATGCTAAATAGTTCCCCTGCTATCCAGTAAAGCTCTGGCCAGAAATATGATTTGCTCAAAACCCCTTTTCTCTACCCATTCCCTTCAAAAATATAATCCTGAATACTTAAATATGCTATCAATTTGTTGCGGGTTAGTTCCAGTGTGTGTTTTTGGCAAGGGTTTTTGTGGGTGGCAGACAGACAAGTTAGAGAAAAAAAGGGGAAAAAACAGAGTATTTTGGTCTTGGACAGCAGAGCAGTAGTTAGGAAGCAGCTACAAGAAGCCGACTCTCCCTGAAGTAATGAACTGGGCCTTTTTTTTTTTTCTTTTGCTGGGGAGCTTTTGTTGCCAATTTGGTGGTGCCTGTGGGATGCAGTTTTTTCCCTCTCCTATTTTTCTTCTCTCCATCTCAAAGTAAAATCACCTGGGATGTAATTAATTAATTAGAATCAGTGCGCCGAGCTGGGGGGTGGGGGCGGTGGGCACATGTGTTTTCGTGGTGCGCTGTGGTCGATGTGTTCCGGGTGATTGGGATTAATAACAGGGGGCCAATTTGAACTGGGAATCAGGGTGCTTAATAGACATGGGGGGGATGTATGGGGGAAGTGGAGGAGGAAAAGGGAGGGGTTGCACAGGGGTGCACAGACCCCCCAGCCGCTGGAACAAAAGGACCTTTGTAAGGGGAGAACATTACAGTATGCACTTTACTTTAGGACACCAGATCCAAATTGTGGCTGCAGTAATCATACAACTAAATCTAAGGCAGCATTCTGGGTGAGTAAATATGCTATTACTAGTACTCATCTGGTCCACTGTACAGGGAGTCCACTATTTCCATTTTGTATATATGAGATGTTTCCATTTATTTGATTGTAACAAGCCATCTGAGCCTACTGACTCCTTCCATCAACCTCCTTGTGTGTTAACTCACCCTGCAAAACCAGAGTGAGAAGAGGTGGAGACTGCTCAGGGCTACAGTACGCTATCAAAATGCTAATACACTTTAACTCGGCTTTCTGCAACATGACCTACAAGTTTGGATTTTCAAATCTTTTCATAAGAGGAAGTTTCTCTCAGGAAGAGAGGGAACACACACCAAACATCTGGTTTAAGACCGCTCGATCAATTGCTCTGAAATCCTGAAATTGCTACTCTTGACTCTGCAATCAGAGCTGTGGTCAGTGGGTTGATGGTACAACGATGTAATAAGCTCTAGCTAAGATCGGGCTTTGACAGTGTCACTGGTGTGGATACAGACAGAGAGAAACAAACAGTGTTTTCACACTTGGGCCAATATGGAGAATTTTCTTTGATTCAAGGACGTTTCCCCTGAGAGTTCGGTACATATTTATAAAAGCTGCTAACAAATTCCAGAGAAGAGCTCTGTACATGGAGTACAACTGCTGTATGTTTTAATGCTACGCCTGGAGTAGCTTTATAAAAAAAAGAAAAAAAAAAAAGAAAAAAAAAGGAAAAGAAAGCGTTTGATAAAAGAGGTGAACTGTTGGGGTGAAAATGCATACACTCAGAGCATAATAGAAATCTGCAAAGCTGTTGAGAGTTTTCTCTGTCTACAACAGTGTGTTTTACATTGATGTAATTCATGTGATGTAGGTGGTGCAATGAATACTTGTTGCACAGTTTAAAGATTCTCATGCACAAAAATTGACCCATGGTAATGACTCCTCCTCCCAAACCACTGAAGAAATGAACCTGGGTTCTGCCTCAAGCATTTGGGCCCAAGGGAAGAATTAATTTACCTTTCTAATATCATGGCTGATGGACTTTTTCACAGGAAAGAAACTGCACGGCACAGTGTGCTTCAATCTCTCGGTTCATAAAAACTACATGTCCAATCTCTGAATGAATGTTGAACTTGTGTCATTATTATTACTCCCCTTATCTCTGTTAATATGTGAAAACGGTCGGCTGTGCTGAATTTTGCCACAGGTCCAGAAAGGAAATGACACATTTAATCTACACTAGAAAAGGAAAACAATCCAAAAGGCAAAAAGGAAAAAGAATAACACAGTAAAAAGAATGAAAGAGTTCACTACTTTATGATGGCATAGCCCAAATCAGTCACACAGGCACAGTGACAGCCTATATATATATAAACTTAATGGAAATGAAAACACTACAGCAAAGGAAACTTACTTGTAACTTCCTCCCACCTGGCATTTCACAACGAAAACCGAAACACAACGCAGCCGTCGTCTTGACCCAGAGCCTCTAATACTACATAAAATATAAGAGCTTTAACTGTTGCTGTGGTAAAACTTAACACAGTCAAGTTAAAATGAATGACAGGGAATCTACACGACGGTGAGTTTGTCCAAGGATGACTACATATCCTGATTTAAATGAAATGTTAGCAGTACATTTCCATCAGTTTAACAAAGACAAAATTCGGGCTCTTAGTGCTGATTAAATCCCCCAAAGCATGCTGGTCCATGTTTTCACTGCAATACAAATTTACCAGGGCTGCACAGACCATAAATTGATACTTGAAGTAGACTTGAACATCATCATGACATCATCACTTCAGAGATGATTTCCCCCTGCAGTGCTGCTGAAAAAAATGTGTGCATTTCAGTTTGTAGAAAGTAGAAACAGGAAATGGAAAACCATTTTTTATCCTTCACTTTTGTAAGGAGCCGGCTGCAGCTGTACAAAAATGTTCTTTCTGTAAAAAAAAAAAAAAAAAGAGTCTGCTATCAGTGGCATGTATGTTGGTTAGAAGCTGCACGATATCACAGAGCAGTCGCTGTAACATGAAAACACATAAAAGTGAAATGTGCAGTCCTGGTTCACTCTCCTGCTCACAGTCAGCTCCCACACATCAACCTTGCTGCCTTAGCAGGAAAGTGAATTTTAAGGGCTCTTCATCTTTACTCTGTGTTGGTATATGCAATACGAGAGTCCTGCATGATTCACTTTGGATGGTACTTCCTCCCTCTGCTGACATTACTAAGATTTTAATGTGGTGTGTGTGAGATTGCTTTAAGGTTGTAAAAGAGATCAAAGCCCAGAAGAGGATATGAACCTAGGCTGCCGTGCATTGTTGCCAGGCGAGTTTGGAAAGCACATAGACCAGGATAATACATCCCCTGCAGACTGCCCCTGTTATGGATGCACCATAAAAAGTCCGTACAACCTCCAACAGCTCTTAAAAGTTCAAAGTATTAGCAATTTAGAGCAAATTTGTATGTTTGTTCCTTGACATAACCATCAAAGACACAAAGATGTGCATTTCAACAGAGGGAAAATCCAGTTTACAATCTTATTGTCTTGCTCAAGGACATTTTTGTAGCACCTTAACACAGTCACAACAGTTCATGACATGAGCGTGAGCTCTGAAATACGGATTAAATGTCAGAGAATGCGCAAATAAAGGAACTAGGACCTATACCACAAAACGATTATGGGACAATGGAAAGTCAACGCATAATCGTCATTTGAATTTGACTTAATTTAAAGCAGTTTATTCATGTTTGGATTAGGGTGCGACGAATAGGTCACCTTTGGCTATGGTTTGGTAATATTATTGTAGTTCGGAATACAAGGTTACCCTCAAAACTTCAGTCACCAGTGTTGGAAGGCAAATATTCTCTCTGACCTAACCATGACAGTCTTACCTTCCACATCACTGTGTCAACATCAAACGCTGGCTTTTTTGCATGCATAATTCATGCAGCCATTTCTCCTTCATGCAATCCTTTTATGGGTGTTTAAATCTACTCTATTTCTCATATTTTCTGCACATGACATTTGAACTTTAAGACAAACTGGTTGTTTCATTTAATTTCATGGCACCAGACTGAATACCCAGCAAGGTGTGGCACATGCAATTACATGCTGTTGTACAGTCTGTGTCACTGACTACTGAATTATAACATACATTTAATAATGCTAGCATTAACAGTCAAGGTAATTAGGTATTATGTTGAAAAGTCATCCTGTTGTTGCAGTGTGGTGGTTTGCTTTCTCAGTGCAGTAAATTTCCAGGTCAATGGATTGTACCTTTGCAGTGTAAGTGTTATTGTTTCCTTGCAAGTGAATCTCAGAGGAGGTGTTTTATTTGTAGAAGCTGTACCATTTGACAGACACAACTGTGAAGAGAAGCAGATTAACCCTCCAAGACCCCGCAATCCAACGCTCTCCTTCCGTCTGTCTCTTCTGCTGCTCACTTCCATGTCCTGTATCCTTCCTCTTTGCCTTAATTTCTACTCTTTCATTTCCGTATTGCTTGTTATTTTCTTTTTCTTTTTTCTTTTTTTTAATCCGCTTCTGATCTCATCCCAACATGCTTACTTCTCTCTCATCCTGAGCGTCCTCACTTCAACTCCTCAGGTCTCACGCTGTCATACCTCACCACAAATGAGCCAACGAATCAGGAGCCCACATGGGAGCCCCTTCACACTGTACCACAAACACAGTCCTAATTAGCCTCGAAACTACCAGCTTCAGTTGAGAGACTGCATAGCTCGTCTGTCCAATCCCCTGCCCAATGCCGTTTGTCTGGATGAGTGTAGGTTAATTACATCCAGTTCGCCCGCTGCTCTCTTACCTCCCCTTGTTCTTCCCCAAAAAAAGTTTTGTTTTGTCTGCTCATAGTGAACGTCTCTCAAGGGCATCTGCATTCTGACAGGTACAAACCCTGCCTCAATTCAATAGGCTGTATTTCTCCAAAGTCAAACATATTTTAAATAATAATATAATAATAGTTATATACTAAAATTGCTAACAACACTAACTAGCTTCCATTTTCTGACCTGCTGCCTAAAAATTTCTACAGCATTCGGTCTTCTCTGTCCTGCTGTTATAACGACATATCTGAAGTATCCACGACCTCTTGATTCACCCATTTATTCCCCTCTTCTGTTTGGAACAAACATATAACATATAGATGAGTTTCTGGATATGAACTCTGCATATGACACGGGCTTTGTTCACCGGCCATCCACCTGAACCACCTCATGACCGATGTACCGCTTCATTCATAAAATAAATATAAAAAACGCAGATTGCACATGATCCAGCAATTCCATTTCCTGTAAAACATATTTGCTGTTGCTATTTAGTTGTATATAAACATAATTTCTAGGAGACCAGGTTGCCTAGCAACAACAAATGTCAATCACACATTGCCATGGAAAATGCTGAAGTTTGAAGCACACTAATTCCACAAAATGTCAAAAAACTGATTGAATTTTCCTTTAAAAATATTCACAATAGACACAGTATCATTTTACATATTTCTTTACACGAAAGGTGAGGAGACTTCAAATTTCAGTTGCTGCATGAACTCTGCCTTGCATTGTCAAGCCTGTATTACATTGATTATTCCAGAAGTACAGAGTATTTGTGTATTTCTTTGCATCAGTGTCTCTTCTTATCATATTTGACAGGTGACAATAGACTGCAGCAACATGTACATTCCATTGGGAGAACTGGGAATATTACATTTAAGGCAAATACAGTTTTTCTTCTGTCTCTAATAGGCAAAGGGTTTTGACGATGCCATAAACTTCTCCTCTGGTGTATGCTTGTTAGATTTTGTCACTATCTATCCAAGTCAGTATGTAGCCTTATGAAGAATTTATGAATACAAAATAAATTCCATCACTGCGGCGGGTGTGAAACAGTCCGAAACAAAAAAGTGTGACTGAACTGTGTTAACAATGGTTAGCAAACACTGAATGGATGATAAAAATGTTCATTCCCAATTCAAGCTAATGTGGCAGAGTGTCTGTTAATTATCTATGTATGCAGTCAGGCCTCATGGGAAGACCTCTGTTGAGTTGAAAGCTTTTTAAATGAGGCATTTAGGATATGCCATAAAGAAGCTATTAACTGATTTGTTCTCCACAATACAATTTTACATTGTCCCCAGGAAAACTTACAGAGTTACAACTTGGAAGGTAGAGCATATTAATAGCTTAAAAGGTTGGTTCCTATCCCTAGTTTGAATGGAGGCTTGTGTGATGTTCAGAATGTGTTGTTCAACTTTTCAAAAAATCATTTCAAATGTCATCTGCAATTAAGTTAATCTTCAGTGCACATAATGGAGAATTATTTGACAAGTAGGTTTGTCTAAGATGTGGGAGACTGTAGCTTTGACAGAATGCAGAAGCCAGACGTCTGTGGGCACATGAAGATAGACAGAAACACACAAAGCTCCATTATATTTTCAAATGTGACTACAATTATTCTACAATTACACGCCACATTAATGCAAACCTGTCATCTCAGAGCAGAAACTATATCTACTTACTGAAGTCGCACTGTGTGCACACAAATAGTATTTTTCTTCATAAATGAAATCAGACTACAACATATACCCTGCATTCCTGTCAACACACACACATGCGCACACACACACACACACACACACTCCCTCCTGTTTACAACTTGCCTTTGTTCCCTATGTGCTGCAAAGGGATTCAATGAAAATTCTTCTTTTTGGATCGGCCAAGGTTAAGCGAGAGAGATTTTAAGTGGTTAATGGAGAGACATATAAAGAAATGAAGAAAACACAGAGAGTGGCTTTTGTTTTTACACAAGCCCACGTTTAGACAGAGCATCTGCCTTAACACATTTGGTGAGAGTTATGCAAGGTCAGCAAATTCAAGGTCACTTTTCATTCACCAGCCTGTGGCTTTCAACATGTTAGATCCAGCAGGATCGGTGGAATTGTGAAACTCAATATTTCATGATGTTACAAGAGAAGACCTCTTGACATGCTTGAAAATTACCAGAAAATGGTATTAAAAAATAAAATGTAGAGAGTTATGGGTCCCCCACCAACACAGCTCAACAAGGCATCCCTTTTATATATTTTCTTTTTTTTTTTGAGTAGCCAGTGCCTCCATTAAGAAGTTATGAGTGTATAGAATTAAGGAGGTGAGGGCAAAGGGGGAGAGGGGTTAACATTCTGGCAGTCTTGGCTATGAGAAAGGCCAGATGACCTGCCCTGCTCATGTATGCATGTGTATGTGTACACATGTTGGCAGACATGCATGAAAGAAATGTAGAAATCTTTTGTCCTTGTGAACATGCAAGTCGCCTGCCATGTCTCTGTGTGTGTGTGTGTGTGTGTGTGTGTGTGTGTGTGTGTGTGTGTTTGTGTGCATTTTAAAACGTATTAGTTATAGATATCATTAAACCGCGAGAGGCTGGAGGTAAGGTTTTATGGAACAACAGGCCTTCAGCTGTCAACATTGCCGCCTGACCACCGGCACAGCTGCTTAAACCCAGGCAACACCAAACAAACGACTCACTGAAGCCCTCTATGCTATGTGTAGACGCAATATATTTGTGCGTGTGCATGTGTGTTGCTATGTGTATGAGTCAAATTTATAGCCTGTGCACTTTGTGTACATGCACATGCGTATGTGAGAAGTCCTGATATATCATTTTGGGTGGTAGAGCGAGCAGCGCTGGTGGTATAGGGTTGACGAGGGTTAAACCTAGCTTGTTTGAAACGGGATTAACCTCCGGACTCTCATGTGGACTGTGTGTGTGAGGGCGTGTCACATTTTGGTCTTCCCCTCACGTTCACTCCATTGAGCCGCTGAGGGCTGCCGGCGGACAGCTGAAACCTGAGAGGGTTCCCTTGCTTCTCCAAATGTGCCGGGCCAGAACCTGGCCTTTGCTTTTATTTGGTGAAACGTCCACCCAGACATGAGTCCGTTTGAGTTTCTAAAGCGTCAGGCTTTTCAGCTGCTTCGCACAAATTGCCAGCCTCTTTGTGAATTTAAACATAGGTATTTATAAAAGTCGGCTGGATTTCGCTGCTGGCTCTCCCACCAGGACTCCACCTCAGGCCTCAGTCGGTCTGTGAATGGTATCAAGCTAACAAGAAGCCTTACCAGGTTTTCAGACTTCTCCTTGAGGACGTTTCGCTGCCAAGCAAGCTGATGGACGAGACTTGTGTCACATCTGCAAGGTGTGTTAGGGCAACATTATGGTATACTTTGGAAGTTCTTGTGGGTCACACTGTTCATGTGGGATATTTCCATTCATTGCTGCAGAGTGTGTCTAGTCTAGCAGGTGTTGTCTGAGACGGCCAGGGAGTAATCCAGGCTATGACAGGCTCTGAATTATAGAGACTGGCAGCGGGCTGTGCTGAGGGAAATGGGATATGGTATTTCTGAATACAAAGACTGAGTATAGTAGCACTTTGACTTGAGCACAGCTTAGTCTATTAGCTTTCTAATCGTTCCAAAAAGACCACACTGGGTAGAATGGAAACCTACATACATTAAGGATCACAATTTATGTTCAAACTTGGGGATGAGGGAGAAACTGTAGCATAAAATAGCATCCTATAACCAATTTATTTGAATTCGTTTCCACTAAAATAGGGTAAGCCATTGGTATGATTTATCATCACAAAACCAAGACTTTCACCTTTTATTGCCGTTGCCTTATAGACTTAAGTGTGCCATTACAACAATCTCATTTTCCACCTACAGTATAGATTGAATACAGTAAGCTAAGACTGATTTGCAATGCCGCAGGTTTGCAGAAAGTGAGCAAAAAAGCCTGTCCAGCATCCTGAAAGTGCAGTTTTTCTTTGCATGACAGATAAACATGTTAATCTCTGTTTGTTCCCTTGTCTTTTCTCATTTCCTCTTGGGTTTGCCTGATACTATAATTTCACATGTGGTGTTGACACAGAGAAATCCTGCTTTGCCCACATCCAAACAATCGTATATTATTTTCTAAAAAAGGGACCGTTAACAACTTTTCATGCTTTCTGCTGTTTTTGTTTATGTCATTGTTTTTACCCCATTCTGATCATAATTGCTGCCTGTTTCCTCGATTTTCCTTTTCTCTCTCCTGCTCCCCTTTTGTTCCCTCCATGATTCTGCTTGATGTGGCTACAAAAAGGGGGCTGGGGAAAAGGGGGGGTGGGGGGGTGAGGAGGGTGGCGCATTCAGATGTAGAAAACACACCAATAAATCAGGAAAAAGAGAAATAAATGAGAGCAAACTTAACCCGAAAGAAAATAGTATGTTTACTGTGTTCAAATGGGCCCATCCATGTTTGTGTGTGTACAGTACCTGTGCTGTTTGTGTGTCTGGAATGAAGAATGTAAGCCCACGTATGTTTGACAGTGCTAATGGGAGAGAGATGTCAGTGTTAGCTGTGGTATCCTGACACTTCTGGAGTACTCCTGATACCCGCTTGTCAAGTGAATCTGGTAAAGGAACACTGCAAACGGACAGGCGCTTTGAGTGTATGCATACAACTGCAAAGCGCCATCCTGTCACTTCCTTTATTTTTATTTTTTTTGTTTGGTTTCGTTATGTAGTTCTTGCATAGTCAGTGCATGCTGCCGGCTTCCTTGCATAAAACTGGATAGATTTTTGAGTTTTCCTGCAAGGTGATATAGACATTGCCCTGTCAGCGCTCTGTGACCGACAGGTGTTTGAGACTTTCTTAAAACTGATCATACATTGTCTTCACAGATTCCATATGTACCCAACAGGAATGTCCACTGACCGCATATTTAACCAAAACCAGTCAGCAAGGCAGCATTCCCTCTATGGACTGTTAAATCACTCAGCCCCTGAATCATCTCCACCGTGTTGCTCTAGCTGGACTTGTCATCATAATGTTGCAACTCTGATTGATATTCCTGTGGAAAAGCTGCCAGACAGCTCGGCTGCATTCTACAGAAGCTTACTGCTATAATATGTATAATTCACCGTGCTCATTGTAAGCCATCCAATGCACTTCAAAATGATTATCCATGAAAATATGGCACACACATTCCCCAGAGTGTTGGACGCTCTGCATCCCGCAGATTGGTCATGTTGGTTTCCATGAATTTTCCAGGGCCTTTCCCAGGACTCCAATACAGTTAAGGGGTTGCTCCACTCAACGGGAGACAAATAGACACAGCTGGAATGTAAAAGATGCTCTATGTGAGGAGAGTAAAATGAGCCTGGAGACGTTATTGGCATGTCCTGGGAATACATAATGTCACGGCACGCAAACAATGTGATGAAGCCCGGTGAGACGAGTCGAACGCAGACCTTGACTCAGTCAGTGGTAAAATAATCCAAGGTAAAGGCTTTACTGTTGTTACAATAAAAGCTCTTTAATTACCTATGCTGTCAAGCGACATCCAAGGTGGCAAGAAAAAGATTTCTCACACCTCCTGCATGATGCTGTCGTACAGCTCTCATAAACACTAAAAACTACACTGTACGTGGTTAAGGCCTCAAAGAAGAAACACTCGCTGAGAGGAGAAAGGAGCCAAAGGGACAAAGAGCCAGGATTTCTACTATATTATCTATCAACTTATTACTGGCAATGTGACACAACAAGCATGCCAAAACTAGGTTGTACTGCCAGGAAGCCTTTATTAGTCTCTCTGAATTGACTTCAGTGAATATTACAAAGGTCCAAAGGCCATAAAATGGGCTGGGCTGAAATTAAACAGAGACAATAGAAAGTATCACCCAACAATTCAAGCCAGCACCCACAACCCACCTCTCCCTTTTGCTCAGGTATGGCTCCATGTTTTATTGAAACCAGAGTGAACTGCTTAGTGTGGTCAGTCACAGGTGCAGGGAAATGGCAGCATGGTGGTGGGCCGTGACAACTGTCAAAAGGCGAAATGAAGGCTCAGGCAGCATGGCAGCATGAGCCGTTGAGTCAGGCAGGAAATGTACTTTTTTTTTTTTCTCGCCGTCCTCAGATGAAGGATGGGCAGGAGAGCAGCACACTGGTGATGGCTATAGGGGTAGCCCCTCGTCAACCCCACGTCTCCAGCCAGTCACACTTAGTGGACCGTGGCTCTCTCACCCAATCCCTCAGAGTCCCAGAGGAGCCGGTTGACAGCTCCTCCACCAGGCTTTGCTGCTATCGAGAGTCTGCAACAGGTGCCACAGGGTGTCTGTGTGTATGGTTGTTATGTATCACCCCAGGAACTTCAGCCTGATATATTTCTCTATCGTCTTGAAGAAACTTGAATGTTTTGAGGAAGTTGGAAAGAGGAGATGCAAAATGGCTGCTGACAGGAAACTATGCCCTTGACGCAGGTTGTTTTTGGATCCTTAAGATGCCACAGAGGACATAAACTGTGGCATGATGACCTGAGACAACAAATATGTATGTATGTCCATGTAAGGACACTTTTGCTAAAACAGTTTGCCTTAGCTGGCTCAAGGCTGAACATAAAAACAATCAACATCGCTTTGTGGCAATTCAATAAAGCATAAACGCCTGCACTTTGATGTCAGAGTGGTGCCCTCTTATCATTCCTGCATGTGGATGCACGTCTTGTCTGATTTGGCTGATAATTCATGAGTAATACCACACATAAAGATGAAAAAGGCACAGTTACTGCCACCACATGTTTCTCCACAACCCCCCCGGTTCTGAAATTCTCTGTCTTAGATAACCACTAACATATCTGATAGATCTGGCCTGAGTAAGTGCAAGTGGCTATATAAAGTCCATTTTCCATTATAGAAGGTCTGCATTGAATTTGAGATAAGACTGGAAAGATTATTTCTAACTGTTGTTCTCATTAAGTTATTTTAGTATTTTGATTTTTAAAAAAAAACATTTCTTAAAAGAAATCTGCTACTAGCACTAATTGACATAATCAATTAACAACAGTTCCATATTTGGAATTATGCTCTTAATTATCTACATTTTTGGAACCATTTTGTTTGTTGTTTTTTTATCCTCCACCTCATACAGAGGAGCTGTATGGTGCAATTAAAGTATTGAACCACCAAGCGCAGATTTCTAATATTGATTAAAGCAAGAAAAAAAAGAACCTCCTCAATGGAACTTAAATCATTGTCAGGGATTTGTCAATGACCAAAAATCTGAATTAACAGCAATGGAAAACAGGAAAATTTCTTTCTCCTCATAATTGTAAAAAAAAAAAAAAAAAAAAATGTAGATCTCTTCATTAAAAAAAAACTACTCCTGACATGCAGTCAGTGATGGTACTGAGTGTTGTAATGATGTCAGTGGTGAAAGAGGCACTGCACTGTGGCTGAATATTGAGCTCACAGCAGAGAAGCTTAGTCTCACCAACTGGATGTAAAATGATGAATACGTGGCTCATATTCCAGTCATGCTTGCTTGGAGACTTGACATAGCTTTTAAAAAATCCAACAGCGTCTTGATTGAGCTACCAGTCGTGTAGCTAACAACATGTGCAGTGCAGTTACTGTGGGAAGGTGCCTTGGTGGCTGCAGATTCTGGCTATTGTTGATGTGTGTGTGTGTGTGCGTGTCCGTGTATAGCGAAGCTGTGGCCGTGGCCCACACACGCTGCTGACTTTGTAAATGCCTGTGTCAGGATCAAAAGCCTGGCTATCCGCAGACATACTTGATTAGTGAAGGGCAGCTCACAATAGCTGCTACACTGACGACTGTTGTACAGATGGACTTCTTTTTCAGTCCTAATGCTGTAAATACTGTGGGGGTTCAAACTGTTTTACTTGGCATTGTGTCCGCAGTCAAAACCAGTTAGGCAAGTGGTTTAGGTCACAAGTGGGTTTTTCTATTCCAACTTCCTGATTTCTTTGTTTTTTTTGTTTTTTTTTTAAATCAGCATTATCAGTATTATGTAGCACATTTGATAATTAGCGTTTTAATTTTCATTACAGTGTCTTTCCAGCAATTTTCTTTCACTCTTGTCTTTTTTAATCACTTCTTCTCCACGCCTGCAGTCAGAATGACTGGACACACTTTCTTTTGTTATCGCAAGTCCTTGGTTTTGTTTCTTAATGCTTCATTTGGAAACCAATTAGCTTCTCTCTTGGATTCAATTACCAAAGTGAAAGGCTAGTGCTATCTTGCCTTCGCAATAATAACACAATAATTGTATTCACACACTGCCCCACCCCCAATCCCGCCTTTGGCACACTGCTCTTTCAACCAGAGTCTGATCCCCTCCTTTGGCCTTGGCTGCATGCTCGGCGAGTTGATTCAAAGTTGGAGCGATCGTATCACTCACTGATAAACAAAACACAACTGTCGGCTTGGCTCGTCTTTCAAAATCAATGAGGTCAGGAACATTTGAAATGGATTTCTCCTTGAGGACACAGTGTGCGCCTTGAAAATGTTCTCCATATTTCCACCGCCGTTGGCACAGTTTGACATGGGTGTCTGGGTGTGTGCCTTGTGTGGGCTGGAGAATGTGTGTAAAAATTAGTGTACATGTGTGACAGAATAAAAAAAAAAAGGGGGGGGGTTCTCCGTTTGTGGCTGTGTGATTATGTGCGAGTGTCTGCTGACACACACACATACGCGCAGTCAGTCAGAATCTGGAAAGCATCACTACTCACCACCACCGTTGACGACGTGTGCGGACAACGCTGGCTCTGCCCTGAAATGGTCTCAGACAGCAGAGACTACGTTTGTAATGAAGTTGAGACTGAAGAGAAATTATATGTTCAGACATTATAACTGTGTGCGTCTTGATTGCTTCTCCACACTAACTAACACACTATCATATATTCAACTCCACCAACATTTACCATTATTTTTCTAGGACAGGTAACAACAACTACAAGCTATTTATTACATTGATACTTATTAAATGTGTATTAAAACATTTCATTGCTTTTTGTCTCAATTCAAGGAACTACTCTCACATTTTTGTAATGGCTAACCCAATGGCAATCCAAAACATTTGTTGTTATCCTTCATGGGCGTCTGCGCACACACTAAACCTCCTTCTTTTAAAGTGTCCTCACATGTATGACTTCATGTTGGTGATGAAAATGCACACTGTTTCAGTTGGTCACTTGCAACACTGAGGACCACCGGCTACGCTCTGTAAAGTGTATCAGTGCTCACACCATCGTTAACTGCCGCTGTTGTGGGTGTTGTGATTAGATGTAATGGGCCCTCCCTTAGAAACATTTGCTCACGCTCACACACACACACGCACACACACTTCACACCAGCCACTCACATGTATTTCATAAGGTAAGTCTAGTAGGTGCCTCGTGGCTTTCTGACCTCAGAACAGTATTCACTTCCTGTATGGGTTGAGGTCGTCTTGACCAGCGTAAATCACCCGTCCCTGCGCTTCGATTACACGCTCCACTTCTGTCACCAATCCCCCCTGCCCTCCGCCCCAAAACAATTTCAAAGCTAATCACTTTCGACATAAGCATGCAGTTACCGTATTGATATGTGGTTTGGGGAGTTAAATTATGTACCGGCATCGCTTAAAAAAAAGTCGCACTCGAGCCTGAGAAGAGGAGGTTTAACTGGTGGGACTGGGAAGGGGAAATACCTTAAATGCTTTTGAATATGAGCAAGGGGTGCAGAACATTAGCCCACATCTGCTTCAGCATAATTATTATGTTATCTGTGATCCGTAAGAATTAGGTCAACACCACGGTGGAAATTTAGCAGCACTGGTTTTATGAATATGCAGATTCTCATGTCACATTTGCATAACTGAACAGCGTTCAGAAAAGTTCATGCGAGCAACATCTGTTTACCATTGTGAAAAACACACCTTGAGTTTATTTGGAATTTGAAATGTCAACTTTAACCTTGGGAAATGGGTTGCTACATCCAGTATTTAGAGATACTGATTACATTTTAGATTCAAAATGAATGAGAATTGCAAATGTAGACCACGGTGAATAATGTATTCATTGTCTGGAGTATGATCCCTGTAGACTACTATGATGTTGAAAAGGGACTGAAAATACAGAAGCTACGTCAGTGGGATTACTACTATGAATGAATGGAACCTCTTTCTGATGTGCCCAGTTCTTATCCTGGCCCTGAAATAAGAGTCCAACTCAGTCCTAGCAGCACAAACTTTACATGTCACATCAGCCAGGGTGATGATTAAGTTATGTAAACAGTTTGGAGTGGGTCAGTGATTCCGCTTTGCTGTGCTGCAAGTGTTCGTCTCAAAGATGTGCTGAAATACATGCTGTTATGTGTTCCTAGGGGACGGGCGAAAATCAACAAGAAAAATCATCAGCGTTGAGGGATATAAAAGCAAACATCCATCTTTATTAAAGTCCCTAGTTTATGTTAGAGGACCTCAATCCTCCTCGGATTGTAAACTGGTCCTGAAAATAAACAGCTGTTGGAAAGGAGTAAAAAGAAAGTCTGAAATTAATCACTGGAACTCCCATATCTCTCTCACACACATGGTGCATGTGCTAAAATGCTCGCAATAATCTGGATTTAAACAAACACATACTGTATGTTGAGAAAATCAAGATAGGCTGGATGGTGCCTCAACTAAATTATTTTTTTATGATTTACACATATAACAAATGAAAAAGATTTGTTGTTGCAAATTTCTTTCAAAACTCTGAATATAATTGATTATTATGTCATATGGATGGACATTATGGTGTCTCCATCATTTTATTTGTCTCTATATCATTGGATGCACAAATACAGCACACTCAGATTGAATAATTCTCACACACACACACACACACACACACACACACACACACACACACACAGCCGCATATGTGCAGGCACTCTTTAAGCGTTTGATCCTTCGATAAAGAGAGCGAAAAAGATCCCGAGGCCCGTTGTCATTAAATCTGTGTTGGTTTATTTGTCTAAGACACTGGGGTTCAGGAGGAGAGCTGAGGAGTATAGGGGTGGTCCACAGTCCATTTGTTCACTGTTTGCCAGTGGCTGATCTCTGGAATTCACTTTCTGCACAGCGACAGGAAAGGTACGCAGTTGCAAAGAGAGTGAATAGAGAGAGTCTGGATAAATGGTCACGAGTGTGAGGAAGCTCGTGTTTTCAGGGTGGTGTTGAGTTTGCGGTGGGCTTGTGTTCCCAAAAGTGTATCATCATGATATGCTACAGGAGAAATCAGTTCCTCTAAAAAACTATATTAACTAGTAAGGGAAGTGGTTTCTGCATCATGTGTAGAGAGGGGGAGAGTGTGTGTGTTTTTTTTTTTTTTTTTGGGGGGGGTACACGGGGCATCGTCTCCAGGGCTTACTGTGGGGGAACATTTAGAAGCAGCTGTGTTTTTGGCTCCACTAAATGGAGACGTTGTCCTGCGCCGCTCTGCGCTTTGGATTCTCAGCCCCTCCTTTTTCCCCTCCCCAGCCCTTACCGATACCCCCCCCCCCCCCAATGCGTGGCACAGAGGAGGGGTCAGGGGGGTGAGGGTGGGAGCTGTGGGGAGGAGCAGCCGTCTAAACTGAAGCCATCATCAGCCACTCTCCGTCCCACCCATGCTGACCCCCCCCCCACTCCCCTTTTCCTGCCTGATGTGGCCCTAGACAGGATCTCATCTCACACAACTGGCCCGGGCTCCCTCTAAAGTGTCAAAGCGGGTCTTAATTTAAAAGCCCATGGGCCCTTTGCAAACTATTCAGCTATGCTTACCACTCAATTATCTTCCTGTCCCTTTTTTCCGCCACTAAAGCCCCCTCTGAAAACATTTAGGAGCGCTTTGTGGTGGGTCAGTCTCGGTTTCAGTTACCCCCAATGCCCTCGTCCTTCAAGACCATATTCAAACATCCTGAGCGAGTGTGACAGGGGACGAGGATTTTAGATTATTTCAGAGAGGGGATAGTATGTGTGACGGAGAAAGCAATGCTCCTGCTTCCTGGGATGCTAAAGTGCTGTCAGTGCTCTTTGACTCTGTGTTTCTCACAGTATTTGACAGCCCCTCTGGTAGCTATTAGTTTAGTTAAGGATTGCCCTTTTCTCTTTTAGTGGTCAGTCAGACACAAATAATGTCCTTGCCCTCCAGTGTTTGCTGAAAAAGCCCTGCGAGACCTTGAGGCTTGGAAACATTTACGAACATTCAGAACCACAGGAAACATCCAGAGGAAAACGTTCCCTCTCTCTGCAATGCCCCCCCCCCGCCCCGAGCCCCGCCCAGCCCACTCTCCCCCTCCTCCTCCTCAGCTCCTTACCGGCAATGGATTTGGGACCATGGAGCTTGAGAAAGGTCAAAGGTGTGTGAGAGAAAAGCACAGATGACTCTCAGATGGATTAGCACTAAGTGATCTGGACTCCCCCACACCATCACAACACCTAAGAGGTCGTTTTCATGAAACATCTAAGATCAGTCGGTTTCAGCAATTTTAACCCGCCAGCCAGAAAGATGACACAAGGCACTTGTTAACCAGCATGAGAGAGAAAGCTTCTGAAAGCAGTTTTCCTCAGATATTCCAGTAAAAAAAAAAATGTTTTGTATTGCCTGCCAAGTTACATCTCCTCTGATCCATTCTTGTTTTATTTTGGAAAGCCCTCTATAAATACTCTGCATTATTAATACTGTTATTGGAAGAGGCATGGGGTTAGCACAGCAATCTGTACTATGACTGTTAGATTGCATGCAGCTGATTGTTCAAACTGCCCTGGATAACATTATCAGTAAATTAGTGGAGCGTAAACTCTTTTGACAAATTATGAATCCTCACGCAGAGGTGGGCGAGCTATCATTAATCTTGAGTACATGTGAAAATGGAGTCGGGTGGCTTAACACTCTTAAACTTAAATTAACTGCGATTCATCATCTCCAGTATATCTCACTCTTCCGGGAAAAGGACACGATAAGAGCGGGGCTGCTTATCAAAAACCAAACACTGTACTCGTTTCTATATTTCAAAAAATTAGCAAACTTTCCAGAGGCAGAGTTGGATTTCAATCAAGGTGGATAAACCCTTCCCACCCACCCACCCCACCCCCCCTTTCACTGTGGCCTGCTGTAATGGATGACTCTGATATCTCCTATCTATTAAAATGAGAAATTATTACTGTGGATACTTTGTGATATTAGGAGATTGTATGAGTCTTAAAAAAAAAACTCCTTTGAATAGGAGCAGAGTCTTGTGTATAAGCCACCTTCCTCTGTTCCTTTCATACATACTCCTAGTACATCATTCCCAGCCATCTCACAGGCTCCGTGCTCACCACACAGGCCTTAAAACTCATTTCCGAAATTGTTGATAGTGTCGGACTATTTCAATGACTCTTCATATCTGTTTTAAGCTAGGAACCAGTGCCAGGACGAGGAACGGTTATCACTCGTACATGTGTGTGGACTCATAACTAGTACATGTCACATCTGTTTGTGTCCTGTTTTTTTCATCACAGAATGTGCCTTCATGTTTTCGGCGAACCGTGTCCGCCAAAACCCACTACTGTGTCTGCAGTGGTCAAATACAAGTCATGTGTAAATTGTGTGCCTTTTTTTTTTTTTTTTTTTAAAACCACAATCCATGCTGCTGAGGTTGAAAGAAATGCTATGTAACTTTGAGCTGCTTACACTGATTAGTGCTCACCTCTCAGTAATAAAATTAAATGGCTTTTATAGAGACACTGGAGCATTATACACTTACATGGGACTTTGAAAGAAAAACAAGTTACCGCCGATCTTTAAGGATACGTCAGTCTACGGTGCAGAGAGGCTAATTGAAACCACTGATCTCAACTCCACTGCATTAGATTTTCTCAGCGCGCACAACCCTTCCGCTCTTTCTCTGCTTACTTTAAATCAAGCTTTTCCATGCACCCAACAGCGGCTTATGCTTCACTCTTTCACAACCAGTGCATTCAAGAGGTAATTCACACAGTCTGATGCCCATGTACAGAATTACAATGTCCACTTATTCATCCAGTTTTAGATTTCTGGCTACAGAGAGTGGTGCATTCTTCTCCATGAGGTAACTACAACTGAAACTTGCACACAGCAGGACGTGTTCTCGAAAATCTGTGACTCCTAAACTCAAACCAAATATTTAGCCGGGTTTCAACCACTGACTGTTACTGTGCAGTTTTCCTACATGGAGATGCACTCGTTTCACTTCAACCAACAATTATGTTCTGCTACTTACTTTTTGAGTCTATAAGATGTGAAAAAAAAAAAAAATGCCATCACAATTTCCCTGACCCAGGGCAACGTCTTAAATTTTCATGTCCTCTCAGATCTGAAGATGCTGAATGACAAAGAAAAGCAGCAAAAAGCTGAAACACAAGAATGTTTGCCATTTTTTCTTTCTTGAGAAATGACTGAAAGAAACTTCATTGGTTATTAAAATAGTCGCAGATTCATATTTTGTCAGTTGACTAATTCTGTTGCCCTCGTAGGTTTCTCTACACTGTTTGTTTCATAATTTGTGAACAGTTAGTTTGTTATGCATGTGAACTGTTAAGCCTAGATCTTGTACGTCTTTTGTGCTGCATTGTATCAAACACTGATTCTCATTTGCTGTTCACTTTGCCAGGCTTCCCCCTCAGCTATAAAGTGGACTCCCTGTGGCTTATTCTCCATCGCTGCCTGAGGAACAGAACTGAGTCGAGACACGCCACAGTGTGTGCGTTAGGAGAGGAATGTTTCACAGCTTCCTAATGTTATTTCTGAATTGTTGAGCGTGAATAAATGTCTTTGTGCATTAGGAGTGGTTTCTCTCTCTGGACTGATGAGACAACATCTGATCTGTCTCAGATGCAAAAGAAAAGAAGAGGGGGGATCAAAACTAGGACACTTTTGAGCTGCAGCCTGCATATTGCCTCAGTCATAGTCCTCCAGCTCCCCCTCTCTCCTGTCAAGCACTTTCCCTCTCTCTCCCTTTTTTCGACTCTCTCATTCCTCTCAGACCTCCCTTCTTACACGCCCACTTTTCTCCCTCTCGTCCCCCATACTTTTTGTCCTCATCTCCTGAAGCCGCCCCCCCCTCCCCTCCCCTCCCCTCCCCACCCCACCCCATCCCTACCCCTTTTTTTGCACTCCACCCACTTCTCTAATGAGACACACTCGTATACACCAGTATCTCTCTAAAACCAGTCTCTGTCTATCTCTTTATCAGCCTCATTGTTCTCCATCCTGTGTTTTCCCCCCTCTCTTTCTATCCCCTCTTTACCTCTTTCAAAGCTCTCACATGTGGATCTGATTATTGAAGCTAACGCAGCACATACGGCTAAAGGCTGGAGGGCGGGGTGTGGGGGTTTGTTTGAGAGAAATCCCTTGAGCCAACTCATTTTCTCAGCATAATTTGGTAAACAAGACCCACTGTGCTACCATCTCTGTTTCCCACTTACAATACTTGTTTGTATTTTTTGTCTTCATTAAGGATGTAATATTGTAAATGAGATGGAATAGTTTGATCAGACTCTGGCTTCATCAAAACACCCCGAGGTTGAGTTCATCAGCTTTTGTTTTATACTTTACACTTACTGTCAAACAGTGGAATGAACGTCTGCCAAGACAGCGTGAGAGAAACTATTTAAATATTCAGATAATTTGTTGTTTCTGGATTTGCAGTGCATTAATAAATAACATTTTGGAGATGTGTATGTGAAGGCAAGGCAGGGCAGGGCAAGTGAAGGAGCTCTATGCGTGAAGATAAGAATGAAATTGGGTTAAATGTATTGGCCTCATTTGTCCAGGGATGGAAAAAGTCCTCAGATCCTTTAGAAGTAGCAAAATCAATGTTCCAGCATCTGCATTCAGAATGTTACCCAAATCGAAGTACAGGATCACCCGTGAAAATGTACTTAAGGTGTCAAAGTAAAGGTGACCAATATCCAAAGTGGCTCCTTGCAGAGAATTTTGTTTTACTAAAATACTATTAGATTATAACCATCCAAGTATTTTAGTGTTAATGCTGCCTTTGCAAATTCATCTCAGTCTTGCTATATATGTAATAGTTTTTTATTAACTAGTTATTGAGTCCTAAATATCTAAAGAATTCATGACTTCCCTTTAAACTGGTTGAACGTATCTCAGAGAGTTTTTCAGAACTCAATGACAGACAGGAATTACTTGGTAAGTAGAAGATTTTTGCAGTGTGTTCAGTATTTAAAGAGTTAATCTAAAAAAGTAACTAAAGCTGTTAAATAAATACAGCACGGCAAAAAAGTACAGAAATGTATTGGAGTGGGAGGAAATGCACTTACTGCAGTTGTTGCCTCTGAAGGGCTGAGCATCTATGAACATAGTTGTCTCGTTTTAACATTTATTCAGTTGACATTAATGTAGAATTTGCTTTTGTAAGACAACAATGCTTTGACTTCATTTTTTTAAAATGCATATTGAGCAACAGTTTCAACAGCTTAATATCCACCCATCTATCCGTTGTGCCCAGTCATTTCAAATTATGAATGCATGGATGAGAAGACAGTTTTTATTCTACCATTTTCCCATTTATTCTTTGTTATGAAACTAAGCGCATCTTATATGCATCCATAGAAGTGATCAGGCAAGCCTATATCTATGACGCTACAAAACTGTACTGGTCATTTAATGAGTAAACCATTTTGGGAAAAATTAATAATTATGAGAGAATCATGCGCTCCACTAACCAAAAGAGAGAGATCCCAGTGGTATTTCCAAAGGGAGTTGGACCAGGCAACCGAGTGCATTTTAACAGAACACTCAGGATTCAATTAGGTTTAAAATTAAAGTTTGAAGTAATGTTTTGTCCACTTCACTGAAGTTACACTCAGTGTATTTATTAATAAAGCACACAACATCTCATGAAGCAATTAAAACAAGTTTTTTGTACAGCTGTCTTACAAACAGGCAGTGGAATTTTGAAACACTGTTTTTTCCACAGACAGATTCTCTCGTTTTCACTCGTTCAAATAACCATCGTTCCATCACACTTAAATGAAAAGAGGAGAAATAAAAGAGTGAAATGAAGAGAGAAAGTTCAGAGCTGATCAGAGGTGAAATGTTCGCGATGGAAGATAAATGAGAGGCAGCTAATTGAGCTTACTTCTTAATTTTTGTTCTCCAGTGGAATTTTTCCTGAAGCGGAGAGAAAATAATCATTTGGTTCGGGTCACAAGCAGAATTATTTGCCGGGAGTTTTCCCACACCACAAAATACTGCAAGATGTTTTACATTGTCATCACCTTAGGGTGGCACTCCCAAACCCCCATGACTGAGCTTCTCTCGTCCATGTGATGTTAATTAGCGCTGGTACTTGTGCTAATCTCACATCAACTAAGTGGAATGATTGAAGACGAAGATGCTGCTAGCTTTGACCAGATTCTGCAGCAGTCATGCCAGGAAAGACTGGCTCACATCTACAAGTATGTGATGCGGCTGTCCCACTGTCAGCCATGTCTCTCTAACTAACTAACACCCCACCCCCCCACCCCCACACACACCCCACCCCAGCTGAGTGTGCTCACTCACGTACAAGGTGCTTCACTTTTCTTCTCTCCATTTCTGCAAACTTAGCAAAGAAAGTTATTTTCATAACGTAAACATTTCACTTTGCGTTGAGACATTCTCCTCCTCGCTGAAAGGCCCATTTAGGCCCCAAGATTGACAGGGAACCTTTGGGTGCTCTTAGCAGGATGTGGTTTGCCGTTAGCTGGCTCAGGTAAGCCATTTATTCCCATTAGTGCTGTTGGTGGAATAGTGCTTTATTCTTCTTTTACCTGTCATGGCTGCCAGATGTAGGTCTGTAGCACTCTGCAACTACAACTCTGACAACAGAGTCAAAGGCATAAACCTGAGTCTGGGAAACAGCTGCTAATTGGCTGAGATCACGAGTGTGTTTTTTCTCACGTATTTGGGAAGGCAGAAGCGAGTTATCCTGAGAAAAACATGATTGTGTCAGCCTTTGTGTATTTCACGTCCCGACGGAGTGAATTTCTTGGATGAGGACGACAATCCCCGGAGCTTTTTGATCGGTGCCCTTCATCACTTCCTGTTAGACCACCTAACATACTTATGGGCTTCAATTTGTTAACATCGGGGAAACAACATAAATAACAATGCGCATACACGTCAGTTTTGCAAGATAAAAAACCTACAGTGACAAGACCAGCTAACCACATGGAGATTTATGAGGGAATGAGTCTAAGTGAAAAATTTTCTCAGAGGCAGTTTGGGGTTGTTGTTATTGTTTGTTTCTCTCACTGGAATCTTGTAAAGTGACAGAGAAGTTTTAAGACCAGACACTTAAGCTTCCCTGTTAAGATTTTAATTAATTTTGTGTTTATCTGGGTGTTTACGCCAGTGTTGAGTCATTGCAGCCATGCTAAATCTTGTGGATGTATTCATGTAGGTGGCTGGGGTTGTTTTCCAATCACATCTGGCTCCAAAAGTCTCTCAACATGTGCCTCACACATTTTATTTCTTACATCCAAATGCTCTTGGGTTCTGCACACTATAACTGTAGCATTAGAAATTAACTCATCTCCAAAAAGGAAATAACTGATCTGGCAAGACTTTAGAGCATCCCGCCGATATGTGAAGCCCTTAAATGTATCGTGTCCCGTGTGAGAAAAAGAAAAAAAAAAAAAAAGAGGGGAATAATCAGCAAAAGATGTGTGATGAGGCAGCAAAACCTAAAAGGCTGTCTTCTATTATCGCACCGAGGAAGACAGAGTAAAGATTGAGATGAAAAGAGGAAATATAATGGTGCTGCGCTATGATTGCAGAACACTTTAGTGCGTTTGCCTGAACATCAATGCGTCCGGACATTCAGAGATAGCAGATCCAACCGTCAAGTGAGGGACAGGGAGGGGATGAATGGGATCGATTACACCATAGCATAAGATATCGCAAACCTCTAATCTGATGGTCTATCTGCACTCGTACATCTTCATCTATCATCCACCCTCCTGTCCGTCAACACTGTGGCCTGGGGGGGGGGGGTAAACTTCTTTCTGCACATGCATCTCATGACTCAGCACCTGTGCATCCATCAACCTGTCCATCTCTGTTCACTGCCCCTCCAAATGTGACTGTCTGCTTTTTTTTTTTTTTTTTTTTTTTTTTTTTTTTGAGATAAGGCAGAAAGAAGTGTTCTGCTTTCTAAGTTGGATCAAAGTCTGCTCCCTGTAAACATGTGTTTCCCTCTCTGTGGACATTTCTTTGGCTTTTTGCGACTCTTCCTGCATATGCTTTGTATCAGAATGTATGTGATCCAATTCATAAGCCTGTATTTTGTCCCATTATCTGGTTTGCTAATTACCTCAGTCTTGTCACTTAAATGTAATTATAGACATCACGTTATGTTTTCGATGGAAATACATTTGGTACAGGGGGCTGGGAGGGATCCTTTGGGCTTGGCATGGCTTCCATCGATGGAAAACAAAAACATGCTCTAAAAATGGATGGCAGAGTTTCTTATGTTTTTGATCACAACAAGTAGGACAAGCATTTTGACATCTGTATTAAAGAGAAATCCACATATAACAGGCCGCATACAGAAATCCAGCACCGAAAGTGCTGCTAAAAGGTGCATGGTGGAAAGCTTGAAGATATCCCCTAAGTGGAAATGAAAACCAGGAGTTTTGTGGGGCTGAGCAGAACGGAGACTTTATTTCCTTAGCAGATGGCTACTTCCTTTACCACCGACGTTAACGCGCTCTTGAAAGAGGTTGCTGCGGTGGTCAGGGAGGTGGAGGAGGCCTTCTAGCTGTTATCACAAACTGCAGTGAGACATCATCTGCTCCAGAGACACTGGTCCATCAAACTCTGAGGCAATTACATTCGGAGCACAGGGGTCAGAGAGTAAGGGAGGCAGGAATGAGCCTGCCGGATCAGCTTATCGGACGGCCAGAAACCCAGGAACAGCTGAGGAAACCAGCGGCGCTTCTCTCAGAAGTCAAGAGAGTTCAGTGCAGAGAGGGAGAGCAAAGGTCACGAATTGGAGTTTTTATTTCACAGATCTCTTTATCAGGGATCTCTTAAAATTTTCAAGCCGAGCCACGAGAAGTCAGGAGGGTGTGAGTGAATTAGAATAATTTTTAAAAACACAGCGATGTACTCTTGAAATTGTGCTGTACTTGCTGCATTAAGATTAATCAGTGCTGGTTTTCTCAAGGACCCTATGGTAATATATAACTTTTTTTTCCAGGGGAGAATTTGATGGACAGCCTAGGACTTTGAAAAAGCACAGGAAACACGACTGTTGAAATGTTAATAAGCAAATAGTACGAATATCAAGTTTCCTCTTGCTGACAAATGTCTTCACTCGGGTCAATAATACATGAGCAATGGATTATGGGAAGAGTAACCTCTCTTAAAAAAAAAAAAAAAAAAAAAAAAAAAAAAAAGTCGTGCTATAAAGTAAATATTTTATGAATGTCACAGCTCAACTCTGCTTTTGTAGTTATTCACATACACGCAGATCCCATATGCTGAATAACACGTATTAGAAACAACTCTGATGTCTGGAAGCTAAGAACCTACACTGCTGGTCACTGGAAGCTTTGATCCATCTCTCTCAGGGTTTATCATGGTCGCCACATGGTTTCTGTCTGTGCCCTAGACATCAGACTATCAGCAAATTTAGCTTACTTGTCAACTGCAAACTTTTCTTTTTTTTTTTTTGCTGAACCTGGTATCTACACGAAAGGTTCAGGAGTTTAACAAGAATGGTTGACAGAATGCCCCGGCTAATAAACCACCAGCTGGTCACCGTACGATTGGCTGACACAGACAAAGACCAAGCGGCTTAACGGGGTCCTGGGTTTCATTGGGACAGTGTACGGCACAGTGCAAACGCAGCCAGTGAAACGCTCAGGACCGCTACACCACCTGAGCAGCAGAACCCATGAAATGTTTCTCTGAAGCATGGTTCATATCTCTGTCATTCATCTTTTTTTCTTTATTTTTTTTTTTTCCTTTATAATTTTTATGTCTCTTTTTACAGCGCTACATTCTTTTGCTCTTCTTACACTGAAGATTATTTGAAACACGCCGTTCTCGTAAAAGTGCTCCGCATCAAACCAAACTGTGTTTCTGTCCCTTTGAAGATATGATCCTCTCCATCTGTAACCAAGTCATTCTGAGAGTCTGTCTTCACCCATTCACTCTGTCTGCAGTTGATAATGCCAGAAGAGAGCTCGAGACTCAGAGTCTAAACAAACTTTGGACATATCTTGCCAGCACGTAATGCGTGACATGATCCCCATCTACTAAATCTGCACATTTATTCAAAAATACTGCGGCCTGTACTCATTAACTGTAATGTGTGCAGGGCAAAAAAAAAAGGGAAAGGGGCTGTGTTTATTCTGACTAAAGCAAAACAATCTCCATCTCCATTCCATTCTCCTGCCAGATTAATTGGGGTAATTCACTTGTGTTTGCAACACAAGGTGGAAGGCAGACTCCTTGACACCGCCAGCGTGGCAGCCAAGAGCAATTGGAGTGCCACATAGCAGTTGCTGTGACGAGACAACGAGGCGAGCACTCTGGGTAATTTAACACAGTTTAGAAGGTCCACATGTCTGATCAAATCAGTCGTAGCAGTGTAGGATTTCTGCCGTTTGTGCTTAACCTAGATTTCAGGAACTTGGCATAAAGCACACCAGATGCTGCAAAAATGAATAAATAAATAAATAAATAAATATTCTTCCATATTTGCCAACCTTGCTCAGCTGTGGACACCTACGCTGAGAAGATATGTCAGCTATGTGGCAGGGTCTCCGTCAACGACTCAGCACTTCCGTTAAAACAATTTCTCTGCTGGAGTGGCGGTCTATCAGCAAAGTGTTGGGTTTACTGGACCCCTGATGACATATATAAGACACCCAAGAGATCTTCTGGCCTTTTTTTTTTTTTTTTTTCTGACTTATGACCTCATCCCTCTGAGTCCTGTCACTGGCTCACACAAGCCCTGACCCCCGGCTGCCCGAGCAGGCTGGCATACACTAAGAGGAAGTGGAAATTACCTCTTAACGCTGTCAATGCTTCAACACTTTCACAAAGCACCGCGATGAAAAACACCATCACCTCCGTTCGTTACTCTGCATATTAAGAGGACACAGGAGTTATGATGGCGGGTGAGACCACTGTAGCACTTTAGACTGAAATTATGCAATGTATTACAATATTAGCACTTTTAGCTGCAGCTGCTACGATGGAGTTAACTTATCGATGGAGACGTTATTATTCAAAGCACATTACTGCTATGATCTTAAAAAGACTACAAGCTCGCGTGTCTTATTCTCTTATTTCTTTCAATGAATCGCTTTGCTCCTATGAGGTGCCTGATGGCGCTCTTTACCGCTCTTATACGCCCACTTTAGAACGTGTGGTGAAGGAATATAGCCTTTGTGGTATTAAGGACATCACAGCTCCAGTAAAATTAAGAGAAAATGCTTAGAGGTAATCAAGTTCCCTCACTACTTTTTTCCCTCCGCCATCTGGTAGCTATTGAACGCTGTTTTTGGATACTTTGAAAAAGAGCCCATAGCTTACTCATTATACAACACAACAGTCGCATTCCCTCGCTCTCGGCCTCTGCCCTCCTTTCTTTCTGACTGTCTCTTATCCCTCTCGCTCTTTCTGCCTGTCTCTCTCTCACCAGACCAATCAGTTAAGGAGACACATTACTTAACGAGGTAATTGGTCTAATGTCTCTGGGGTACAATGAAAAGTGCCACAGTACAGCATGCTATTGTGGTTAAGTTTCAGCCCAGAGTCACATTATGCTACAGGGCATTGTTGGATGTCATGGATTTTGAGTTTGTCACACGCCGTGTTTCAAGCTCCCTGGCTTTTTTATTTTGTTCTTTCCTCTGAATTAAAAAAAAAAAAAAAAAAAAAAAGCGCCTAGAAATGTCTGGCAAAGCTGAGTTTATGGCACTGTGAATGTCGAGGGCGGAATTTGCCAGAGAGAGCCACTGAAGCATTTTTAACTGGCCAATTTCCATGATTATGGCAACACTGACAGCACTAAAATGTGCTGCCGTCGAAACAAAATGCACGTTCCACTGTGGGGGATCCTGATTTCTGGTATGCGACCTTGTGGTTGACATGGAACCACGAAAGTAGTGATCCCTTTCCATCCCTCTACAATTTTCCATCCAGCTCCATTTGTTTTTCATTTGGAGAAACAAAACTGTTCACCCTTTTCCTGCTGTAAAAACATGGCATCCCAGAAGGCTTTGCGGGAAGTATCAATCACTGGAATGGTTGTATTGTGATTACCTCAACACACCGTATCAGACCTGCTCTCTAAAAAGAAAAACACCGGACACCAGAGTTATGGCAACAGAGATAACGCGACGTTGCGAAGCTCAGGCTTAAAAACCTTATCTGTGACAGGATAGAGAGCGTACATATTTGTGCCGCTATGGTACATCCGACAATGCAAGTACACGCTTGTGGATGGAGCAGAGAGGGTAATGCAGAGGGCCTTGTCGGCAGATACAGTACCTCTGAAAGAAACATGAGCCTTTTTGTCTGAGGAAACACACAGTGGAAACACTGTCAGTGTATGAATCAGCCAGTGACAGTGTGGGAGAAATCACTGGTTTGGAGAAAGGAATCTTATTGTTCCAGTTGAGACTGCGTTTCTGCACCTAATGACCTCTTTTCCTTTTTTCTCATTAGCAACAAGAAAGAAGAAACCCTTTAAGGCAGGGCAGGATTGCAAAAACCATTATGAGAAATATTGCAAATACTGAGGATAATCATATATTTTTTCAAAGCTATTTAATGTTGTAAGATGTAAAAATTTGGAAGGACAAAAAAGCTCTTTTTCAAATCATACCATTAATTTCATGTTACAATTTCAGTCTGCTTAAGTGCTCAACGAGAACAAGAACGTTTTGATGACAGACGTTAAATAATTGAATTTCTTCCTGATTTGGTGACTCTGGTAACTCCATCGGACTGCTTCCATTAAACTGATGACAGAGAAGGAACTCTCCCTGCTCTCACAGACTTGTCTGCCAATGGCATGCATGTACAATGAATTAAAATAAATTGCAGTAAAGTATGTAATCATTCCAGCCATCAAGGGATGCCGCGAACTCTCCATTACCGGCGGTTTAAGTTGATAACATATTACTTTCTTCTGCTTCAATCGTTTAAGCAGTAGATTTATTAAGACTAAACCGAGGGGTCTCCTTCAGGTCAGCCTGATTGGATTTCAGGGCAGGAGGAATAAAAACACAACTCTTTGAAACTGTGTGAAAAAAAAAAAAAAAGTTGTTATTGTGTCCACAACCCAAGTCTGATGTCTGACCCTCTAATCAAAGGATCACAAAGTAGATGACAATCAGATGAAGTTTTTCTTGTCTGTATATTGTTGTAGTCTGTGTCTATGGCTACTGACCTTTCTGCTACCTTAGGAATAAATGTGTTTCATGTCCATGAAAGACAAAATGGTAAAATGGATCAATTTCCTCTTTGTATCTAACCACAGTAAATACTGTTGAATTGTTGAAAAAAATAAAATGGCACAGTAATTGTGAAGAAAATACAGGCTAAGAAAATTATTGAACAAATGTGGTCACTCACCAACAGTTTTTAAAAGGCGCCGGGGGGAAATAGTTACATATGACAAATTAACTGTTCATCAAGGATTATTTTCCTACTGCTAGTTCCCATGATGTGGACTCCCTCAGGAGCCTCTTTAACTCCACTTGTTTTACAAAGTTGCAGTCGAAGGTGTCTCAAACCATTGCTCATTTTTATTTCAACTGACTGGCTGACACGGTGTGTTTGATGTAACTGGAATTCCCTCAATGAACAGCAGCAGTTCCATGTACAAAGACAATATTCCAACTGCCAACTACAAAGCTATTATGCAGCTCAAATATTATCTCACTATCTATCTGAAACTGTCACGGAACAAACCAGAAAAATGTACAACATGCAGCTTAACTTTGTTAGTCCCCTCTCTTGCTTTCAATGATGTACTGTCGCTTGCTTATGACTGTGTATATATTTATTTATTTTGGTTGAAAGCCCCAAGCTCTGCCCTCAGACTTGGGTCAAATTTCAATGTTTGTTTTAATCTATTTTGAACATCTGTTATAATCTGCTGCCTGAATTAAATACAAATGATTGTTTGCAAGTATTATTTCATCTGGTCAGTGGGTTTTTTTTCCATGACCGAGAGGTACACAACCTCAGCGTGTGCGTGTGTTCATGCATGATAGGCTGCATTACGTAACATTTTGAACATGTATATTAGTGTGAATGTTTTTTTTTTGTTTTTTTAATTCAAACTACTACAATGTTGAATGAGGATGTAGGCCTACATTCATGAGTATTATTGATGTGTGATCACAACGTCAAAGCTGCGCTGACAAAGTATATATGTCACACGTACGTATATAATGATGTAGCAGTATGTGCTGGTACACACCGAGTCACTTTCAGAGTCTGACCCCAACCCTCTCATCATATTCTTGTCTCTCCTTCAGCGCCGTCTTGCATTCCTTCCAAAACCTTTCAACACTTCACTATCACCAACTTCCTTATTCTGTTAGACTTTGAAGAGGGAGGGGAGAAGATGAACAGCTATGGTGAGAATTTCCTGTTGATGTCTCCCGTATTTCCCTTTGTTTTCCCTTTTATGACATGTCTCATCCATTACCATAACAGTGGTGGACTGCCACAACAAGCTAAAATGACCCGTTTCAAAGTCTTATTGGCACGAACGAGGACAAAAAGGTTAGGTTTATTTAAACTTGATGAAAATCTTGTTTTTTGACTTGTAGAGGGCAGTTCACACAGTGCAACAACAAGTTAACTGCTGACGGGGGTACATTTCCACTTCTAAGTGCAGAGCATTGTTATGGTCTTACAACTCTCTTCCATTTATACAGCTGGGGATTTACAAGAAAAGTACAGGCTACATTAACTCTGTAATAGCATAATGTAGCACCTAGGAATTCAATCACAGTCCCCTGGTCCTCTGTAAATGTCAAGTCACTAACTAGTGAAACTTGTCTGAATTTTAATGTGCACTTTAAACTTCCAGGGTATTGGAAAAGTCCCCAGAAGGTATGAACGGAGCATCTGTTAGCCTCTGCTGATATTGTGCGGCCAATGCTGTCCCTTAATACTATTAACCCACGTTTGTTTTAAGGAGTAGGTAAAACTACACTGACAAAAAATTACATAAATTAGCAAAATAGCCAAATGGTGTTCAAGATTTTTTTAAGTTTGAAAAAGGTTTAAAAAAAGTGTCCACGAAATTGTTCACGTCTTGCAGTAAGGAGCATTCAAGTTCAATAAAGTTTTAATCTGATTAAAAATAAACAATCTAACATTATTCTGCTGTCGTAGTTCAATGTTTATCTACATTTCATTCACACATCTGTCTGATAATTTTGCTCACAGTTTTAACATATGCTCTGGTGGAATCTCTATTAATGTTAAACCATTTATTTAAAGGCAAAAATATATACCAGGCTTTTCCAGTGCAGTGGATAGCCTACATTAAATAACAATCCAACTTCAAATAGTTTCATTAATGTCAGTCATGGCTTCAGAGCAGAATTTCAACTGCTTTTTTGGCTTCAACTGCATTGAAGAGACGTCCACCCACACAAACAAAGAGAATAAGGTAGCATCTATGAACACAACAGTCTAAAAGTGGCAAATATCACCCTTTAAAATTCTCATTAAGTAAATACTTCTCTATTTTTCTCTTTATCATGAGCACACTATGATAATTTGTCAAGTTAATTCTACATCTGTGTCCCCACCTGCCATATTTAATCATACAATTAGTGAATTCTACTTTCAGTGGTCAAGTTTAACAACACTGTGCATGTTCTTTGTTTTTTTGTTTTTTTCCCTTGGCTCCTGCCACCTTTCTGTCTCTGTGTCTCTCAGTTTATCTGTCTCCGTCTCCCTCACTTGCCTCCAGAGTGACACCGGCTAAGGTGGCGCCTGCAGTAGCCGAGATACGGCGGAGCTAATGGATTTGTCCCAGGCATCTGAGAGACAACAGAGCCCAGCCTCAGAGGGGATGAAACGCAAAGGCAAAGAGTTTAAACGCCTCTCCCCTTCATCTTCATTTGGTCTCAAAAGACACAACGAAGAAAAGTGAGCGAACAACGTCTCACATCTCACCTCATCTACGCCGCAGCACCCATCCATCATCTGTGGCAGGCTAAATCCCCATCCTTTCATTCCCCTAAAGGAGGGGAGTTTGTAATGAGGAGGGGTTTGTTGAAGAAAAAAGTTATTTTTATTTCATCTCCGAGGGAAAGGCTTTAAGGCGACTTGCTACATTCCATCTGAATTACATAATTTATCAGATTTTCTATGAAATCTCAAACAGCCTTTGGACACATAGCCATGTGTTCCTTTTCACTCACATGCACCCAACTGCTGTTTCAAGTATAGATCCAGCTCAGTGTTGGGATTTTTAAAAACATGGGGGCCGACACACGAACTCAATCCTCAGAAACAAGTCAGGTTTCAGAGCCAAGGTCACTCACACGGAGGTGGAGGAAAAAAAAAAAAAGTGGTGAGGCAAGGGGAGCTCGCAAAATATCCCTCAAACATCATTATTATTGCCAAAAACAAAATAAATGGACTCGAGTCAATAAAAGCGAACACAAACTAAACACTTGAGCTGTCTCATTGGAAACCAGATGCCCAGCTAGGCTTTCAACGCTCTTAAAAAAAATTAGCTCATAAAAACAGGGAAAGTATGAGGGTTTAACATAGACATGAGTGGACCAACTCTTTGTCCCTGAACACCATAAAAATCTACCTCTTGCCTTGACTCATTGCAGTTCTTTTGTTATTACGCTGAGCTCATTGAAGTTCAAGTGTGTGCTGCTACAACAAAGATGACTAATGAAGCCAACTGTGCCAAGGGATACAATAATGTAATTTGGTCTAGCTATGAACACTTACACTTGCTCTCTGGTACCCTGGCTCTGTACTTACAAGATCATGTCTGAGATTGCCGCACTTTAAATCCTTGAAATGTTGTTGTATACTACCCTCCGGTACAATATTGAGCCATATATGACCTTTCATCTCTAAATCAAAGTGGGTCAGGGTGGTTAACTATGTTCTAACGCATAAATACAAGGGATTAGGGGGCCATTATTGCTTATTGAATAATGAGTTGCACAAGTGTAATGCATTCCTGAGCAGACATTATTGATTTACTGTTAGTCTCAAATCCATCCATAATTCATATTTAAGCTGCAGGCTCTTCCTTGATAGCTGAGAAAATCCTTTTAAGGCACAAGCGGGGAGGCGTCAGGAGACTCGCAAGGCTGCAAGTGAAAACTGAAGCGACAGGAAATGAAAAAAGGGGAGCAAAGTAGCCAATCACCCGACATTCCTACCAAAAGGTGTACCAGGCGGTCGTGAGGTCAAAGGTTAGGGGGTTTCTGGATGGCGAGCACAGCTGTGCGCAATGAGGAGTGTAAGAAGCCGCCCCAGCGTGACCCCAAGAGTTACCACTTCCACCGGGAGTTACCCATAACACATCTGGGCCTGATTCCCCCTAGCAGGCAGGTATCATGGCAGAACAGAGGGTCTCCTTCTCTCTTGTTTGTTTGTCATTTATTAACCTCATCTCAACCTCGCCGTGCCCTTCTCATCAGAGCTGTGATTGACAACTCAAAATGCCAAATATAATAGATTATATGACAGCCTGTTCTTTTTAGCCACACGGCAAAGAAATAGAAAGAAATAAGATTTAGTATTATAGTGACTGGATGTTAAATATAATGGATTATGAATCTATACTGGGTGCCTGGGTATTGTTTGTATGATTGTAAAAGTCAAACACAATTGACCTACACTTTCACCACTAAGTGTCTCCATTAGATTTTGAGATCTTGCTGGTACTGAACCAGGATGTTGGGCTCTAATATTGATTATTATGTCCTGATATATCTGCACCAGCGTTACCAAGACAGAATCAATATTGCAGTTTCTGATTGATTCCTGATGTTTATTCTTAATGTAAAACTGATACCAAGTTAATAAGCCAATCAAAGTCTGTGAGATATGACACACAAGACCGATAATGTCTGATGGGAGATCAAACACATGATAAATTGCAATGCTCTCACATTTCAGATGAGATGCCCTCCAGTCTAACGACCTTTGACCCCAGATCACCTCTTTGGATTTTGTGTGTTTGCTTGTGTGTGTGTGTGTGTGTGTATATGTATGTATGTGTGTGTGTGTGCAACTTTTTGGAGAGAGAGGTTGAAATGTGGTGCTTGTTGTGCATGTTTGTTCTCTTGCCAAATGTCCAAATGTGTGTCTCTGTATGTGTCTTCATGCCTGCATGTGTAACAGATTTGAAGACGCTGGTTTAATCTACCCCCCGCTGTCCGTCCGCCCCCCCCCTCGCCTCCTCATTAAATGCACATTCTTCATTGGGCTTGATGGTAGAGTGCCTGTCCAACTTCTGTCCAGCATAAGGCCTAGGGTTCAAGAGAGGTAACGGGATACATCCAGAGAATAAACTACGGACCATCTGGCAGCACCAGTCAAGCCAGTATTGGTGGTTCCTGTGCCAGTCAATCAACATTTGAGTTCATTTGCATTCGGTTCCACAAATAAGCATAAGTTTGAATATGTATTCAAACATGTATGCAAATGTACTTACTGTAGGAGAACACACATATGCACACATTTACACGGGGGTGTGTTTCATAGTATTTATGTTTTCTGGCATATGTGCATGCACCTGTGAGAGCTTACGCACGTGAATGTGTGTGTGTGTGTGTGTGTGTGTGTGTGTGTGTGTGTGTGTGTGTCTCTCCAGTGTCCACCTCCTCAAACCTCGTCCTCTCTCTGGCTCTGAATGCAGAGCAAGCCAATTTAGCAATAGTCACATCTCTCCCTCTCCTCAGTGGCATTACCATAATATATTTTATTTATCAAACAGCCTGCCATGCGTGTTCTCTCCCACCACCTGTTAGCGATGCACTCTCCATGCCACTGAATGCAAACGAGACCTTGGCCCTGCACGTAATTGAGCAACGCGATGCATCTTCAAAGTACGCGCAGCAGATGTCTCTCATCTCCCGAGACCTTATCTGAGAGGAATGGATAAATAAGACAGAGGCGTAGAAATGCAGATGGAGGTGGTGGTGTGGATGAGGAGAGGAAGAGGGAGAAGAAGAAGAAGAAGAAGAAGGAGTAGGAAGAAAAAGAAGAGGAAGAAGGGGGTGAGGAGGAAAGGGGAAGACGCTGATCCTTTCCTGTCAGGCTGGGGTAAGAAAAGGGCAAAAGGAAACAATGTGACGGCAGGGCAAAGTGTGTGAGCGTGCATGTGTGCGTTTATGTGTGTGTGTGTGTGTGTGTGTGTGTGTCTGTGTGTGTGTGTGTGTGTGTATGTGTGTGTGTGTGTGTGTGTGTGTGAGTGAGAGGGAGAAAAAAAAAAAAAAAAAAAAAAAAAAAAAACAGAAAGACAAAGATCATGATTGATTGGTTGTAAGTATCTTCCCACACCACGAGACAAAAAGTATCTGTACATATACAGAAATTACTTTTAAAATCAGCATTAAGTTTAACTCGATATGGAACATTATTGTTGCTGGTCATCAGAGTTAAACCCTAATTTTTTGTGTTGATTTAGTTAAAAATCTTTGACAGATTTTGAGAACTTGTAAACACGATGGGCCGCATGCATGTTGTTTTACTTTAAAGAATAGCACACCCAAAACAAGTTTGGCTCAAAGCAATGGTATGTGTACCAGGTGGGTCTAATGACTCGTCTACATAGAAAGCATTCCAGACGCATTTTTCATTCGTCTATCTCACCCACATCTGACAGAACAGATAATCTCTAGAGCTGGGTCAATTTCCGGTTCTGCTGATCCAGTATATTTAAAAGTAGCCTACATCAGTATCCTGTGCCAGCGGCATCACAGCGCTAAATCCAACTTGTATTGCATTAGAAATATGACAATGTGATTAACATAATATTATGTTTGATTATAAATGAAATAACGGAGCCATTAGTGTCTGACGAGACGTTTACTGCAAAGCTGAGGCCGGCAATGTAAAGGAGATAGAATTTCTTAATTGGCGGTTGGCAAACCAGCTCAGAGGCACATTACCGCCACCAAATGGACAGGAGTCGCTACACTGTCGTTAATGGGCACTGTCAATCTTATTATGTTCCACACGGGAGGTGTCTGCTGAGTCAAGTGCAACACCTAGTAGTAAAATTTGGTATAGCAGTCTGGTTCAGTGGTTCCAACCTTATAACGCTCCTATTTTAATCAATCCATCTTCAATAGCTTGAATTTCACTGATTCTATATGCCAATAAATGTGATCTGAAGCATATTTCAATGCTTCAAGTCTACATCTCTGTGTTTTATGCATGTAGCTACCATGAAAGCTGCGAGGGAGGGAGTGTCCAAAATTATTCAATCATCCTTCAAGCATTTCTGATGAAGAATACTAGCAGCTTAGCCGAAAGACGCTTTATATCCAGTATGAATCCAGTGAAGTTGGCTCTGCTCTCAGCTGGGGTTCACATATGAAAGATTGCAGAAGAGACTGCACAGCTTTGAAGAAAGTTCACCCAAATCTACAGGCACAATTCCTCTTGTGGGTTCAAAACACTGATCAATCTCAAGATTCTGCCCTGCATCACTCTCAAAGCTTGTTCTGCTCTCCTTCATCTTTCCCTGCGTTGTCACATCTCAACTTACTGATGGTTGCTCAGATTCTTCAGTGCTCACTCAATACTTTCCTCTTAAATGAACTTCCATGAAAAGCTATAAGACTAATACAGCACCACATATACATACAGTCACTGCGTGGTTTATAGGGATAGCCAGGGTCAGTGATACAGACTGTCTTTGCCCATATGCTTTGAGATTTCTCCAACCAGCAAACAGCCAAATCATAAATCATGCTGTTTACATCTACTGTTGTTGTCACCTAATTCCCAGTATCCTAAAATATTCAAATATTGGCTTTCTACTTTAATGTCTAATCTGATTTAGTTTAGGAACTGCAGGGTAGATTTTTGTAAACGCTGTGATTTGTGTTGCCAATAAAATATTGCACCTTTATGGTTTGGTTAATCCTTTAATTCAAAAGTAAGATATCTACCTCTAGGTTTTGCCCAATTCTACGTGTCTGTTGTACCAAATTTTGATACAGCAAAAGGAGTATTTGATAAAGACAAAATAAACAATCTGTACTTACTGTCTTTTTTTGGTTATGTCTGCAATATTTACTTTGTTTGATCTAATGTGTGGATCTTAATTTTTTTTTCTTCATAGAGTAAATGTCATCTTCCTCCCTTAAGCCTCTCTATGTTGCTTTGAAGAGATATTAAGGGCATGGTTATTCCTAGCGGTGCGTCTCGACAGCATCTTGGAAGCTCGCTGGGTGTGTGGAAGGGTAAATTAGCAATTATAAGGCTGGTTCACATCTTCTGAGCACGGATGGAATCAGCAAAAATCCCATCGCCTTCTGCCGTCTCATTAATGTCCAGCCAGGGAGACGGAAACAAACAGTGAGTGTGGGGGTCTCCGTGGTTACGCTGGGTGAGAATCTAATCAATGACATGCTCTCACTCTGGATGGTGACGAGGTATTAATGAGCTTCCAACACCAATGAGAGTTAATTATCAGCCTTCTGGAGGGAGAGAAGGAAAAACAAATGGAGGGGACATTGGAGGTGTGTGTGTGTGTGGGGGGGCAGACAGAGAGAGAGAGAGAGCAATGCTTCTGCAGAGATTTGCAAAGATCAAAAAATGTCATTGCTGCCAGATCGATACTTTCACAGGCACAAGCGGCAGAGTGGAAAGAGCACCCAATGAGAGCCAAACTGTCATCAATTAACTGCCAGCGAATGTGTAGACGATCATTAAAGTACACTCAAACCTGTCGACAGACTCCAGGAATCCTCTTAAATACACACTTCCCCACTTCATATGTGAGAAGTCTTTTTTTTTTTTGTCGTCACCCGACCCACTGCACCTACACACACACCCCCTCTCTTACATATCAAACAACAGTTGCTGTCCCTCCTTAAGCTGACGTTTTCTAGCTTTGAATAGATGAGCAGAATCTGCATATTAAACAAAATGCAGTCTATTGTCAAGCTTTTCTTACTACGAAAGAGAGTTTTGTAAACTTCTCATTAGGCACAAATTGGTCCATGCTAAATTTTGATGCTTCTCATGTTAAAAAGGTGATCGCTATACTGCTATGAAACTAGTCGCTTCCTTTGTCAAACTGTAAACTGTCATTCGCCTTTGGCCAGTGGATGATTGTCCCGCGGATGACGAATGATTGACAGATAAACTGAAAAAACTTGCCTATAGCACCGGTGATCTGTGGAATTAAAATCAAACTAAGAAATTTATATTTAAATGCATTGACACATGATTTGGGTGTGGGGGTTGTGCTTATTCTGATTATGATCATGTGACCACAATGACGTAAAAAAACACGATTTTTCTTTGGGTGTTATTCCGTTTCAGTGGTGCTGCACAAGTTAATAGAGAAGAAATCCAAAAAATGTCACGCCTTTTTTTTTACTTTTTTTTTTGAGAGCAATTAAACGCTAGATAGACTTCCTAACCCACAAGCCTTTCTCCTTTCCCTTTGGTCAGGAGAACAGAGCAGAGCGGCGGGCAGATAAATCTTCAATGGCACACAACTGGGCCGGTAGAAATTGCTTTCAGTACCGTCGTGAAATGGAATGGAGTCGCTCGGCTTTGAACGCCGAGTTTGGGTTTAAAAAACATTTAAATATAAACACCAAGCAAAGTTTGGAAGTGCTCTGTGAGAGGATTAAAGCAATCATTAGCCCACGTTTTTTTTTTTTTTTTTTCCCCAAAGCTCTCACTTAGATTGGCTATCACACGCCACTAATAAATTAGCCAATTATACAGTAGTAATAAGGGTGTGGGGAGGGGATTACTGTTCATTAGTAAGCACTGCGAGCGTTTACTGATGCTGAGACAATAGACGAGCTAAGCCCCACCCTGAAGCATGTCACTCCAAACAAAGGCATATGATAATGACTCAGCCGACTGATAGCAGGCCAAGCTGAGGCCTTTGTGGCTTCTGACAGCCGCTCTTCTCCTCATTTAATATAAAACCACAAGGGTCATTTAGAGCGAGAGAGAGAACGCACTTGAGGTTGGTGCAACTGCAGTGCCTGGCCACATGAAAGCATGGCAGCCTGGCTGTGACTGCAGCGCCAGTGCTTGCGGGTGTTTGAGGGGGGAATCTAGACACACAACAATGCTCTAGATGAGCCTGAAAATGACCAATGTTCCACAGTGATAATTCCAAGGGCACCATCATTCTTTGTCCTTCCATTCTTTATTGCTTGTGCCTTGAAACATTATCTAATTTAGAGCCACAGAACTGGTTCCATCTGTAAACGAGCCGTAGCGGGAAGTTGCTGGAAATCCTGTGATATACAGCAGAGAGCTCGGCAGCTACACTATTTGTTTGGCAATTCTGACTTGAAGCCAGTTATTTATAGAATGCATTGTCAGTGGTTGCGCTTAGCCTGAGAGTCTGAGTCATGAAACAATGTCAGAAGCTGGTTACATCAGAAAAGGTTTGTGCAGGGGGAGGATTTTTTAAAATACGTCGCAGATAATAGGAGAGGAGCGACAAGCATGGGGCTGGTGCGTGAAAACAAAGAGAAACAAACCGGCAGATGGTTGATTGGAGATGAATTGAAGTGTCGAAGTGAACTTTCGATGCCCTCTAGCTCTCTACTTCTTATGTCTGTGTCTGTGTATTTTGCTTTTTGAAATGTTTTTTTTTTGTAACTGTAAATCCAGGTGAGGTTTACTAAGCATGTGGGCTGTTTTTTTTTTTCCATCCTGCTCCAGATATGCAAGTTATACACATTCAAGCCTGGAGGCTGCACCAACAAAACTACAGAAAAGATGTATGAGGTGCAAATCATTTAAAATATGCATACATTTTCAAAACAGCGAGACGGTAATGTATTTATTAAATGATGGAAACAACTCATCCAAAGTTATTTACAAAACATTTTGTCATTCACGGCAGAATTCCCTCTCCTCTAGCATCCCACAAGTTAAAAAGAAAAGTGCCCGCATAGTATTTATCAATTTACAAGTCAAATTACTTCGAGTGAAACACTTAATTAGACTTGTAGATGCGGTATCGTGATAGCACCTCATTTTTCTTTGTAGAACAAACACAAGCCATTTAGCAGATGCTTTTATCCAAGGGGCCGTACAAGCAACATGAGTGCATACATTCTCCTAAAACACTCACTCACCTTACTTAAACTACATCCCCATTGTTTTATGGGTGCACTTACCTGCAGGTAAACAGGCCAAGAGGCATTTACTGTCACCTTCACAGAGCCTTATACCCAGGAAGGGGTCTTTCCTGAGGGGAAAGTAGCTGAATGGTTTCCGTGTCTCTATTTTCCCCCATGGAGGCAACCCACTGCACTCTCAGGTGGGGTCATGTTCTCAGCAGACAGTACAAGATGTTACTTAATACTGCGAGGCCACACAACATCACTGGCTCGAAGAAAAGACGGGATAAAGCCAGGACACTGCAGAACACATTAGCAAAGGCCAAAACATGAAGATGTTAATTACTGGTGGAGGTCGAATTTCAAGTATTGCTTTTCAAGATTCTCTCCGTGGCATTTTACCTTTAGCTCCGGTTGAGAATAAAAATGAGCTGATAGATTTAAAAAAAAAATAAATAAAAAAAAAAGTCATGAGCCTGATCTAAACTCCATCACTACACAGAACCAGAGGATTCTTTTATTTAAACCACATTATCTGATGTATTAATTTAATATGATGAGTCCATCTATGTCAACCTTTCTACTAAACCATACTGGCAAAGCAATGCACATATGCAAGGATGAAAGCATGTGCGTACATAGATCTTAGTTTCAGACATTTGGAGAAAGTATTTATACTAACTAAAGCAGCCGTGTCTGAGGTGATGAGTACGTTATGGTTCCCAGTGGACTACAGGCCCCACGTGTCTATGTCACAGCAGACAAATTGCACCCAAACTGGACCAGGCCACTTTTCTTTTTGCATGATATTTGATATAAGATGGTATGGATGTTGTTATTTTTGGATCTTTTGGTTTATAGCTTTCCACAGGCAACTCGTCACAGTTCTGCTTTTATTTGACTTAGCCGAGACAACTGACTGACATTAGTTACAGACAAAACACACAGATCCACTCGAGCAGAAATACTGTGAAAAAATGCTATGCACCATACAGTGAACATGTCATCTTTATGGTGAGATATAAAGTTATATTTACTTAGTTATTTCGTGGAAAAGGAGGCATCTCAGCACTGTACCGGCCCCCCTTAGCCTGAAAGTTTTATGTTTTGTGTCCACCACTCTCAAAGTGTCAGAATTAAGACCTTCCCATGTCTGAAATTTTCAATTCAACATTGTAGACATATCAGTATATTAATGTCAGATTTGGTTTGTCAGTGGTAAAGCCTCCAGGCACCATTTCTGCCACTTATAATATATTGTTTGTCAAAAATTCCATCATTTTTTCAAGCTTGGTGCAGGTATGGAAATCTGTTCGAGTACTGCTGGATGCTGGGTAATATTTTAGTGGCTGCTGCAGCTATCTATATTTGCATTCTTTTGTTTATACTGTGAAACAAAGGTGCAAAATTACCTGCAAATGCTCATTCTCATTTTAATATACAGTATAAGTGGATGCTATTGTTGTTCTATGAGAAGTAGCAATGTTATACATGTAATAATCCACTCAGGTGTGTCCTTATATAAAAAAAATGACTCCCTTACATGTATGGTTTCTGAGCAGCTATGAAGTAGTTGTCTTACTGGCTATGCGGAGAAGAAAGGCGTCAGCTTCATCCCAAGGTTTGCTGGTTTCAAGTTGTCACCACACCACCTGCCCACCCCGAGCTGCCAGTTGGCCTGTCATGCTCCACACCTGTACTTTCAAGCTTCTCATTTAAAATCAATGGAAGCAGAGCTGATGCCCGGACAAAATGTAATGCCCAGAGAACACATTAGCACTATCATGTTTGTTTTTTACATGCTCAAGCATGGAGGACATTCCCTCAGAAGTTGTCATGTTTGACCACACCAAGGTAGTAAAGTGCGAAGTCACAATGCCCTCGAGCAGCATATGAAAGGCAAACACTGTGCATGCTGGGAATATTCTGGATGTGGAAAGTGAGCACTACACACACACACACACACACACACACACACACACACACACACACACACACACACACACACACACACACACACACACAGCAAATCTTTATAAAAAGGTGCTCCTCAGCAAAGCAACTGATGATAAATGGCTAGATTGGAGGTTCTACATGGCTGGCAGTAGACAAACCAGATGTATCGAGCAGCTGCCAGGTGTGGGCATACAGTGAGTATGTTTGGGCATGATAGATTCTGAAAAGGAGCATGCAAAAATAAACATATTTACAGCCTATGACAGATGGTAAATAAGCCGTCATAGTTTGTCTGTCATACAAACTCGGAAGCAAAAATAAATAGCAGCACTGTTTTGCATCAACTTCACCACTCGGCACCATGTAATAATGCTGCTATCGTCTGAGCATCTCGTGTCTGTTGACCAAGCAAGAGTTCCTGATTAGACCAATATCAGAGCTTTAAGGTTTAGCTTTCATTTCAGCGAGGCTGTATGAAATATTGAAAAGCCCACATTGTCTATGCCTGAAAATACAAAATGGGGATGTATAATTTATAAAAACAAAATCACTCTAACCATACCTCTCCTGTATTGTACTCGTGTCAACGCATGACGGGTGGTGTGAATGGGCACTATTGTCGCTCTGTTAATTATCTCTCGTTCTGCTCATGCCAGCAGCTTTTCCTCTGATGTGCATTTAAGATTTAATAAGTTTTAAAAGAAAGTATTTTTAAGTATATGACATATGCATAGTTGAAGTTGATGGTGAATTTTGTTATATTTAGTGAATAAAAAGTTGCTTGAAAAATACTTGAGACATGTTGAAATTACACTTTTCATCCGCATTGGGGGAATGCATAATAAAGTTATAAACTAAAATAAGAGCATATATCATAGGTCCATATTACTAACAGCCAAACTAAAACTGTGCTTTTGACATAACACATGAGGGCACATAACTACTGTACCAAAAATCAATACACATACACACACACACACACATATGCTGTGACATACTTCCTGTAGTAAAATTACACTTTCAATAGGAAGAAATATATAATAATTTCTCCCTCGCTATTAACTCATGCAACATTATCTCTTCTGTCGCATTTCCCCTCAATGGACTCACCGTTCTTTTCCGGTGAGGTTTAACAAAGTAGTGCCTCAGCCAGAAAGGTAAGCTTATCCTCTTACTTCCCAAATGCAAACCAGACAAAATAAATTTGAATGTGAAAATCTATAAATCCCTTTGGAATGGGCCAATTATGAGGCCTCGTGCCTCTAACTCGCAGGCCAGGGTCCATTCCGTTCTCCCAGCTGGAGAAAGCTTTTCGTGGGCACTAATGTTCGTGCCCCCTCCCTCCCTGCTTTGGCCCCGCTGAACCTGTACCCACAGTGCATTATAAAGCCAGCTCCGGTTTTCCTCTTAAAAAGCCTAAAATACCTCAAACGACATGGTTCAAAGACTTGAAATATGATCATTTGGCAACATGTGTGTTCATAAATTAAAGATGGATAGAGGGGTTACATTAAAAAAAAAAAAAAATCTATATTTCCTAATTGTTTCCACATCTGCAGTCTGCTAATGGTATTATCATATGTTGTTATATTGAATGCACTTTTTGTTTATTTGTCATAACATTGCGCAGCAAACACACAGTAGACAGTGTGCTGCTACTATCTGAAGGTTCTTAGACGCTCATTTGGAACCACTAATGGAAGCCCACTACACTCAGGTTTCAGCACTGACCCATGCATATTTTTCTCCTCTTTATCTGCGAAAAAAAAAAAAAACTTTGTGTCATCCTTCGAAAAAGCCATTTTCCAAATGATATAACGATTTCGTAAGCCCAATCAGTGGGTTCGTTAAAAGTATTTACATTGCGACCCATTTGTTTTATGCCCCCCTCCCCCTTCTTCTTGTCTGATCATGTGGCCAATGAATTACTTGTCGGCAACCGCTCTTGTTTAGGCAATCATCTGCTCTGAGAAGGAAACTAGTTATTGGCTTGACATTTGTATGTACGTTTCTGCTGGGTCAAAGGTGAGGGTCAGCACCTCTCGCTGCATTTTTGTTTAACCACCTCAGTCACATAAATGCACGGGATGGGGAAAGCTGATAGGGGCATTTGACATAACCGAGTTACGAATAAAGTTGTGAGTGTGACCTCTGGAACATGGGGTCATAAACACTTTGTGCTCTCTGTGTGTATAAGAGAGAGCTGCGGAAAGCATCGGAGGTAACAGTGAAGCATATGCCTTCCACATGAAAGATTTTTTTTTTTTGGGCACCTGGGATTAGATCCAGTCAAGGCCACCTCAAGGCTAACCAAAGTCATTGTGATGAAATGTGTGCTTCTTGAACGTTTGACTGCAGAGCAGATTCAGGTCTTTGATGAGTTACCCATTTGTAGCCTTCAACAACATGCAAGCCTAACCGACTACATGAGTGATCCAGTGCAACGCTCAGACTTGAGGTACAGTATTTATTTTTTCACTGGCTGTGCGGCCCTCATTGCATCTCAGAAGTGAAAAGGTAAAAATTAAAACATCGCAGTTGATGAATTTGCCGAGCGGTTGGGGGAGACGTCTCCTTAAAACACAGATCTTGGATTTTCCAGACAAAGTGAAGTTGAGAAATGAGTCTACCCCATATGTGATGAGAAAGTGCATTACTCAGGCATATAGGTATGAGACACAACCGTCACATAACCCTCTGTAGCCGTATACTGTAAGCAGTGTCCATGTATAAATGTATAACCACAAGCTTAGATAACACTAAGCTCAACACTGCAAAAGCAAGATAAGAGCAGCGGTAGTCACACAGCTAAAAAAAGAACATGATTAACAAAGTTTTGAAGTCAAAAAGTACAGCAGAAACTAAGCAGATAGCTGCTCTGAGACTCCTGAAACTCCTCCTCGTGTTTCCAACGAAAAAGGAATCTGAAGCAATTCATGATATAAAATCAAAAAGATGACCAAACAGTAAATAACAATGACTCTGGTGCAAAAGCACGACGATGACCAGAGGATTTGTTCAGGCCAATCTATTCAGAAAGTGGCAAGAAATTCCCAAAAATTAATCCACCACAGGAAAAGTAAAAAAAAAAAGAAAAAAAAAAAAGAAAACTCAAATCAGGTACTTTCGCAGAACAGGATTTAATAATGAAAGTCTCCCACATCTCACACTAAGAACAAAGCATCAGCTTAAGATGCTCTCCCATGCATTAAACAGCTAACCTCAACCTCAAAAGAAAGTCAGTTCACTCTTTTCAAATAAAAGATCCACATAACAAAAAGTAATGTAAGGAAACTTTAACTTAATTAGATTTTGTTTTTTACTTTAAGGCAAGGCAAGATATATTCTTGTTCTCTCTCACACACACACACACACACACACACACACACAGATGATGAATTTGTGGCCAATAATTAAATCTTTAACTGCTGTTCAAGTTGAAGTATGATAACATCAACTACTTTCATGTTGGAAATCTGTATAATGCAAGAGTAAAATGTGATTATTCTGATCACGTTCATGTACTTATTACAGTATCTGCAGAGGAATGGGATACACAATGATTTATAAACAAAAAGTATAAACAAGTTGACCAGTGTCTCTTCATGAATCATTTACATTAAATCTCACTGGGTGCCACAGATGACGGATTATAGCATGCTCCAAGTTGCCTCCAGAGAAACAGGTGCTGCTGGGAAATAACTAAGGCGACTTCCTGTGTAGACATGGAGCTGGAGGACAGTATGGGTTATGCTTAAGCATATGATCGAGGTTTAGCTGCCAGATTACAGAGCGGTATAGTTCACTGAGGGATGTCACGAGAACTGATACTGGAGATGTGATTCTTCCGAGACTGACAAGGGCAGTAAAAGAACCACACAAGCGCCTGACAACAGACTTAAAGAGGAGAAGAAGGCAGGAACCGTAAACAATAAGAGCAACACGTGCAATGGCAGCAGGTGCAAGTGCAGGAGCGTATTCCAGAAAGCATGTTTGGTGAAAACAGATACGTCACCGCGGCAAAACTGGTGCATGGAGATATCTAGTATTTGACCTGCATCATCAGGGACAAGATACAGACGACCAAAAGCCAGTTTGTAGACGATGTCACGGAGTATTTGAAATGAAAGGAAGAAACACTTCAGACGTATCTAGGCAGCTCAAAGAGGCATCCAGATCTGTACACAGAATTCAGGTTGAGAGACTTTCAGTTGTGAACTTTATATGAACAACATGTTCATCTCTTTAAATGCTACCGTTACTGTTTGTGAATAGGGGCAAATGGCATCTGTTGTCCTCGCACATAACGCCGACTTTGCCGTCTAACGCTGTCACCTTTTGAGTTCATTTAAACTACTACTTGCACACTGACTACATGGAGGTGTGTGCATGTGTGTGTATGTGTGTGTGTGTGTGTGTGTGTGTGCATGCATGTACACGTGTTAGGACTGTGTGTGCAGCAGCCTTAGTTGTTTTCTGCTTTTTGCTGATATCGAATTTGGTATCAATCGTGGAATTTCATAGGTATTAGTACCAACTACCAAATTTCTAGTATCATGACATGCCTGTGTGTGTGTGTGTGTGTGTGTGTGTGTGTGTGTGTGTGTGTGTGTGTGTGTACTTTTGTATGAGTCACAGTGTGTGTGATCTGAAATATTGTGGAGTTTCGGCGCTGCTTAAGCTGAAGCAGTCAGCCATGCTCATGACCTCTCTCATTTTCTTTCTCTTTCTCTTAAGCCGTCTCTCTCTATTTCTCACTTTCTCTCTGCTCGTCTCCCTCTCACTGTGTCTCTGTTTTGACAGTACGTCTAGTAATTACTTGGGAGGCAGTCTGTTGGTTGAGGCTTTGCCTGGAGCTCTGTGCTAGCCAGGGATAACGATGAAGCTTCAGCACCCGGAGCAAACAAAAACACACCAGAATGCTGGGCAATACATTTCTATTTTCACTCATGTTCACCAGTTCAGTTTATTATATTTTTGGGGGAAGGGGGAACGTGACACTCAAGTAATTTTATAATAATTCAATTGGCCCATTCAATTAACTTTGTGCAATTATAAATGTTAATAAGTCCTTAATAAAGGATCTTGAGTGTCTTAATTTCTAATAAGCTATGGCAAGAGTTCATCAGTCAGCTGTAATTAGAAATGTTAATAAATCATTAACAAGGGATTCTTATGGTAATCCATTAGTTTACAGTTGTGAGCGTTAATAACTGGCCTGTAAATGGATTTTGGTCCCGACGTCCTGCAGCCCCCTTTTTCCAGAATGTGAGCGAATGCTCCAACAGTCCATTGGAGGGCTCTGCTTAATGAATCAAAGAGCTAAAAAAAACAGAGCAAGTTTGATGCTGAAGAATTTTCCACAACTTGACAATCCAAAAGTTAATATAAATGATCTATAAAGCATTAGTAGATGGCTCGTCAGCCATTAATAATGACCTTAATTAATACTTAAACCCTGTATAAAGGGTGACTTATCAGTAAGTGGCAGACCTACCGCATTTAAGAGCTGGGTAACATTTTCTCACTACATTTAGCTTTGGTCAGCTATTAGCCACAAGGTATTAAATAAATTACTAAGTAGCTAATGCTGGCAAGCCAACATTTGATTTCTTTATGAGATGTTGCACATAGTTAACTCTCTCTTCAATGAATTTTGAAGATGTCTGCAGGCTCAAAAGTCTTACATTCAAATTATATTTGAGCTATTTGTCATTAATCTGTCTTTAATGTGAATCAATAATGTCTTGATTTTAACAATGTTTTTATTTTACTATTTATTTAGGAGCACTTTAACATTATAAAAGGAAAACAAGCAACATGTTTTTAACATGATGAAAACGCAATTCACTTCTAAAAGATGAAGAAAACAGCAAACAATGTAGACATGCAAAGAAAACTGGACTGTTAATTTTTTTTAAGGTAAACACAAGAAACTTGTGCTACAGAAAATGGACCAGACTCAGTGAATCAGCCATCACTGCTCCTCACACCACGACTATTTTCTCCTTTATCTTGCCCATGCTACCACAAACAACATCATCAACTCGGACAAAACACACTAGCAAATTCAGCAAACAAACTCCCCTAACCAGTTGGAGAAAGTGGCGGCCATTTTGAATGAGGGAGGTAGAGTCAAGGAGAAAAGAGAAAATACCACAAGAACAAAGCACTGTGTTAATGATATTAAAGAAATTAAACTTAGAAAGGAAATTTGAATAATCTCAAATTCAAGTTAGCTTAATATTGAGACCATGTCAATGATGGTGAGAACGGTACGAACTAAAAAAAACTAAAAAGTAACGAACCAACCTTAACTCTGTACCAACTAAAATCCATTTTTCATGATGCACAGAATGGGCTCTGGGACAATGTCAGAGCTTGGAGAGTCCTTATCCCATTACCTGTCAATCATGTCCCCTGTCAACTCGATTACCCACTATACCTGTGACTTGAATTACCTCCACTGGAAAGGCAAGATGTCAAAATATTGATTCCATTAATGTCACAGTCAAAAAAATGACACTCAGCTGAAGAGTTATGGCCTTCCGGATAAAGGACTAATAAGGAGGATGTAATCAAAGGGTGGCAGTGATGAAGTGGGTGACATTTGGGACTTGTAAAGAAGACGGCTGCAGGTGGAAGTCTACAAGTTCGTAAGGAACCAAACAAAGGAAAGCCCTTAGTGTCTGGATCAGCAGTTTCATCCATCTCACTGTATTGATTGACTTCAGTTACAGCTGGCCTTTTAACTGGGAGATGCCAATTGTCATTTCCTGCTTCTGGGATAATAAGTGTCATAAAGACAAAAGAAAATGCAAGTGTCAACTATATATGATAATGGATGATTTTATTGTCTGGGCATGTTCCTTGTTTTATGTTAAAAGACTTAAGTACAAAAAATCCTGCCATTCGCAAAGGGACAACTACTGAAAAGGAGGAAATCTTCTTTTATACTTTCATTTCCTGTCATTTAAAAATTTTCCATTCTTCTCCTGATAACAGCTGTTAAAGCAGCTGTAACCATATAAGGTTTTGACCGTTCAGTAATTTGACCAGACAATGGGCAAAGACCTGATGCATAAACGACGCGTACACACAACAAAAATGTGTACCACACATAAATTGGTATTTTCAAAACATAGTATTTCCGCACCTCACCTCCTTTGACCATGCCTACACACAGTTTTCCAAAGCGATCCAAGTTACAGTGAGGTGAAAACACAAAAGGTGAGACACGTAATTTAACATAAAATAAAGTAACCAACATCACAGAGCTTGCATTCACTGTCATTATTAGGTTCGTGCACTATGCTACCAATTTCTCAATTATACATTTATAAGGCAGAACCATGCGTATGGATCGCTTTATAATTCTGCTGAAAAGAATGCGTATTATAACAGGTTTTGTGCGTACACATAGTTTTAGTCATGACTCCACACAGAGTTTTATTATCCTGGCCCCCGGTCGGATCATTTGATATGGTGGATGCCGCTTGCTACAGTCTGTGTATCCAGCTGTGGATCCTCTTCATCAATATTACTATCAGCAATGGCCTTGGAACAGCTGAATATTCAAGGTCAAGTGGTCAAAAAGTGGATTAAGTTACCGAGATTAAACTACTGGCCTCTCCTGTCCCCAGAACAGCACCTAATTAATCATTCGATCCAATGCTTTGTGGAGGGGAAAATCGGATTTCTCAGAAACATCTTAGATAGGTGAAGTGTGCTCCCAGTCACATTGTTGGAACAGTGTTTTTCTGTGATACAAAGCTCCGTTCTTTTACCACCGAATGGTCTAACCACAACACTGGAACAGAGTTTGCAAGTAAATCCTGAGTAAAAAAGGTGTGCTCTTATCTTGAAAGTATCTGCTGACTAGCCATGTGCGGTGACACAGTCCTTCAAACAAAACTGCAACATATTTAAACATTTACTGGCAGTGGAGGAAAAAGGGGGGAGTGGGTGGTGGAGGCTAAATGCTGCAATAGCTGTTTCATGCCAGAATAGTTTTAGGGCGCCAGCGGGTAAATTGGTTTACAAGTTGATGCATTAGTAAAACACTGATGAAAACATAATCAGAAACACAGGGCTAACTCCGCATGCCAGTGTGGCGACACAGAAATCAGAAAAGGGCAGATAAGAGGGAGAAGGAGGCCGTTGGGGCGGGTTACAGACAAATAATCGCCGCATTTTTGAGAGACACTGCATAATTTAGGCCAGACGGTGCAATTATATAGCACTTGTCATAAAAGACCCAGGGCATACAGGTCAGGAGTGCTCTATTGTGATTTTCCTGTTGTGGTGTTGGAGGAAGTGAGCCAAAGACTCCTCTGGCTCTGGAACGTCTCAATCTAAGCCTCCAGGCAGGTGTTTTATGTAGATAATGTGTGTGTTTCAGTGTGTGCATGCATGTCCAACACCGTGCACGTACCTCAGAGAGCTTGTGGAGACTTTTTTTTTTTTTTCAGTCTAAGAGCAAGAAAATGAAAAATAACTTATGCACTGTTCAGCTATTAAATGTTTTGCATTTCCCACACACATTCTTTGCAGAGTTTTTTAGGCAGCAACATGCTGTGCAGTTCAAACCAGTGTTTACTCTGGCAGAACAGACATCTCGGCCCAAACAGAGGACTTCAAATTTTCAGACAATAAAAGGAGAGTTATTAGTCTTCTGCTATCAAGTAGAAAAGTAGGACAGACTAACATCTTTCAAGATATGACAAGAAAATGTGCAGCTTGTGCAGCCCAGAACTACACAACAAACTTCAACTCAAGTAATCTTTCCATTACTGAAATGTGTATTCATCCATTTGACCTCTGCACCAAAATATCCTGCTGTGTCCAAAAATTATTTACTCCTTTTAAATATAGCCGGAGACCTCAATTAAGTCTGCTCGCCACCTTTCTGTTGGGGCTAAATGGATTTACTTCTCCCAACAAATTGCTTCTCCCGCAGTGCGCTGGAGGACAGTCCATTGTGAATAGTTGTAAGCTTACTCCTTTTCTGGTGTTTCTGGGAAACCAACAAGCACTCCAGACACTTCTTCTGGAGATTGAATAGATTTTTTTTTCAAGTACTTTATCTCAGCCTTAGCCGTTTGTTGGGTGTGATAGCCACTTCTTGCAAAAATGCCCCGTGGGAAAAACCTGAACCAGCCACCTTTTTTCCCTTGATTTTTACAAACATTTTCCCTGACTCATCATGCCTTGTTTCAGTCATTACAGCCAAATAATTGCTTAACCGTTTGTCAATGCATATCCATGTTTGAAACAGTTACTGCCTATAACTAACAACATATGTCATTTATGAGGGCATGAATACTTTTAATTGAGCTCACATTTCAAAATGTCTCCGTGCCAAGCCTGCAAGCCACTGCTACACTGCTGCGTTAACGGCTGTTACAAGCAAACCCAAGACTACACCAAAAGCATTCTTTTCTCTCACAAAGTCAACTATTCTCTTTGCAGTACCGCTTTAGATGAATTATTAGTGGCACTTTATGGAGAAAACATACAAATATTACACAGTATGTGGCTTATTTCAAAGTCAACAGTGTCTGAGAATGAAATGGGATAGTTTACAAGCTCAGGGAATCAGGACCATATATTGCACTTGCTGCAGAACTCCAGCCAGTACAGAGAAAGGAATGGCTTCCCTGTTTGATGCATATTTTTCACTGTGTAAAGAAATTTGCAGTCGTGAGAAAATGATCGCCTGAGGCTACAGTTTCTGATCAAGGGCTACTTTTCAATCTTACTTTTATCATCCAATCACTGCACGATTCTATGTATATAAAAACTAAGTGAAAGGAGCGGTGTGATGCAATGCCAAGAGAGATTCAAACCATAATTTCAATCGGAATCCTTTTTTTAATATTACCAATTAATACCATGTCAATTCTGAGCGAAATCTTGTTAATTATCACCCTACTGAGTTGCTTCCGTGTTGCTCTCTGGGCTGCAAGATTTTCAAATTATGTCCTAATGGAGCAAGGATACTTTATCCACTTTGAAAGCCTCTAAAGCACGTCCTTTTAAAAATAATGATGCTAATGGGAAAGCAGGCTTACTTATATTTTTTTCCAGCCATTTTGGGATGTCATCTGACATTGTTTATTTCAACCTCTTACATCAAGGCAACCACATACTGTGTGGCACAGTTATATTGGCATCAAGTCGTTACATTTCGGATACACAGTTTAATCATTGAAATAGCCAGAAATGTTTTCCTTAAGTGTGGAGTAAATCCTAAAACGCTGTAAATACAGGCATTTCTGCAGACCAAAGTCTTCAGACAAACCACTATAGTCAAACACTGCAAAAAATGGAGTTTGGAATATCCCTAATAGGATCCAAGTCAAAAATAGCTGGAGTTCTGCTTTAAATGAATACATAAAAAGGATTTTCAGGCCAAGTGGTGAATTAAAGTCAATGACTGTCATAAGCTGTGATTGTTAGCATCCGAATTTAAGGATCACATTGAAATGACAAGTGTAACTGTAGCCTAACATTATCTTTGGCCAAAACCGGAGAAATGGAGACCATCTCTCTGCAGCTTTATACTGTAGCCATTCACTCTGCATCGACTTGACTTTATTCTCCTTCCCCTCTACCAACCCAATCTGCAATTCAGATTCCACCTCTGTGCAGCCAATTGTGACTATTCCAATACCTGACAGGTCCACTGGACGTGCACAGGTAGCCTCTCCAAGCTGCAGAGAGTGACGGATGGCCAACATACCAAACTGGTCAGGGTTGCTCATGTTTAATTCTGATTGCAACCTTTTTTTTCTTTTCCCCCAGCCAGTCATCCAGCTGTTCAAGCCCAGATCCCAGTCTGCAGCACCCAGGGGAGCTGGAGAAAGCCGGGGCCCTCTCTGTCCATCACCTTCAACATTTGCCTCAGCAGAACATTCAATTTATTTTATAGCACCACTCCACTTGATAGCACTGACCTCCCAGATCCCTAGGAGAGTAATAAGATGGGTACACTGATGTCAGTCTCAGTGGTGACTAGGAAGACCAACCACCCAGTGGGCTTCTTCAGGAGAGGTGCCTAGTAATAAAAAGAAAAAGGGAGTAGGGAGGAAAGCGGATTAATTTTGGTCGAGTCGTGTTCTGATTTCAAAGAAAGCTCCTCTCAAATCCCGCTGTGCACCGATTGTAGCACTGTCCCTTCACTGATGGCCATGTGTGATTTGTTTGTCACGGATGGGATTGATCATGAAATCTAAATACAAAAGGAACAGGTCGCAAGCATGATGCGCCAGAATTGACTCAAAATGTCACAGCAAAGAGCAGAACTGTCAGGAAAGAGGTCAGATTTCAATTTGAAGAGTGCCATGCTGTGGCCAGAGCAAGGAAATACATGTTGAATTTGACAAAGTAAGAAAGGACTCTTTGTCTGTGAGGCTTTAACAGTGATCGACACTGCATCATCAACCAGCGACCCCACAGGCTAAGGTTCCCATGCCAAAACTGTTAAAACCACATTAAAACCTGCCAGTATTTGGAAATTGGAAGCTAAACTCATACCTAAGTCATGCTGGCAGTCAGAACGGCAATAAAGCATCATTCGTGTCTCACATGCTCACATCATGGTCTTCATTATGACTGCCCATTATCCGAACCAAAAGTGGAATTATGGAGTATTTGAAGAGTTTTGATCAAAGAGGAGATTGTCACCATTTGAACATTCTCTCACAAGGAGTTTGATAGCAGATTATAGCACTTTTTAAAAATAAAATTTGGCTGTCAGGCACTTTGGTAGACAAAATGACGACGGTTTGCCATCTGCTTTTTTCAAGAGGCACTGGCTGAGAAATTGAGGGAATGATATTTCTCCAAAAGGGTACGTAACATTTTCAGTTGAAAGTCTTTAGTTCTCTTTAATTCCACCTACAAGACCCAGACAACAGATGTTATGGTAATCATAATGAAACCTAATCAGCATGACGCTAATTTTTCTTTAGGGTCTCCACTCCAGATGTGGCATAAAAGACCCAGTCAGAGAAGCAGAGCAAGAAAAAGATGAGCAAGAAAAATAAAAAAATAGTACATTTGGGGGCTTTTGTTAAGTAGCAGAAAGTAGCTAAAATATTGAACTGATATGAGTGAAATAAGAGAAACATAGGTGTGTCTTGCTTATCTCATGACAGGTGTCAGATACTATCAGGTCTTGTGTAATAAGGCCTGACACTTAACAACACTTGGAGGTAGCTGCCCTCAAACACAATCAGCTCGATGGTCATCAGACGGCCTCATATGGCACAAAACTCCTGTTAACAGGATCTGTTAACTTTGCCGAGTCAGTATCAAACTCCATCCATCCGAATCCACAAGATGGTCAACAAGCAGACAGAGCACAAGTCCATCACAGGACTCAATGTCAAACAAAGGAAGCATAAATAAATATGTAGTCATGCAAAGTTACAAATACTGTATATGTAACCCTGATATGTACGCTTTCCTACATAAAAATGTATCTGAACAGTTCTGCTATAGGGTGTGAATTAAATGATTGAATAAAAAAAACTTTATTTAATTTAACAGCACTTTGACAGATAACTCAGCTCTCTACTCAAAGGCCAGTATAATGACATCACACAATACGGTCACCGTGGTCATATATTGAAAATAAATCAAGCAAAGTTCTCCAAAGTTATACACAAAAAATGGTTATAATTAAATATAAGACATAATTAGATAGAGTCTTACATATACACACTCACTGCAGAAAGATATAAGCTTAGTCACTGAATACACTTAGTTACATATTACTGGTCTCTTTTCCAGCACTCTGTCACCCGCAAACCCACAGCCAAACCCCTTCCTGTTCCACTGATTAACTCAAACATTAATCAGACCTTCAGGTGATTGCTATAAACAGGATTGATAGTCCATGTGGCCTTGGTGTCAATGCGTTTTTCCCCTGTTTATATGAAAGGATGCCCATGCGTCTCTCTGCACCACCTGCTAATTAGCATCTCACCAGCACGCTACAGCGCGATCAAATTCTACAGGGAGGAAGGCAGGCAGGGAAAGTTCGGAGGCAGAGAGAGAGATTAGAGGTGGTTAGTGCAAGAGAAACTCAGAGCCTGAAAGAGGGGAAGTGAAAAGGAAATTGGGGAGAGGAAATTAAGGCAGTGAGAGAGACAGTAAAAGAGTATTTGCAAGAGGAAGTGGCTGAGAGAGGGTGGAAGATGGAGGGGAAGTGAAATTTGGCAGAGCCAGGAGTCCTTGAAGATGAGAAACAGAGAGTATGACAGCCGGAGAGGGTGAGGACAGCTGTGTCTTTTTGATGGCAAAGGCTAACGTTTGGGTCCTGTCTATCTTGAATGAATACCATGCATTTTCCTCCAGTGAATTTCTAAATATCACTTTTCCTCCTCGACACCCTCTGGAGAGAAAGGTAGCCTTCCCTGGGTTAGTATAAGAGAGTGACAGTCTGGGTTTTTTTTTTTTTTTTTCATTTTGGAAGAAAGAAAAAAAATGAAACGACAAATTCAGTTGGGCTGTTGAATCTCAATGACTCTCTTTGGTTCTCTCAAACGTAACTTCTTGACAGCACTGAGCCCTCAAGCTCGGTCCCAGACAGTCCTTCAGGCTTACTGAACAGGAATGCAGAGGAGAAAGACTGATGCACTCATAAATATCCCATCCTCTCCCATACACGATGCAATTAAACACCATTTGTGGTCTTTACAATCTATGTACAACAGCCATCAGAATTATCTTCTATTATCAACATGACATTGTTTGGCCCACCAGTCATAGTTTCCACAAACGTAGCCTGTGATGCAGCTTTTCTCTTGATTGTGTGCAGCAACAGGCCAAGAGCTCGCATGATAAGGATCATGCTCATTGAAGCAATTTAATGCTATTTTTTTTGGGAATTTCTCTCCACAGATTGATCCCTTTGAACTGGTTAAATTAGCACGGAAACACTATTTTCCACTTCATTCCCTAAAACAAATGAATAAATACATACAACTTGCTGTGTACGTTAATACATAAAAGCACCATATGGAGGCCTGGAAAATTTCTCGGGTAGAGAGTGGAAGAAAATAAGGACATGGTATGATGAATCAAAGAAGAAAAGGGTGTTTTCATTATTCATGATTCGATGACCGATAAACACTGATTACCATAATCTGCACTTGTGTTGTTGTAAAATTGTATCTTTTTAAACAAGAAAAAATAACATTACAGGAGGTTGTGGGCAATCTGCGCTCTATGCTTTCACACCCAGTAATTCCCTGTGACAGAGGTGGTCTGGGCATCTTAACAAAAAGTCTGCTGGAACGCTGCAAGGGCTCTGATTTACGAAGATGGGTTAATATTATTCCCCACCTTCCAGGCTTCTTCTGTGGTGCCCACCTTTAATATTAGATTAGTTCCTTTCTTTCCCCTAAAAACACATTAGAAACAGCATCTGGAAGCCATAGCTGTGGCTACCAAGAGCTTTAAAAGCCAAGGGCAGGGACTGCAGCAGGGGTATCGTAAGGGTATTTATGTGGCGGGTGGGACAGGAAGCTGCCACTGTGGGCAAACCTGAGAGCTCAGCATCTTTTTTGGAAAATGACTCTCGGCAGCATCCATTTTGTTCCCGAATTCACCGAAAAAGGGTTGGATCTTTTTTAAAACATTTAGCACATTCTTGTCTTCTTGTTATCAGACTGTTTCATTTAGACCCTGCATAGTTTCAGGCTTCATCAGTTAGTTAAATTACAGCAGACAAAAACACTGTGGCTTTTCATCGCAGGCAACTGCAATTTTATGAAAAATAATCAGTTTACTTCAGCTTGGATGTGCTGGTTACCTGAGCTGTTTCAAGGTAGACAGCTCATCAAGTGTATGACATGGTGGGGTTGGACTTAACCAGCTGATGTGAAGGGGGGCAGGACTAGGAATGAGTGCTACATTCTGCCTGAATAGATCGATATGGAGTGGCCGTCACAGCTACTACGTCATGCGTTTGGGCATCCATCGTGGCGCCAGAAAGACTGCAGAAAAAAAGAGTGAAACGGGCGAGATCCTCGTAATAAGGGGAAAAAATGTCTTCTTGTGATGTCAGATTAGGAATGCGAGAAAAGATGACCTTCATCTTTAAAGAATACTGTTGCCAAAGACACCCTTTGAAGCTAAATGCAGACGTTTATGGTTGCAAGCCATTAAATGGACAGACTGGACTGATGAAATCTGCACTGTTTATCACACGTAGTTAATAATGAATTAATAACAGCAGCTCCCACATAGCTGGCATTCTCAGTAGGCCGTTTCATGATGGTACACACCACTGACTGACGCGAGCAACATAAACATGTGAGCAGAAGTAGCATGTAAACAAAACACATTTCACATAGACAGTTTAGCTATAACATCACTCAGTAATGTTGCAAGCATTTCATGAATGAATGGAGCATACAGTAATATTATATCTGTGATATGACATTTGCTTTACACTATCAGCACAAACTTAGCTAAGCCTTGGGACCATATGTCAATGCCGTAACAACATAATGACTGAGGATGTCTTACAGCTGAAGCATCCATGGATCCAGAAAGTCCAGACTTTGTTCCCTCATTGTTCACTTATTCACTTATTTAGTTTTAACTTTATCTTCTGCTGGCAAACCATAAAAATAATTGGAGAAGGCATCCGGTTGATCCATATTTCATATGTTTTGAATTGACACCGCTGCGCTGACACTTCCTCTATTTGAGTAAAGCTTTTCAGTGGCCAGCAGTGGAGGACTTCCTGAGCAGAGTTCTGGGCAAAATTTTCAATTCATAAATCCCCCCTTTCTTTTCTATGATTAATTTCCTGTCACTGCTATGAATGAATCTGTGTCGACTGGTGTGATGAAAAGGAAAAAAATAAAAATAAAAAAATAAAAAAACCTCATCATCTAAAAGGCAGATCATCAGAGGAAAAGATGCAAGCTCTCTTTCCTTTTTCCTGTGGTCCAACTGTCCTTGCTAACATTGGTCTGGAAGGCAGCCAGCGAATGAACATCAAGAGATAAATACTTGTCTTACACATACTTTCCCTAACTGAGCTGTTAAAGCCACAGTGTAAACACACCATGAACTCCATCCCATGAGTTATGCTAATTACAGATAAGGCTGGAGTGGCTCGTAGTTAATGCCAGGTGGATAAGATGGTTGGAGATAGAGGAAGGAAATAGCAGAGAGTGAATTTTCTCAGTCCCAACTCAAGTTGAATAGCAGCTGAGTGGGCGAAGATGATCGTAGAGCACTGAGGTTGGCCTAAATTGATGAGGGGAAGAGTGGAAAAGAACATGTTCCCATACAGCCATGGAGTTTATTAACTGGCCCAACTGGATGATTTTGTAATATTCAAACTGTTTATTTGCTCAGCAATGCTTCAATAAACTTAACTGTCATTAGTTCCTGAATAGAGGCAACTGCAAAAACACGGCTGTAATGAGGCTGAGAGGCTGAAAGCCAAAAAGTGAAATTTTTTAGCCCTTTAAAAAGTTTGAAAAGAACTTGAGTCCAGACCGTAAAGAAAAGTGCTCCACATCGATCAAAGTGGTGAGATAAGCAGGGCAGATTAATACTTAAGGGAGCAGAGCTTAATATACTACAACCGTGAACAAGTCGATCTCCCACGCACAACAACCTCTCCAGTATTTTGCTCGCTAATGGAGTGTTTTCTGTGACTGCAGGAAAAAAAAAAAAGAGAGCCGAGTTTAGCTTAGCGTGTCAAATTACCCACACCCTTCTTTTGTTTCGCCTCAAAACCGGCTGAATCAAAGATGTCTGAGGCTAAGTGCCAGGAAAGCGCCTGTGGATTGTGCATTGTAGGCGAGATCTGTTCAAAATGTGCAACTAGAACAAAGAGGATCCGTGAGATTGTGAAAGTTAGAAAGCCGGGATTGCTCAACAGTCACTCAACTGTAAATTACTTTTGATTAGCTGTAATAAAGGTTTCAGATACAAGTCAAACCTCAGTCATGTCTCTATTTGCTCTATATGTCTGTTCAAATAAGAGAGTAAAGTAAAATACTTTGTTTTCATCATGGAAACAGCAGGAAAAATCTGAGGTCTTTAGAAGATCACAAAAACATCATCCAAGCTGTAGAGTCACATCAACACCACCAGCACAAAGACCTTTGTGAAAGACATGAATGACGTGAAATGCCTTTTTTATGAAATGGTCTCCGTTCATCATCTCAAACAAGTCAAGGTCAACGCTTCTGAGCAGTTTGAAGTGATAATGCAGACCCTGTAACTGGCCGATGGCGCTGTAGAACACCATCGCTGACATGCTTTGAAAATCACCCGTAAACGCTCTGTTGGGACCACAGCATCTGGCTAATTGAGGACACCTCGGCATATGGCTGACATTGGTTTCATCCTCACAAAGCCACTGGGTCATCCCATGTGCTGTGGGGACAGGGGCATTATCATCAGTGCAATACAGAAATGAAATTCATAGGCACGAATTAGTGTGCAGAGATCTCCAGCTCTTCTTTTCACCTTGTTTGTATCTGTATAACAGAAAGTGCCAAAGTCCTGACGTCAGCTCCGGGCTAGTCACTGTTTTTTTCTCGCTTCTGTAACTCACAGAAATCTCTCATTAGGAATTTCTTTCCCTGGTCTTTCTGAAGTTAAACATTGCCCTTAAAGTTGAAACCTTTTGAGAAAGTTGTTGTTAGAAGTTAAACAATTGCTAATTTCACAGCATACAAATCCCAAATCCAAATACAAGTTTACCAGCTTTAACTTGGCTTCTTCCAGATCTCCGATATTCATTCATACTGTGTTCTGATGTTATATTTTCGGACTTTTTAGCTGTCATCTCATCATTCAACTCTCTCTGACCCGCTATTATTACACCCATGCCCGAACAATCCACAGGTAAAAGCCACTAGAAACATAAATATGAAATGCAACACAAAAGAGACCATCCTAATTCTAAATAATTTAAATTAAGTGCATTTGTACAAAAGTTTTTTTTCTTCTACTTCTTCTGTGGTCTTTCTTCTACTTGAACAGAAAATGTTTTAGTGTCACAGGCTCTGTTGTACAGTATGTTCATTGTTCTTTGAAAGACAGTTTAGTAGTTTCTTGTAGTATTATCCCTTGTAATACTCTTATACTGTACCTCTGCTAATCCTACTACAGTACTAGTAATAACAATAACTATAAATACTACCTCTTTCAGAGCCAGTTTGAGAGCTAGTACTACCACAACTACTAATACAGTATCATTTCTACTACTGTTACCATCACTTCTATTGTTACTACTACTACTACTACTACTACTACTACTACTACTACTACTACTACAGTGCTACTACAGTGCTACTACAGTGCTACTACAGTGCTACTACTACAGCCACCATTGCTCTTACTGTGGCTGCTACTGCTACTTGTACATCTACCAGGCCTGGGTCATTATACAGTATGTACTGCTTAGCAAACTTCCTAAGTGCTTCTGTCCTGTGCTGTTGAATAATATAGTGTATTCTGTTATATACGTAGCTTCCAGTAAATGAACTGAAGTCATATGACAAAAAGTTTTCCAGAGATCCTTTATCCGGAAGTTTGTCATGACTGAACTTGGATGGAGGGTCAGTCACAAAAACAATGTCTCAGCCTCTCCTGAGACAAGAACCTTTCTTTTGCCTCCGCCTTCCTGTTCTCCTCTGTTGTTCCATTAATTCACACTTCAAGGATGGCAAATGAATGTATAAAATTGGAAAATAAGAGTTTATTTATGTGCCGCTCATGTCGCATTCTCTCCAGACAATAACTCTGAACACTGGGGACGTTCATAAATGGGGGAATTGGTTCTGAAGGTGTGTCATTAAATGGCTTGTTTGTTGATATCATGTGCATTCTTCTTGTTTTTTTATTTATTTATTTTTTCACTAGTTTGCAGAGAAACAGACTGAAAAGTCTTGATAATGAAATTAATTTGCATAAAAATTGGATGCTGTTGCAGCTGCATTAAAAAACACTTCAAAAGGACTTTTTTTTTTTTTTTTTAAAGATTATATATACTGCTTTTGCCATGCATGAGAATAATTGAAGCTGCACATGGCATGAAATAGAAACAAAAGCATGTAAGTATTTCTAAATATTAATTAAAATTTTTATCTATTCACAATTGTTCTGGCATTTTCAACAATAGCAACAAAGTAGTTGGTAAATCATTGTATTGCAGTGTTTGAAGTCAACACTGAAAACAAATTTTAATTGCAAGTTTTCATTAAAAAAAAAAAAAATACTATATACATGTTTGATACACTTGCTAAGAGGAACAATTCCCAGTGTGTTCATAGAATTAGAAATAGCATGACAGCTAATCATTGGCTTTTCTTTGTAATTCTCTCATGAATGGTAATTGTCTTATGAAAAAAAAAAAAAAAAAACAGGATACTGGGTTTCCTCCAATTGCATGGTTAGCATCACCAGTGTGTGCTGAGCCAAATGGACTGTGGGATTGATGGTCAGGAAATGAACACACATGCTGAAATCAACCGGCCATTCACCGCTCTCCCACGATTAAAGCTATTCAGTTTCTCTTTTGGAGCAGTGCCGGACAAGTGCCGAGGAGTGTCTGCCTGTGTACGCTGAGCTACTGCAGACTGTCTGCATGTAATGTATGTCTGCGTATAAGGTGTATGTGCGCAGCTACATCCAGTATGTGCACACATGTACATAAAAACACGAGTGAGCTTGTTAGTGCTGTTCATGGCCATACCTGCTCTGTGCAGGAGAGCAGCCCTCACACTCCGCTGCGGTGCCCTTGAGCATTAATGGTCTCCTGCTGGCTGCCGGGCATCCTGTGATTAGCTCGGCACACAGGATGATGAGGTGTGACTGCTAATCCAGTGACACAGACAGCTGCAGCCCAGCTGATAGGTGGAGGCTACCCACCCTTTTCCTCCAACATTGTTTGTGTGTGTGTGTGTGTCTGTGTGTGTGTGTGTACAATTGTGTAAGAATCAGTGTACGTACATGTATGACTACGACTTATGTGTAAGTGACTGTAGACTGGGGGTCTTCAAAGTCAAAGACAATTTGCAGCTTTTCTGCTTCCAGTGCATAAAGGAGCAAGACTGTCCTCGCACAGCGCTAAGCGTAGACTTCAGCCATCACTGTTCGCTTGCCATTTCCTACCAACAGTTAGCGATGGTTTCTTTCCACCATGACCATGCATCTTAACCTTAATCAAGTAGACAGCTTTTTAGCCATGACGATGAATGTTCCATAACCGTAAAAATGTTTTATTTTATTTCAACCCAAACCAGGATGTTTTTGTGCCAAAATGTAACCAATCAGGAAACAGTCGTATGAATCACTCTTCACTGAACTGACATAGTTTTGGAGGCCACTTCGGTTGACTGAGGCTGCTTTTCAAAGCAAGTGCAAGTAGCCCGTCATTCAGTGTGGATGACTTTTGATAGTTGATAGGAATTATACCGTACCTACACTCAGAGATTCAAACTAATCACATAAGCATGTGTTTACAGATCTTCCATGATCATAGTTGCGAGTTATAAAAAAGGTATATATCCTCAACAAGTTTACTTAAATTTTAAAAGTGTGGGTCTTCATCTCTGAGGCTTAACATAGGCCTGCCTCCAAAAACTGACTCAAGCTCTATAATATGCATCCCAAAGGAACATTAGTTTGGATTGATTAGTTTGCAGTCTAACCACACTACAGGACATTAATCCAAACTGTAACAGAAGCTAATAAGAGGATAGAACAACCTTAGGTTGGCTACTGGTGAGGGACATGATGGTTATTTCCCTGTTCTGTTTTATAAGAAATATTTTATTGGCTAAAATACAAAATGTCCTGTACCATCATTTCCGTTACAGTAGTAATGGCCATAACTTTAATACTAGGCATTCATCAAAAGTTTGTTTTTGTTTTTCACTTCCCATCTCAAAAACAAATACAAGACAAAATACTATTATATACAGAGGAATGGAAATATGGAATGGTTTACCATCACAAATTACATATTTAACAAGTAAAACTGTGTTTGAAAAGAGTTCAACTTTAATAAGCAATGACACCAAACATCACCCCCTGCTGCTTCCTGTACCACAAATAAATCCCAGAGTTTACTCCGATTGTCTCTGATTAGAACATGTTGTGCTACAGATTATGTGACTATACGATCATTAAACAGCATACACTGTGAGTTCATCTAGTTCTTATTTCAAGTTAAAATAGAAAATAACAGTTTTTGAGCAATTTAAAATATTTTTTTCTGACTGTTTACATCCCATTAATTCTTGAGATATAGTGTTGGTACTTGCTGTGCAGACATCTAGGAAGGGCCGTTGCTACCTTGGCAGTAAATAAATAAATGAAAGTAAATGAATGAATAAATGTGGCTAAACAGAAAAAAAAAAGAAGTTTTTTAAGAGCCAACTTTTTTTGGAAAGTTGAGTTTTATGGTCAAGCAGTTGTGTGCACCCACAGCCGAGAACTGCCTGGTACAACCATAGCCCCTTACTTGCACTGCCAGATATTACTTTTGAAGTGCCTTGCTAAAAGACACCTCAGCAGTCTCTGAGACAAAATGAAGTCATACTGATTCCTTTTCCAAGATTTAACTGCACGTACTGCAGCCACAGACCCATTACTCTACTACAGAAGAATCCACGAGAACGAAATAAATTAGTCTGCAGGACTAAAATCTCTCACTCCCACAAAGTGTTATCTCATTCAGCAATAGCATATCTACATTCTCCTTTAACAAGGGGTCTGGAGCAGCTCTGAGAAGTGAATGTAACATGTACCGGAAAGCAGTGACACAGCTCTGAAGTCTCGAGTTACTCGAAGTCCAGCTGTAAGATTCTGCAGGCCCGGGAGGCATTGTTGTTTTATTTTAGTTGGAACAGCGGCCATGGCTGGAGCTTTAATAACATTAACCACAGTTGGAGTAGCGCATCATGACAGGGTAGGAGATTGGGAGAAAGGGGGGGTGTAGAAAGACGAAAAGAAAAGTTGAGGAGAAGAGAAAGAAGAGTTTATTTTTATGGGTATTTTTAATTTGCTGCATCAGGCCTCGATCTTGCCTCAGGAAACACATTCTGACCAACAATCTAACCTTCTGTCCAGACTTCTAAACTCAACTCCAAAAAGTACACCAACTTCATCATCTCATCCCCTCCCTTCACATCTTTCTCTTTTCCTTCCTTTCCCTGCATCTTCCCTCCTTCCTCTTAGTTTCCTCTTTCACTCACCCATGAGACCTAGTGGTGATTTTTAGACGGACCAGCGGACTTCAGGTCTGTTTACAGGCAAGATCTCAGGAAGTCAGCATCAGATAAGCGGATTCCTTGGATACACAAGACGAGCAGATACATTTCCAGTAAGACGGCTCCACGGAGGATACGGGCCCAAACGATATTACCCAGGGAAGGATGTGAGTTGAGAGTTCAAGGGTAATAAATGTTCATGAATGTGTGTGACTGTGTGTGTATATGAAAGTCGGTACTGTTTCCAAGATGACAACATCTTTGGAAATCGTCCTGATCACCCTTCTAGCGAGAAACCCAAAGACAAGTTCCCATTAACAAACTTAACCCTCTTGCCTCACTGCATTACATTTTTTTCTTTCCGTTCCAAATAATTGTCCCTTTACGCACTTGATCATGACACCAGCTTTTTGGCCAAGTTCTCAACTGGCCATGGACACCAGCTCCTCCCCTCCACCTCCCCCTTTGTGCTGCATTGCACAAATACAATAGAATGTACTCCAAATGGATACCAGGTGCTTCCTCACAGTGCAGCTCTCATCCTTTTAAGCTTTACAGTAAAGACAGTGAGGGAAGAGCCTGGCAGAAACAAGTGTACAGTGTCTTGTCACAGCCTGTGTTTACCTACCAAGCTGCCTCCTCAGACCTAAAGGAATTCTTCGACCTTTTTTAAGAACATTCAATATATTTTGGGATCCGTTCTATTACAGTCAGCGGTGTGTCAATCCGAAAATATATGTCCATTTCTGTAATCGAGAACGCCGAATACGGTTTGAGGTGTCTTTTCATGCAAAAAAGTTTTTCAGCAACATCAAAGAGTACATTTACAGTTTTCAGAGTAATAACTGCCCATTTTCAGCCTGTCTGGCTCCCTGGTTTTTTTCCGAATCAGCTAGCACACCGAGCTGAGCTTACACAAGCTGTCACTTAAGTTGAAGACTGTGTTCTGTAAAATCCAAGCCAACGCACAAGACATAGAGGGGGGCCAAGCTTCTGTCCCAAATGAAAATTTGGACGGTTAAAGCTTGGCAGCCATAGCAAATGCTGTGGAACTTAAAAAATGTGAAGGTTATTAAAACAGAATCAGAAGAAAATAATGTGTTCAGATCCTTGCTGGTTTTACACTATATGAATACCTGCTTATTTAAAACAAAGTGGGATCATCAGGGGGAAAATCACCGGCTCAGCACGAGTCAATAAAACCAGGCTGATTGCATTGTTTAGAGTTAGCCACAGGGTCACAAGCACCAGCGCAACAGGGCCACGGAGAGAGAGCGAAACAGAGAGACCTTCCTTCGCATCTGTAATCATTTCTAAGTTGGTAGCAAGTGGTGACGAGCTGCTATAATAAGCTGTCTTATACCTGCCACTTCATGTCATCCTGTTCTCCCTTCTTCATGTTTTCTCTCCATCTAAGTGATTCTTAATTCATTTTGTTTGATGACTTCAGAATCAAAATAATTCTAATTCGCCAAGGGGCACTATGCAGGAGTGAGGCAGAAAGACGCCCGTTCAATTCATTTTGTAAAATTCAAATGTCCATGTTTGTGTCTCATCTTACTTCACTGCACAGGAAAGACGTCACATTTTTAAGATAGTGAATTTGTGACCCAAGTGCGTTTTTTAATTATTTTTCATATAGTAGTAAATTTGCATTGTTGCCTACTAGCTCACGTGGATGTAGTGCTTCAGCCCTGCACACTGCACTGGTAGATAATTATGTGCTTTCACTGAGTTATCCAGGATTGTTTTTGACTCTCGGAGCCACCAGAGCTGATGCGGTGGATTACCCTGTGTTGGGACGTTTTGATTAAACTGAGGATGATTTGCATGGTGGTCTCCAGGAATTCAAACAGCTCTGGGAGATACATCTGTGAGTCCTTGAAGAAATAACTCCACAACTCTAAGATGAATTACATTCAACTATGTGTTCGGCCCACTAAAAACAACACACCACACTCCTCCTCCTGTCAGTTAAAACCTGCCACTAAAAGCCTTTCAACATGAGACATTAATGTCAACCTGGACCAACGGTGCATTTTGTATCGTTTCCTTTTTCTGACAGACCACATCCCACCTCATAAATATATTGATACTTCCCACCCTCCAACCCTGCACTTTGTCCCGGCAAAACGTTCTGCTTCAACCTGAAACATGATGAAATGTTGTTCCCTTGTGACCATAATTTCTCAGTCTCTGCACAGTCAAGGAGCGATAAGCTGCAGAGTAATCCTTCTCCAGAGGACCACACTCTCATTCAAACTCATCATCACTTTGTTAGCCACTGCGTGGGGGAGATTTGTGTGGTGAGACAACCAGCCATTTCCTGCTATGCTGTCCCTTCTTATCTCCTTCAACTCCTGGCATAACTCTTTTCTCTAAGACATAATGTCTTTCTTTATTCTTGTGCTCCTTGGTTTTGTATAACATCAAAACTCAGCCACAAAATTTCATCTCTGACTATCACTGATGTTTTGAAACTTAGTTTTTAAATTTCAATTATCAGGCTACAGCTATTTGGCCCTCAATCACATTTACAAACATGAAAGTTTCATCTGATCGAGGTTTGCCTGACAGGATCTACATGTAACGGTCTTTTTCTGTTCCAGCTGAACATTTTCCTCAGAGTTAAACTAAATACAGGCTTTGAAACAGTAAGGGGCGGTTATCTAGCACAGTGTACCTTACTTCCCTCGAGTTTTTTTTTTCCTCCTGTGGAATTATAAAGGCTTCCAGCTAAATAAATACAAGCTTATTAATGTGCACCTTTCCCTTCACGGGAGGAAAAAAAATGGTCTGCCACACTTGATTTGTGAGCTGTTCCATTTTAGGTAATGAAGAGGAAAGCTCTGCAGTCGGAGGGATGACTCCATCAAACGTTGGCGTGCATGATTAAACTTAAAAAATAGTTAAGAATGCTCCTTTAACCTTTTAAGTCATATTCTATTATCAGACTGCTGGCAGAGTCAGACCTGCACACACGACACACACACACACACACACACACACAAATGCATTCACCCGCCCTGCACCATGAAACCTACTGTTTGGCACACCCAGCGGCGTACTTTAAATTATAATATTACACGGACAGATATGAATCAAAAGCAAATAGAAACTCAACAACAGGGAACATGAGTGTAATGTTAAATATGCATGTCTTATTAGCTTCCCAGATTTTTTTTTTCTCACACCAGGAAAAGTCTCTCTGTGTTCATAATGCAATAACACTGAACAACATCTACATGACTCATGTTCTGGTTTGTATGCTAATACTTGTATCATGTATAACAACATTATGAACCTCAGTTATTTATTCTGTATCTTATCTATGTTGAAGCACACTAAATAACCCAAAATCTAAATGTAAAAAGACAATATCTTCAAGCTGTGGAGTATTAAAAGTATGGGGTGTTTGGTAGTGCAGCTAATATAATCTCATGTTTTTAATGTCAGTGATCTTTTTTTAACAGATTTTCACTGCACTAGTATTGCATGGAAAGCCAGAGGAGAAAATCTACACTATCCTTGAAGCCTTCCTGTCTTTCTTGGTGAGAAGCCTTGTTCAAAACATTGACACTGGAGGGAAAAAGCTCACAGAAAGTGGCTAAATCCCAGGGAGTGGAAGCAGCGTTAACCCATGGACAGTGTTTATCTGCTGACGGCAGGCGCAAAGCCTGCAGTATGTCTATCTTTCCTAAGCTCTTGCTATGTGTGTACCTTTGCAAAGCTGTCTGTGTGTGTTTCTTATACACTGAGGTTTTTGAGGTGAGATCGGAGGCCCCGATAAATGACTTCTATAAATCTGAAGGCCCAGCAGGACCAGCTGAGAGATGCCTGTTAGCCATTTCCTGAATAACAAATTTTATTTCAAAATATTATCCTGACTGTAAAACTGTAGATTGATTAGTATCAGAAAAACAGACATTTTCTCATGTCCGAGGGGGGTTCTTTTTTTCCAAGAAGTTGATTTTTGACTGGAGTATGTGCCGCTATTACACACAAAGCTCTCTTGCTGTTAAGAGTTTTAAGTTGCAATGTTTTCAACTGCATGTCTGACTTCCCAGTAAAATCCTACTAAATCAAACAAATAAGCTTTAAAATAAAGACTGTGATAGACACAGACTGACCACAAAATAATTTTATAAGTACTGATTACGAAATAGACAGATTTTAATTCTAGGTTTTCTATACCAGAAGAATAATTTCGACTTTCTGACTCAGACCAATGCATCATGTATTCATAATATACAATATTCAAAAGCTAAGCCAGGTTTGGCTGACCTTTCTATTCCACAACATTTAACATGCGTATCTGAAACTCTCCCACCATTCAAAACCTTCCACAAGTCAGTAAAAATTCAAAGTGTGGTCCTGAGGCAGCTATCAGGGTTCCCAGAGCAGATATTTGGTTCAGTCAGGGAAAACCCAGGTAAAGTTCCCCTCTCTGGGGTGCAGTGTCTCAACATGTGTATACAGACACTGTTCCCCTGATGGCTAATGTGCTAACTTTCACCCCAAGCAACAGAGTCCTGGACTCCATCAAAACTGAGCACGTCCAGGGAAAAGTTTGGATGACGCTCCGTCTTTTTCAAAAAAATGTGAAGGCGGCCAAGGATCAAAAGGCCTAAGGTGGTATGGTGTGGAAATATATGGATGCATGTACACAGAGCCCCCGCTGAGGGAACCTGATAAACGATTCCTTGCATGTCTTGGTAGGATACGCTGTGGAAAAGGTGGGCGGATAAAGTCTCTCTTCCACTGATCTGTGCTTCAGTGAAGACCACAGACAGACTGAATGTCCTGTTAGTGGGGTGGGAGTTGGATGGTGGTGAGGATGGCGGTGGGGAACTGGAGCAGATGACTGTGTTGGAGGGAATGCATCCCAGGGATTAGATGGACCCCTAAATCTCTTTAGGAGGTTGAACAAGGCCCAAACCAAATAAAGTCTTCAACATCAGTTATATGTTACAGCTTCTGGTTTTCTTGCTTTACTTTCACTACGATAGTAAAATCATGCAGTGAACAAGTGGGAGTGAGTATCTTCCTTAATTTGATTATGTATGACCGATGACGAGGAGAAACTTTCCCAGCTTTTTCCATGTTATTAATTTGCGCCAATATGTTATATAAAGATGGCTATGTTGTGGGTGTTTTATGTATTAGTCAGTCTCCCTGATGTTATGCACACATAACACACAGTCCTTCAAATTTGCAAAGCATATTTGTTTCATTCTTCCCTTCAAGGCTGCATTACTAATCAATTAAAATCATAACTATTCCCTGGTTGCTCAGACATGTTTAGATACCTTCTCTGTACTCAGCCCTCACACTGACACTCTACTCTTGCCTCCAAGTCCTTGTTTTTTCCTTTGTGGTCATCAAAGAGGTGAGCTAATCTCGAGTCTGTTTCAAGTATGCACAGTATTCTTATTTCCGTCTTCCCCGTCGAACCTGTACATTCTCTCCAACAAACTCAGAAAGACGTGAGTCCACCAGGGAGAAAGCCTTTGAAATGTATGCTTTGGTTGTGTCTTCGGCGAGAAACCTTGCATAAATAACCACACACAGATCTCCTCATGAATGCATGAGACATCAGATACCTCGGCTGAGCCACTAATGGGCCTCATAGTGTATTCTGGACCCTCCACTTTTTAACTGGTTTCTGTCCGCTGATTCCCTAACAATGATTGTGAAATATGTACTCTTGCTCTGAAGGATGACACCTAGTCTTTAGTTATTTTTACAGCCTTCATTTGGATTTTCGATCGTTACTCTGGTAAGTAACACTGCTTGTCATATTTAAACTTTCCCCGAGTTTGTCAAGCTCTTGCGGGGGCACGATCCTGGAAGGATTGCATTTTGGTATTTTATGAGTAAAGCTAAGGTTCACATAGTGAACCTGAGTTCAAGCTCCACTCTCTGACCTACTTTAAAGAAACCTAACCTTGGACTTTTAGTAGAAACCCATGAAGTTAAGTGAATGCTTTATTGTTTGTTCCTGCAGAATATCTTAATAGATTTTCCTGATGCCTTTTTTTCCCTAAAAACGACGCACTAAAGAAGCATACTTAAATGGGCACTGGGTATTCCATTTCATTGTCATGAGGGACTGCATGATTTAGCCCTGAACAATTCTGTAAGATTTGCTTACCATCTACTATATATGTGGACAAGACAAGTGGCCTACGGTTTTGCTTGTACGCAGGGGATCTGTCTGTGTCCGTTTTACTTGCTTTCCTTAAAAAATGAAAAGTCATCTGGGTTAACTGCTGGATGCCACTTGGGTCATTTTACTCAGGATGTGATGTATGCATTGCACAGTGATGCACCGTTGCAACCAAATAAACAAAGTGAGATATATCTGTAGGGTAGTGAAGTGTTTTCTCGCTTATTTACTGACCATTCTTTGCCCTGTAAGCACAAAGCAAATACAGGTACTGCATAATTCTCTCCAATATCTGCCTCACAGGGTTAGGGTTAGCTCTATACTCCACAGCCTACAGGAAACTATGATTTTTATATATATATATATATGTGTGTGTGTGTGTGTGTGTGTGTGTGTGTGTGTGTGTGTGTGTGTGTGTGTGTGTGTGTCAATTGCTCTTCTCTCCACTGTTTGTGAAATAACAATTCACATTGTTGCAGTTATTACCCCGTTTCTATTTGCTTCCCTGTCCATTTTCCTGGAGTTCTTCGGAGTGACTTGCACTGCAGGGAGTCACTTTGGCATCCTCTGTGATCATTTCCTTCAGTGAAAATAGCAGTGTTGTGTGACGTGTTAATTGGCCACTAGTCCGGGGTCACTCTGCAGGCATCTGAGTGCTTGCACACTGTAGGACCTCTGTGTATGGGGAAAAAACAAATGAGAGGACAGAGGGGGGCTCCCCGAAGCCTGATGGCCTAGAAGAAGTCAAGGGAGATGAGGTCATCCCTGTCTGATTTCCAAACGAAACAGGGGACAACAGCTGAGAGAGCCAATGATCCGTTAGGTCTCACTTAACCACCCACCAGTGTGTCTGATGCACATGAGGACACGCATATGCTCAGACAGGCCAGTACGTGCTGTGATGGTCGGTTAGCTTCTGAGAGTGATGAAAGGCTCTAAGGTTGAGAGTCTCGTTAAGTGACGAACAATTGACCAGCGATCAGAGGAGAATTGTCATCACTCACCAGTTTTACAAATGGCTGGTCTTATCCGAAAGACCCGAAAATCCCCTTTTCAGCTCATGGGGTTTTACAGTATGCTTCTAAATTCCACTTTTCAGTCAAGTTAAACTAAATCATACAATACATAAGGCAGGCAATGTAGCCTACAAACCGCCGACTCCAACTCGGCCCCGTCTTAAAGACATCATTAAAAAAAAAAAAAAAAAGGATTGCAGATGATGAAATTGTTCTTTTTGGGTAGAAAAGAGAAGGATCAAAATACACCAAGACTGAGCGCTGCGTTTCATCAAAGTTCTGCAATTTGTAATAACGCGTGGCAAGCGCCGAACAAATCCCAGCTATACCGCAGATGAGATGTCTCTTGAATGTAAGGCTCCTTTCCATGTGTAACTTCTCTAAATAAAGGAGTACTGCCCCACACCTGACCATCAGAGGGAAAACTACATGTGTTTCCATTACAGAAGTGCTCCTCAAGACTGTTATTTGTGAAGCCACATGTGTGCCTCACTCCACTACAAACCCCTACCATATGGGAGCAGTTACCTCCATCCCTAAGCATTGATTACTACTGTCGGAGTATCAATACAAAAGCTGACCCCCTCCTCTGTGACATCCACTTGTTATGGTGTGTACTCTTCATTAAGCCCTCTTCAAGAAATCTCATGACTTAAAGACTTAAAGTTCAGCACTACCCAACCTTCAAAACATGTACATAATAAAAGAAAAGAAGCCTGTTCTGTTTCCTCTCTATCAGCATGACTCGTCTACAGTCAGAATGAGTCAGACCAGTCAGTGGTTTTCAGGAGATTACCTGCTGCTGCTGGCTGAAGTGAAGAGGACAGGAGGACATAAAGTGGAAACTCCTCAGGAATGGTGATTACTGGCCACTGAATTGAAACCAGCCAACGAGAAACCAGATCTGAGCCAGTGAGAAGTATTATGGTAGTTAAATCAAATAAAAGCCTCGGCTCACCCCATCACTCGTGTTTTCTCCCTGCCTCCCCCGCCAAACACAGCACATTAAAGAGGAGATGAATCAGGAGTCTGTAAATCAGAGCAATAACCCTTTAACCCTTTGGACCTTTAGCGGTGGACATATTATGAGGAAGCAATACAGAAAGAGAAGAGCTCATGTAGGAGGGGAGTGATTTGGAAAATGAAACACTGTTTATCACGGCTATCACCAAGAGCAACCAGGCTGAATTAGAGATGCAGGCGGATGGCTACCCGTGGCTGCTAAAGAGAAAAAAGTACCCAAGGACTCCCCTGTGTGACTCCCATCTCTGTGACCAATCACAGTTCAGGTGCCTCACCCCTCCGAACTCGCATTATTAAATTAAAGGCCAAGATTTATACCCCAGTGCCAAAGCAACAGCTTTAGTCAGATTTGGAATCATTTATCCCATCAGAGGGTCAGCCAGTCTGGGGTTTGATTGATAGAGCCAGAGCAGTGGGGGAGTATACAGTTACACTCCGCTGCCTTGCAGGCCAGAGCTTCTGCATCTTTAATTCAGCGCTGAACAGCCTTATAGAGTCCAGACATGGCAACACTGTAGCACAGGTAAACAATTCCCCTGACAACAATGAGAGACAGCAGTTGGGGATAGAGGTGTCCATATATATGCCAGTTAAAGACAAGATTGCAGACCTAATAGTAATATGGACTTGTGGAGTTTGGTATACAGGGCAACAGACTGGTTATAGATTCCCACTCTCCCCTTAAACAGAACTCCCTTCTGCCCCATCTGGCATTTATGTCAAGATAAATACACCCATGTACAAATACTAGCACTGATATTAACACTGCCGCTACTAATATTACTATCTAATCTCCTGGATAATGCAAAAATACCACAAGTTTACGTGAATAGCCACCAGTTCTAATTATTGTAAAAAAAAAAAATTTGATTAAAATAATGTATTCAGAACACTTTTTCATTGCACTTGGGAACAAAAGAATGTACCATAGTTGCTGAATTCATCCAATTGACCCCAAATTCAAATGTGACCTGGTTTTAAATGCTTAATGTATTATCAGCTTCCTAGAGTATTTTCTAACCAAATAGCTTCTTGGAGACCACTGACGTACATTTTTATGTACACAGACTTGAAACCTTGATATTTCCTGAACTCTTGCTCATCTGTTATAAGAAGAGTACCATGCTATTCAAGCCTTCAGAGTGCTACAACTGCCAGTCAAATAACACTGTCTATGCAGAAAATGAATGAACTTTTATATATTATTTATATAAATATTTGCAGAGCCTTGGAACCATTTTGCAACTCTGTTGTTTGGGAGGGTGGCACAGAAAAAAAAAAAACTCTCATCTATAGTAAAAGATTGTCTCTCTGCACTAGTGACTCCTCCTGGCTATTCAGGGTTTCATGCCTCCCAGTTTGCGAGAAGCAGATGTATGGTTTGTAGAACTGGGATTACATGGTTCTGTGTAGCTTCATCTGAATCAAAAACAGTAACCTGAAACTTAGAAACAGGATCTTAGCATGATGGAGGCAGAAGAACAGGATGCTGCCTGTATTAGCTGATGTTTTTATTTTCTGAGTTCCTGTAGGAATGCAGCAATAGCTGTGGAAAATCATCAAAGGTCCACAGCAACACGTGCATGTGAAGGTGGAGGTTTACGTTCACCCCCAGGCCCCATTGCTCCATTTCAAAATTTTGAACACTTGACGGCCCATTATTTTCATAAATAGAGGAACCAAAATCCTCAATGAAAGGTGCAGGCACAATTAGATGATTGAAATGGGAGCTGTCTGAATTCGAAACATATGATCTCAAGGAATTTAACTTAATGCTGTTAAGAAACACTAAAGGATCATATTGAGCCATGTTGACTAGCTGTAAAGTGTGCGTTGAATTACAGTGGGCCTCTCTGATGCACTCAGTGGCCTCTGCACCTGGTTTTAACGTTGTGACATCACCAGTGGAAACGGGACTGTTTGGATTCTCACAACTGCATCAGAGGAGTCAATCAATCTTCATCCTCCACGGATATCCACTATCACAACAGCACCTAATCAAGAGATTAAAGGAGACTTCTAATTTGTCCAAATTTGCGGTAAAAAAGGAGCATGCAGGCGGGGCTGTGAGAGAAGGAAATTGCAGATAATATAAATGTGGAAAGGTTCCATCCAAAATATGGAAAAATATTTTGAGGTTTGCCGCAGTGTCCAGATGGATGTAAGGGTCTCACATGACACATTTTCAAAGTACTGGTGGCAATGAGATCAAACTCTTAGTGCAGTCACGGTGATTGGATTTGATTGAAAGTCTTTACTTTTCAGGGGGTACACACCACACACACACACACACACACACACACACACACACACACCACACAACCCAACAACACACACACGACACACACACACACACACCACCACACACACACACACACACACACACACACTAAAAAGTCTATTTGTCAAGAAGTCAAGCACATCAGTTTGAATGATTTAAAATTTCAGGTTTTCTGAAAGAGAAATGTGTAGAAATGGAACTAATTGCATGGACTGATGAATCACAAATATGTATATTAGTTTATTAGTACGGATCTCCATTTGCTGCTATCTATTATAATCTTTGACAGACTTACTATGAATGGATGATGTTGGAAAATGTTTAGAAATTACAGGACAATAAAGGTTAAATCATTTTTATGTCCAAAGAATGTACACTGGGTAGTAAACGTGCCATATATTTAAGAGAGTAAGATTAAGAGTTGCTACAATATAATGATTGATAGGTCAATATCTGGCCGCCAGCCGATCATGTCTCCACCTGCTCTGTATCAGCCGTAAGAGGAAGCAGCTGTGGTGACGGCATGGGGCCGAACTGACACGTGATACGCAGCATTTCAAGTCATCTTCATAACACACAGGATGATATAATGACCATGTTAAAGGTCAAAGAGCCTGTTGTTTAGTCTGACACTGTGAGTGTTTTACAAAAATCAACCTGAAGAAGCACATATTTATGACAAAGAACAAGTGCCAGGACAGTTCAGATTTAAAAGTCATCTTTAGTGTTAACAAGGCGCCTGTGACTCTGCAACATCGGAATGTAGTGGTAAAGGACCATTTATGACCAAAGCACATTTTCAGCTAGGCATTAGAACAGTATTTTTCTTTTTTTTCTTAAATCTCACTTTATCCAGTTGCTTATGTATATTACAAATATTTGTCAATATCATTTTTACTAATTAAATCATATTTGACTGTCAAATCTCACTGTGTGATTTTATCATAAATGTTTTATTTCCGAGCTGATTACAACAGTATAGCTTTTAACAATTATTTTTATTCCATTTTTTTAGGGTGAGTGGGAGGGATTGTAGGAAAGGATTTTCATGTGGCGTTTTTTGATAGTTTCCAGAAAATCGGTAAATATATCAAAGGTTCGGGAAAACATCTGGCAGACACTTGGTGTTCCAACAGTGACCACTTAACCAGAGTAAGAAAGGTCTGAAGAAAGATTTTTTTCCCCTTCAGATATCCTGCTGTAATATTTTTTTGGTTCTGACACTGTCTTGCGTTTTCAGGGTGGTTGTAAAAAGCAGCAGGTCTGTGTCGGGCGATATGTTGAGCTGTTGGTGCTGACACAGTGACAAAAGAAGCTGGTTGGAACCCCTGTTGGTTTCCTGAATTTTTTTTTGGTGGGCTTTACTGAAGCCTGTTGAAAGGACTGCAGGTGCAAAAGATGACTTGCAGTGTGAAATGTCACATCAGCTCCAATGTTCGCAAGTGCAAATATTTGTTATGTCAAAACGAAAAAGTGCCACTGGCTGGTGGCAGAGTGAGGCCTGATGCATGTTTTCATTGCTTCTTCCTCGATGTGGTGTTATGGATGCAACCTCAAATTTCACTTTGTATGTGTGAAGCCACATTTTTATGTTGCCTAGTCAAACGCCATGTTTGATTTTGGGCTTCAGGATTAAACAAAATCAAAGATACAAACTGAATCACACAACATGTCATTTCCATTCACAAGCTTTCATCAACTATTTTCTCCAATACTATCCTAGTAAACAATATCTGGTAAAAAATATATATATATATCTCAGCTCTCATGTCAGTCATGGCTCAGGCATTTTCTCAGCAGTCACATGCTCTGAAGGCAGTTTTGGTTCTTCTGAGTGCATTTCATCTCTGAAGGTAGTTTGTTCCAGAGCATATGTTTGGATCTGAGAGCTGTTTGAAGGCAGATGTAGTTCCTGGCTGCATCCCTTCAACAAACTGCCTCCTGGTAATTGGCCATTACTCTAGAACTGAGAGACGTGCTGTCCAGAGGGCAACTACACTTGTCTGGAAACAATCATGGAGTTAGCAGGCTGGCAGACAGCCTTGTCACTGGAATATGCCTCTCCTGCCGAGTGTGTGTCTTCTCCAGGGAGGATGAACTCTGACAAAAGAAAATGGCTGACACCCAAAATATAATTATGTTGGATTCATCAGCGTCAATGCATGAATGCACACCTAAAAAACACCGTAGTAATTACTGTTTCGGTGGAGGAATTCTTACAGGACAACTCACTAGTTTAATAAAATAAATAATGAGGGATACAGAAATTAGAATTTCTATACGCTCTGTGTGACAGTTATGAAATACAAATAATCTTAATGAAATAGAAATTACATTTGGGTAAACTACAGATGAAACACAAAATTCATTGTCTCTTGTACGTCATACGTTTTTGGTATGTGGTGGTGGCGGCTGATTTTTTTTTTTTTTTCCTGTGCAGAATATTTACCCAGCATGGCAATGTGTTGCCCTGTGAAGCCATATTAGGTGACCTTCAACAAGTGGCTCTATAATTACGGGAGAGCACGCAAGGTATGCCAAGTGACCTTCCTTCATCTGCGACCAGACCTAAACATCACAGAGGGAAAATAATAATAATAACTGACACGTCTACCTCTGGCGGAGACTGGCAACTGGATCCAGATGGAGGGAGCATATCATTTCGTTTTATTGGGAGATATCAAAACAGAAAGACACACTCCAGGAACCCGTCATCCTCCTGCAGATTTGCTGCGTTTGAAATGAAAAATTAAAGCTGATGTTGTTTGTCTGCTGTTTCTCAGGAAGTGCTCGAGATGGATGCAGTGCACTGCGGGTAATGCACTGAGGTGTTGAGAGAAGCAGAAAAGAGCAAAGCCCAAAGCTAGGCTGGATGAGATAGGAGCTTTAGGATAAGAGCAAAACTCAGTAAAAGACACACTCCCCTCAATACTCTGCATTGAACTGTGGCCTGCAGGAATACACAGCCATAGAAAGACCTAAAGCCTGCATGCCCAGCTTTTCTAATTAAAACACATGACTGGAGGCAGACCACCCCCCCACACACACACACCCCCACCCCCCTGCTTTGAATTTTGCTGCAAACATCATGCTGACTCATTTCTTAGACTCGAAGCAGCATGTAAATACCTGAGAGCTCTGTTGACTTGCAGCGTTGCCACCCTTTCATCCTTGAAAGGCAAGACTCCTTCTTTTCAGGTCAAGCTCTCACTGTGTGCAACCAGGGAGGTTTTCAGAGACCCCCCTCCAGCCCTCCTCCACCCTCTTTCCTTTCACCCCCTCTGACATCCTGGAACCTCGCTTTGATGGTCTCTGCTTCCATTTGAATCTTGCTTATTTCTCTGTGTACCTGAGGATGTTTAGTTATGTATATTTCAACCAGTCCGTCCCTCGCTGCCGCTTGCACACACACACAGAAGCATGCACTCAGACACTCATACTTTTGTTTTCCTCCTCAAAGAAATCTCATGTCCTCTCTCAGAGTGTGTCACAATGTATGTGCTGGCACCAAAGCCCAAAGTTGCACCCAAGAATCAGCATTAGCCTGATTACATCGCTGCCGGGGGAGAAGGCGGGTAGTGGTGGTGGTGGTGGTGGTGGTGTGGCTCCAAAAACAAGCGCACCCAAGCTGTGGGAGAGGAGGAGAAGGTTCGGTGTGTCCCACTTTGATCCAGTGTCAGGAAGTATTGAGAGGCTGCTGCTGAAGGAAGGTTGAAGACAAGGCAAGAGCGATGAGAGGAAAAGTGACCTGACCAGCATCAGGCCCCGGGGGCCAGAGAGGAGCCTTGGTGCCCGACGATTCTCTTACATATAATATGACTGGGCGAGTATGACTGGTAAAGTTGGGGGTATAAAATTCAAAAAGGGAAGGTTAAGGTTTCAGTGACTGCGAGTATAAAGTTGGTAGAGGAACTGTTACAACAGAGAGGGTTTCTCTGATACAAATCTAGGAATGCTGCAGGTCTTCCAAGTTTCAGACTAAATTTAAGTTAAAAGCAAAAGCATTTTAAAATGTATGTCCTTGGGTACAAGGCTGTGATGGTTTGTGAGATAGCAGAGGCCACATTGGAAGCCATGTGATCTTTGTCCTCTGTGGCATTCATGTAAATGGGGCACAGTAGTTTTCAAGAATGGATATTAATAGTTAGAATGATATTTTTGTCTCATTAGTAAGTAAGCAGCAGTAAGAAGTTGAAATAAAAATGATAATTCCTAAAAATACAAACAGAAACCTAAATAGGGCAGCGATGACTAAGGCATTCCAGCAGTCTGAGAGACTCCCAACTCCTTTAAACACATTGTGGAGATATAATAGGCAGGATTATTTCTGGCATTATAGACTTACATCTTCTCCAAATGGCCACATGATTGGAGATCTTATCTGTGCAACCCTTATTAGAATACATACATTTTGCACATGTTTTTGTTCCAGCCCAATCCAATCACAGTTGTCATTTGCAGGGGACAGAACTTCATATAATCGCATTTAAGTGTCTATTAAATACCCACCAGTTAAAATTATAGAGAAAGGGAGTTTTGATTCTGTGATTTGAGGCATATTTTTTGCGAAATGAAGATGCTCAGGTAGGATTTAACACAGAAAAAGGATGAATCAAAAGTGTAGATGGACAGCAACCATCTTGAGCTGTCATAATTTAAGAATAAATTGTAACAGCTTCCTATTTGAAAGGCAGCAAAAGCTATAAAAACACAAAACATAAACTAAAAAGCTCCATATACTGGGAAAGATTGCGCAGTTGCCCATTTACATATCCAGCAGACACGGCGCAACATTAGCATTGATTTGGAGTTGTATTTCTGGCCGCCTGATGCATGCAAATCCAATGTTTGTACTCCTTTTAGCTCTGTTTTGGTCTTTACCAAGTCCTGAATGAAATATGTCTCTTTAGGGGCCAAATACTCCACTGTGTTTATAAACTAGTTCCTAATTTTTTTCTATCCTTTGGTGCTGAGCAGCTAGTGCACAAATTGTAACACCTGCGCGTGTGAGACCCTGCATGCAATGACAATTGGACCCTCGTTTTACACCTGGTATTAAAATGTGATCTGTACCTGGACATCTTATCCAGATAAGGAAAAAGTCATGTTAATACAAGGTGTAAATGTGTCATCACAATGTGTTCAGATCTTCGTGACAGCCTGGAGGTAGTCTGGCTCACATTGCGTTCTGATCTTAGGTAAGTGTAAACACAATCTAATCAACTACAGCTGATTTGCTGCCACCTCAAATTACTTATGAACAGGTTTTGCTCCAGAGCACAGAGATCCAATCTCAATCAGGATAACGACAATGAATTTAAATACCAGGTGTAAACACAAAGGCAAGATGGGATCGTTTCTCATCTGGATAATGTATATTGATATGGATCGCATTTTAATACCAGGTGTAAACGGGGTGTTGGGGTCATACTGCAGACCACACTGAGGATTCCCCTGTGCCCCTCACTGATGGCAGCTCTCTGCACATGATTTCCACAGGGTGACATCACCCTGCGGTTCAGCTATTGTGCAAAAGGAAATGGCCACACTTCAGCCCCCCGGGCCTTTTGAGGAGACAGACAGGGGTATCCTAAGGAGCCGACAGCATTCTGGCATTGAGCCCATGTCAACATTCACACCGGGAGCCCTGGACCCAGAATGCAATGATATCACTGGAGTAGAGATTTTTAGTGCTCAGCAGGCCCAAACACCATCACTCATATCTTCACACACATACAGTTTATGACCAATGGATTGACGCACCAAGGGCGCACCAGCAGACAGTGAAAAAAAACCTACCAAATACACATGGAAAGTTGGTATTTCTTGACACCATTCCAAGCATCTAGTTGTTATGTTATTTGACGATCCTGAGGCCTATCTCCATCCCAACTGCTTCAAATGTGGTCTTGATTCAATTGTCTTTGAAATATTTTTTCCCTGCACTTTCCTGTGTCTTTGTTGAAAACCTGTGAGCTCCTTGTTAGGATAAAAACTCAGTGGAACTGCAGTGCATGTGCACAAGTGATGTATGGTTGACCACAATGGTTCATGTAAGCACTCAAAAGTGACAGTGCACAGACAAAGCCGAACCGTGGAAATCAAGAAATTATGTGGTGGAAAGAAACCAAGAGCTATAAACAGGTTAGACCACACCACACAGTGCGTGGGCTTCAAGTCCATCTCCATTCCTGCATTCCTCTTCGGCCTGTGGAAATATGGGGCAAAATCCTTATGCTGATATTTTTACCTGTTTTAATAAGACCTGCTCTGATGGGTTGCAGTCCCTGTAGAAACTGTCAAACGTTTCTCTGTCTGTTTACAAAACCCACTTTTAACTGGGCTGAAAAAATGTGACAGTCGGTTTCATGTCCAAGAAAAATACTGAGGCTCTGGTCATTCACGTGTTTTCGGTCCAAGTGAAGAGCAGTGTGTTTTCAGAGAGCCGTGGCCAACGTTGCAGTGGGCCTATTAACTTTACTGTAACACACCAAGTGAGATGGGTAAAACCTGTGAAATAGAAGTACAGAGTAGTGTAAAGTATGGAGAGATTCATGCTGTTATGAGTCCCCACTTAGGATGTGGCTTTGATTGACAACAAGGACAAAATAGAGGCGGTCAAGATTTATAGCTGCGTGGGATTCTGTACTGTAGCAGACATCTGGTTTGACCAATGTTTATGTGGCTTTGCGGAGCAGTGAAGAACTTTCTGTGAGGCCGGGGATGAAAGTCAGAAGAAAGAAAGAAGAGTTATGTTGTAGGTTTATGATGTCTATGTTGGTTGTTAACAGCAGTAAAACTTTTTGTTGACGCTAGCTACATTTTATGTCAATACTAGAGGGCTAGATTTCCACTCAGTCATTAGGGATTAAGGATTAGTCTGACATTTCTGGAAACAGGCTTATTCTTTTTCTGGTGGAGAGTTAGATGAGAATATTGATGCCATCTGTCTTTTAATTATGAAGCTACAGCCAGCAGGTGGTTAGCTTAGCTTAGCCAAAAGACTGAAAACAGAAAACAGCTAGCCTAGCTCAGTCCAGTGGTTAAAAAATCCACCTATCAGCACCACTAAACGTCATTAAATCACACTTTACTTTTTGTGTTTGTTTAATCCAGATGACAACTGAAGTGTAAAACCAACAATTCACCATTTTGTAGATATTGCTCGACTGTGAACAATAACACGGCTACCAACAGAGACACCAGGAAGTTGCTGCTTCCAGCCAAGAAATAGCCTGACTTAGAAAATCATCTTTTATAACGTCACTTTTTGTACAGATTAAACAAACAAGATATCACAGTGTAATTAATATGTTTTAAAGTTGCTTGTAGATGGATAGTGTTACTTTTGGACAGCATCAGGCTAGATATTTCCCCCTCGTTCCAGTCTTGTTAAGCTAAGCTAACCAACTGCTGAATGTAGTCATATATAATTAACAGAGACATGAGAGTGGTATCTTATCACAAGTATCTGACATTTTGCTAAATACCCTTATTTGCTTTTTGGCAAAATATTCCTTTAGGAAATGATTATGAAATATCAAACTGGCCTTTAATAAAGGAGCTGAATTATGTGCATGGTCAGCAAGACTACAAAGGTTGATTTTTTTTCAATTATGTTCTCTCTCATGTTTCCTCTGACTAAGATATTCATGAGATTAGCTGGACAGCATGAAATCAGAGGTCAGAACCAGTTGTTGATTACCTTACTAGAAACAGTGGGTTGCAAAGGAAAAGGATGTGGAGAGAAGTCAAAAGAGATTATCATTTAATGGAAAATGGAAAAGTTTCAACTGTGAGTTGAAGGCTGATGACAAGTCTGATTACTGGTGTACATCAGAAATGATTAATGTATACTGTGCGTTCCTGCCTTACAACATGCTGAGTTTTAGCTCCATGTTTGATCCTGCAGTAATTACATAAACACTATCCAGATGACCACATAATACCACAACACCAAACTCTGAACCAGAGGAAAATGAAATATGCTCAACCCACTTTTCCTGCCTACTTTTTCTGTCTTGAGGTAATTTCTCTGTTTTAATATATATTGTTAAACTTTTTTTTAAATGTCCAGCCAGTGTGTCCAGACAGTGTGTGTATGTGTGTGCACAAGGATAGACACATAAAGGTTCAGGGACACAGTCCGGTGAGTAGCTGGCTTGCTGAATTGTGATCAGCAGCCACAGGACACGCTTTACCACCCCGTGAGTGTTTCCAGGCAACAATTAGGGCCAAGCGTTTGTCTTCATTTGAGCTTTGGCTGTTAAATATGCCTTAGGGATGGCCACTTGACCCCAGGAACTCTTTTATGCAGCCACAGAAAATACATCTTCCTTTTCTCATTTATTGCAACTCTAATGGAAGGACAAAGCGATGAGGGGGAGGAGGTCAACAGATTGGTTGCCAAAAGTGGAGGGGCAGGGGTGGCCATCTGAGATTTTTATTAGAAATACTTTATCTCTGGCCCAGATGGACAGATGGGCACATCAACGGATGTGTGTATATGGGGTGTGTTATTGTACTATGGGCTTCTATGCATGTGTTTGTAGTTGGGGACCAGAAATTGTTCAAGTTTGTATATTTATTTCTATGAGTATGTGTATATTTGTTTCTATGTTTGTATGTATATGTGTGTGTGTATGTGTGTGTGTGTGTGTGTGTGGGGGGGGTATGTTGGGACACTAACATAGCCTGTTGATGCCGGTTAACAAGCTGTGTGTGTTCTGTTTGGAGGGGAGGGGGCTGCGTTAGTCACACATGGTGTGTGACATCTGAGGCGGCCTCAGGGAGGAGAAACCACAAGGCTGTCCAATATCAGGTCTGCACAGAACAGTCACATGACAGCCTTCAAACCACACACTGCCGTACAAGTGTACACGCAAACACACATGAATAGAAAAAAAAACACACACACACACAGGCCCTCACATATACAGACATCATGCATTCACATCATAACATGTTTACACTGAGTCACATCTAACCGAGCAGAGTGACCCACCAGTGACACCCCTTCAGGGGATCCACCCTCACCCCCACAGATCCCATAGGCATCTCCTGGCAGTGGCCCCCATTAGCCCAGCACTGTGCAATCTGTCAGGAGGCCCAGAGATGTCTCACTTATCAATATGCAAGGCCTATTGTTTCAGGGGGCTTCCTCTTTCCTGTACAGGACTGTCCTGCTGGGGGGGGGGGGGGGGGTGCAACATGGGCGGCCATGAAACCGCCTGGGTCCACTTGGGACTATGAAAAGGTGTATACGGTTGAATGAAAGAGCCGGACTTTCCCTGCCTGCTAGCATGTCATCTGACAAGGCGACTGTCTCACCAGGAGTGAGTTTTTCCACTTCACTGCTAAAAATGCTGTGCTGGCTTTGTCAGATTTTGATTCATTCCTTTATTTGTTTGCTTTTGTCAATGAGAAGCTGTGTGCTGTTACAGTTGGTGTTTCCTTACTCCATAGTGGAAATAAAGGTGAATGTGCGGCCAGACTGTGTTCTTCATGTTAAGTCATTAAGCTACTCTATTTAAAACAGGCAATTTAAATCATGCTTGGCAATCTAAAGATGTCAAATTTGAGTTTATTAGTAAGTTATCCTGAGTCAAGATTATGGTTAAAGGAAAGTGCCCCGCATGAAGGGAAAATGAGCAACACCTAACACCTCCCAAGTCTTGCCAAATTCACTTGTGAAGCAGTACAGTGAAATTTGTCCAAGTTTTTTTGAGAAATATAAATCCATGTAGTATGCTGTGCCAAAGGATTATTGCAGACGAGGTATACCTCAGCTCAAAAAATACCTAGTTCATTCTCTTAATATATGTAGCTGAACATAGGAGGGAATATTTTTCTTTTTGGCTGTTGGCACTGACTTGGATTGAGACGACCACTGGGCAAGCAATGGGTGTTTGCTCAAGTGGAGCCAATTACTCAAAATAAATTGGGTCTTCCTCTCTATTCCCTCCTTTGCTCTTCCTCCCTCTCTCCCCCTCATCCCCTCATCTCTCTGGTATGGGTTGTCATTTGAAAACCGGGTCAGATCCACGGTGAGCCCCTCCTTCCAAATAAACAGGCTAGTAATGGCTGTTTACCCAGAGTACGAGAGCCATTATGCGCAAGGAAGTTAAACATCTCTGACAGGCAAAATGGCCGCAGACAAATCACTGTTGCCCTTTCTTGAGGGATTGATTGGAAGAATGCTGATGTTTCCCTAACTGTTACCAGCAGCCGTACACGCCGCTGACGGCTTCTCAAAAAGGCATACCAAGTGGATGGTGTAAGGACTCAAATCAAAAAACCTTTTGTTTGTCTGCAATTACACTACAGAACAGATGACTGAGATGGATTTCATCACGCTGGTTGTGTGGGAGCCGCAGGCCTCCCAATCGGAAAGTACCCTTGTACTTCAGGAGAACATCACACCCCACTCTTCAATCACCTCACGAGATCTGGGCAGCGTAATGCGGAAATGTGTAAAATATAAGTGTGCTCATAATGTACAGTAGGGCAAACTGTAATGAGCTTAAGGTCATTCCTTTGACTCATTACGAGATCAAACGTGAAGTCAGAAAATAATTTGAAGTGAAAAGCACCGTTCTGTGACTTAGTGTTTAATTGGAAATGAAATGGTAGGGTAAACAGAACAATGCATTTGTGGTCATACATGTGTGGAGAATGGACCGCATTAAATCACAGCCTGCTAACTAGGCCATAATGGAACTACACATAATGGGCGCCAACTGAGCAATTTACCATCAAGCTTTTTAATTTTGTCTGTGAAGGTCGGGGGGGAAATTAAGTTGCTTTCGGTGCAGAGTTTTACAAGTTGAAATATAGACATAGTAGACTTCACCGTCCACTTCAACGTGATGTTTGGTACAAGACATTATTTGCTGAAGTAAGGTGGTTGATAGTCCTGTAAGTGGAAGGTCAAGTCAAGTTTGATCCCTGAAATACTCTAGTGTAGAGCCAAGACCATTAGTCAATTAACTGTTTAAGCGACTGACACAAAATTAAAATTAATATATTATTCATTAAGAAATTGGAAACATTGCCTTGTTCCTGCTCTCAAGTGTGAGGATTTGCTGACATGTTTTGGACAATAAGTCTGACAAAAAAGGGTTTTATGAAGCTGTGATGGAATGTGTCTTTTTTTGACATTTTATAAAGTGAGTAATTAATCAAGTAATTGAGAAAATAAGCAGCAGGATAAACAATGACATTAACTGTAGTGGCAGCTCCTGACACATCTACTGTATTGATCGTAAAGCATGAGACAACCTCTTTGATTTAACCTTTAGTCGAGATTAATGGTTGGCTCTGTGGTGGGGGATCTAGGGTCTTATGAGAGAATTATGAAGGTATGGAAATTTAGTTTATTTTTTGTCCTTTTCTCTTCTCATTGTGCTGTCTTATGATGTACTGTACAGTTTTACCTCTCTGAAACTCTGTGACAAGAGCTAGTAACTGGACATTGTTTTGTATTGAAGGGAAAAAGTGAAAAGTGAAAAAGGGTTAAATAGATGGCTGAAATGAACTGTACTTGTGACGAGTTAAACTTCAAATAAAATGACAACATTAACATTTGATATGAAAGGTGTAAATGTTGGAGTTGAGTCAAACTAAGAACTTTGTGGGTCATTCTGAAACAAAACTGTACAATCCCATAATCCCAGAGAGCTATGAAATTAGAGAGCTTTTCCAAAATGGCCACAACTTTAAAAACAACAACGGGGTGTGAAGCTGGTTGCAGTTACAGCTACAGTCATATACTTTACAGATGGGGCCAGAGGAACAACGAGCTCTGGGCCTTACACATTTGAGCTGTGAGAGAATGTACAATAGGCTGAGGCACATTGTTGTAATTGGCTCACAACAAAACAAGTCTGCTGCTCCCAAGATGTGAAGCTAACTTACATATGGGTGTTGCCTGAGCTTTGATTCGGCCCATCATCATGGCTCAAATCACAGACACAGAGGACAGTTGTACAGTGTTGAGCCACAAACCCTGGCACAACACCCAACAGGAATTTCTGTCTCATGCATTTCCAAATGAATGGTTGGCAGGATAATGCAGCATGCATCCGGTGGAAACAATATGGCACAACACTGCCTGTGTATGTGTGTGTATGTGTGTGTATGTGTGTGTGTGTGTGTGTGTGTGTGCATACTGGAATCTTGCATGTGTGTTTTCCTGTAGGCTACGCATGTGCATGTATCCGTACAATATCTCTGTGTGTATCAAAGCGAATATTCTCTCTTTCCCTTCAGCTGTCAGAGTGCCAGGCAGCATTCAACACCTGGATCAGCAGGTCTCTCCCTCATGCACATCTACTCTTACACACTTCACTGATCTCCATCCCCCTGCAGAGGGAGAGGCTACACAGCTGCAAACTTTCCCAAGACTTCTCATACAGTCTCATAGAGCGCCGAGCTACTGTAACCGAGCCGCGGCAATGTTTCACCACCTCCAACAATTCACTGATTCTGTGCTTGAGGATCTAGAGTTGCGTTATATCCGCCTTTTATTGTTTTATGTTACTTTTCATGTTGTGTAATGTACAGTGACAGTGTAGACTTTATTCATGAGGATTAAATTTCTCCACATAGGTTGTTGACAGATGCTTGATGTCCTCTTGTTGCTGGGTCAGTAGTAACGCAACCCCCCTGAGGGCTGGCTTTGTTAATTGTGCCAGTAATCTGTTTAAAACACGCTGCATGGAAGATGGGGGAATTATCATTGAGGTATTTGTATTCCTCTCCACAAGCCTTTGTTCAATAATGTATTCCTGATGTTGGCGTTACAATAAACTCTGCTACACTGTGTACTTCATTCCAAGTGTAGCCACAGGATACGGCAAGGTGTGTGTTTCAGCTTAGCCTCGGGGTCCCTCAGAGAGCCAGGCATAAATAATCATAACATCACACTATTTTTACTCGTTTCATAGCAAGTTTGGTTTAGTTCAACGTGAGCCCAAAGTCATGATGGACAATCACCAGGACCCCTGCTCAATCCCCAGCGACAATTTCCCAGTTGGCCTATTGCAATTCTGTATTCATACATGCAATCCTGTTGGCAGCCAATCAAAAGGGAGCATTCCACCTACATCCCTCAGCACAAACCCTCTGGGTCAATTTTCAGTGGTCTCCTACCACAATACGGCTGTCATGAAACACAGACACATGCAAAACAATCTGTCCCTTGGTAGAAACTGGCAAACCCACACACTGTATGGTTTTGGAAGGATGGGCATTGCCTGGCTCTTACGTCACTCTGCCCCGCTTCCGGAATGCTGCCTGGTGAGTTCATCATGAATGCCAGGTGCCTTGCTCTGTTGAGGACCAAGTGGATTGCTGAGAAATCAAATATTTCCTGGGCAAGCCCCCATGAGAGGGCATAAAGGCAAAAGGGGTACACTACATTACCTACAGTTTCATGCCAAGTCTCACACTGAGAAAGACAGAAAATGGTTCTCAGGGAATCTCAAGCGCTAATAAATTGTTTAAAATGTTTAATGAATGTGGTCATCATCCTGCAGCTGAAGCCCCCTTAGGACTTTGAGTGCTCTGATCTGGTTCCTCACCAACTGAGACAGACACCAGTCTTCAGGAGTATCACAGTACTGAGGGCAAGAGGAGGGTGGTGAAGTCTTGCAACGTGCAGATAAAGGACTTCATTAAACGCAATGCAGCATATCTGTGCTGAAGGGATACTCTGACTGAACTTACATCAACTATTCTCTCTAAACAAAGAGTTCTTCACTGTTTCGCAGAAAATCTCCTTCAAAGAACTGAGTTTGCCTTTGAAGTGAATTATTATGAGGCACTGTGTGCACGTAATTGGGATCTGTGGATGTAAAATCAGAATAGAGCATAGTATAATAAATTAGGTTAGATTATTATATTAGAATAGGAAGATAATATGTGTTTATGAGACAGAGAAAACATTGTTTGCTTTTTCTTACTTTTCTCACTTTTTTCTACAGTCTCTCGATGCAGACGGCCATAAAAATACGGAAACTGAGTGAAATAGACTCTGAGCAGTTAGAACACATTCTCAACAAGTAACACATTTCTGTTCTAAGCCTGCACTGAAATGTATGTTCATTAGAGAGCATAAGGTCCGCACTAGCATATCAAGCGAGCCCCTAAAAATAGCCTCTTTGCCATCCTCCAGCCCTTTGAGGATCAGAGTGGAGCGAGGCAGCTGAACGGTGCCGGGGTAAAGCCTCGGTCCGTGGACAGATGTGTCTGAGAACAGGTGGCTGGGGTTGTCCCCTGGATTTGCATGGCTATGAAAGACACAGCAGACCTCACAGACTTCAAAGGGCAGGAGCATGACTGCTAATGATCTGTGGAGAGAGGAAAGAGGAGTGGATAGCTGGTGAGGTAGCTTCAGAGGCGCCGTGCAGACAAGGACTTCCAGTACAAAGTCCACGGAAAACTTTTTTCTGCTACTGAATGTTTCCCATAATGAGGTCATGGTTGCTACTACTGTTGGAGGGTCATTTGACACTTAAAGCTACATAAAAATGCAGAAAGTTGGATTTGAAGGTCCACAAATTAATATAAGTATAAAAAATAACAGGCTAGTTACATTTGTGGTTGCCCATATCACAAATTGTCAATAATATACAGTATGTTTGTTGGTATGACAGGACTTTTTTATCAACACCAATGACTAAGTATTTACAGCACAGGACCGCAATTCACATAATTTTGTTGTTAGAGGTCATTATAAGTATTATAATGAATATTATAATATTGATATCTGGGCTTTTTGTCATGCCGACCTGCCTAATGTTAGTGTGATGAAGGTTGATAAATGTAATTAATTAATGAATTAATTAATATGTCTTTTACAGGACAGTTTTTAAGTAGCGGCCCATGCAGAATGAGGAATCCTGGATAAGACAATAATATGAATCAAAGCTAAATGTTAGTAGACAGAGTGTTTGTTTTAAGAAAAAAAAAAAAAAAACTCTCCCAGAGCTCGGAACCAAGCATGAACTCTCAAAATCTGACTTGATGAGGTTTCTTCTTGCAAGGCAGCAATTAAGTCAGACAAGCCAAATCTCTGCATCTACCCCCTCCCCTTCATCTGTCATATTTTCAGCTTTGATCTCCTCTAACCCCATTCATTAAGCAAGTACAACACACTGCCACTTAAAGTTCGCAATGGAGCCCTTAACGTCTAATAAATAATGCATTCACCCCGGGATCAAAACACGAGATGAGCACCAGGCAAGAGAGGTGAACACATGGTTGGCTCAGACGGAGCTAAATGTATGCTGAATGGAACAGGAAACATGGTAGGACACAAATGAAGCGAAAAGTCTCAGCAGTCTAGCGTTGGATTAATAGGCATGATTATGGATGCAGTTGTTTCCACCTATCAATCTGAGGCACAGGGTGCTTACGGTGAAATGCAATACCGGATAGCAATATTAACAATGCATTTAAAGTAGTATGCTGTCCTGAGTAAGAATAATGAATAATGGGAGAAGAACACTATTCATTGGAACTGATTAGAAAGAGACTCAGCACAACACGATTATGTCAAGGCCTGTTTGTCACACCATCAATCATAGTACTCGTCTGTGTTAGGAGAGATTATTTCAAAACTCTTGTTCTAATTTTGAAACAAAAAGAAAATGCAAAATAGGGTGCTCACTATCCTACTGCCATGCTAGGGGCACTGAAAACATTGACCTGTTGGTGGCCCCAGAGGGCTACTACTCAGGGGATCACTAGTTATTGGGATTCATCTTCAGGGGTACATGAATGTCTGTGCAAAATTTCATGACAATCCATCGAATAGCTGTTGAGATATTTCAGTCTGGGCTACACTAATCCCTACTACACAGCTAACCCCTCTGTGACTCGCTATTAAAACAATAATGTACACCATCAATTAAAACTACACACTGATAATGTATTGTGGCAGGCCAGCTTTCTCCCGTGTGTGTGAATAGACAAATAGTGTCCTCCCATTTCAGTTCCGGGGGCCTTAAGGAGGTAAAGTGACCTGAGTCAGCAGGGGGGCTTTGACTACATCTTGACTTTATTACTCCCCACCCTTAAATCCCACTGTGACCTCCCCTCTCTTCTGTGCCATGTTCAAATAAACATCCAGAAAAACACTATTATTCCCCCTCTGTCCACTAATGTCCTCTGTGTTCCCTCCTCATCTTTCTCTCTTTCTGTTTGTTTTCCCTACCTTCATCCTCTGATTGGAGACACGCCATGACCTGATGGGACACACTGCACGACCTTTGCCAAGCCAAGCCAACCCCACCACACACACACACATACATTCACACACACACACATACATACACATACACACACCATCCTGGTTTGGCTTAGCTGTAGGGTCACAGGCTGTGCTTACTTTATGTCCACTGGGATGCGACTTTGCTGCTGTATATTCATGATCTCCGTCAATGCAAACAGTCATCTAAAGCCTTTGAATGAGGGTTTAAAAGGGGATTTTGTTTATACTACTCCTAAAAGCATGAGTCCTGGACCTAGTCCTTGTTCACATAGAACAAAGAATAACTTTCCAAAGAGCAGGAAATGGCTCCATCAAATGGCCATACACACGGAGCTCTGTAGTAACACCTCAGCATGGTTTCAATCTCGAAATGACACCATGCTGCGTGAAGAACGACAACACAAAATCTGCCTCTCTACAGGCCCTTGCAAAACCCTGTAATGTTACACTATCTGTACCACCCTACCACTCACACATAACCTATAAGAAAATACATTTAGTCAAAAGGTGGCCTTAATAATGTGGGCCTTTGTAAATGGCCACATTTTTTCATCCCAGCTCTCTTTCCTCCTGTGTGTTTTCCGTAATTGGAATATTGTCTCTAGGCTTTTCAGTTAAAAAAGGGCCCTCTGAGGTAATCTCCACCATCTTGGCGAAATGCAAACATAGCCAAGGCTCTCCAGAGGAGCCGCCAACTCAGAGAAGTTTTTCCCCCTTTAATAACATCTTTTATTAAAGCAGGGTGAAAACAATTAAGGGTGTGTGAGTTCTGTGTCTTTAATACAAGCTTTATTGAATAAGAGTCCTCCTATCCGCTGAGGGAGGGCCTCTGAATGTGACACAAATAGCATTGCCTAATGTTTAAATGGGGGGACGCCTAAAGGGATCGGAGGAGTAATTCAATTAGAGGTAATACGCACCAAACCTCCTCAAAAACTGCTGTCTAATTCCCTTTTACTGACAGGAAGAATAGCAAATGCTCCCGAGGTCCATCCTGAAACACTGCAACTGGCAGAAAAATGGATTTACAATGATCAAATATTTGAATGGGGGATTAGCAGTATGATTGTGATAGGATTATACAGTATGAAAAAGTATAAATTCTTCTGTATAGGCTGTATGCAAATTCGTTTAAAGCAGACAAGTGTCAATACAGGCCGTAAGGAGCCTGGGAGGAGGATAAAAGTCAGCAATTATGTAATGTATGTTTTTCTTATTGAGTGGAAGTTTACTGTTTAATTAAAATACTATGTTTATGTCTTGTTTTGCAAAATATAAAACTGAAATTTTAAGGTGATGAAAGATTTTCTAACCCCTTAAGAAAACTATGACAATACCACTGGATCAATACATCTTAATAACCTGGTAGCAAGAAACAGCACCAGCCTGTGGAATAAAATCACTTTAAATGTTTGTTTTTTTCTACTGATCACTGGTTCACTGCAATCCATACAATCTTCAGTTTCAACAACAATTAAAACTTTGTTTGTTGTTTTCCCTTCCCCTCTGCCTTTTGTATGGCACTGATGCATTCCCTCTCAGTCAGTGCTGTTGGAGCTGATTCCCTTTTGCTCCACCACATCACTGTGGGGTGCAGCTGCACTGAGACATCAAAAAGCATCTATCTGTTTATGAAAATCCCAGGACCACAGACTCACAGCCAAAGAGAAGTTCATCCACTCCTATTCAAAGTAGTTCCACAACAGGGGTTCACCACAGTAGCAACTTCATCCTGTGTGAGGCTGCTGCAGCCCCTCCACTGGCTTTTATTGAGGACTTTGTGAGACTGATCAGATATTCCGTTTGATTTTTCTATACAGGGTTTAAATTAGATTTCTGGAATTATTTTAAAAGGTAGATGCAATTCACTTAAAGTGAAGCAAAAACATATTTGGTGCCTTTCTAAAAAAAAAAACAACAACAAAATAAAAAACATATTGTAGGTATGCAGATAAAAATCATAATTTGTTGCTACATAGAATTTATTTACCATTCAGTTCTGTCCATAATCTGTCAAAATTGAGCAAAAAAAACAAATATCACTTTGGCTCAAGCAAAGATTTTTCTATCAACTGCTTCATTTGCATTCTGCAAGCTAATACATTTCACAAACTCAATTCCATTTTCACTTTACATCAGACTTGCACTGTGCGATTTGAATAACTATTAGCACGCTAAAAATATGTACTTTTTTGCATCGAAGACAAATATGGGCATTTGAAATGTATGAAGTATAAGTGGGGACAATAGGAGAGAGATGGAGATGTATTTGCATGCAAAAATTCTCTCCATGGACAGCACTATCCTCAGAGTTATAGTTACTGACCAGGAGGTACTAGGACTTTCCAAATGCTACAGCTAGTGACTGACTAGGTTAATGAGAAAAACACAAAAGCAAAAAAGAAAAATAGTAATCACACATTAACTGGTGTTAAGAATTAAAGCTGAAAGGTGGCTTTTGCATGTCAACTACAGTTAATAGTCCCAGTTCATATGAAATGACAACAACAAAAAAAGAAGAAAATACTTTTCTTTTCACATGAAAGCATTATAATAAAAAGCATCCATGTTGCATATGCAGGTTTTGACACTGTTGCCTTGCCCAACTTTGAGGTGAATAACTGCACCTTTTTTAACATAATGCAGATCTGCAGCACAGAGTTTGATCAGAAAATGGGGAACAAAACGAACTGACCTGGTGAGAATGAAAGGGATACTTTTGAAGTGTATGGCCGATCACAGCACATCTGAGCACGGAAACGTTATCAAATTTGTCAAACTTTGAGATGACTAGGGCCTGTCTAATTCAAATGGACGGACAGATGGTTGGGTGAAGCGGCCTGTGAAATCCGAGCCTTATTTAAAAGCAGGCTGGTTTTGAGCAAGTGGGAATAAATATGTAAACCCAACCTGCTCTGTAAAGCGAACATGCCTCCTCTCATTCCCAGTCCTGCACCGTCCCACATGTCATGCTTTCGGGGTCCATTAGTTATAATGAAGTGTAAAATAACCTTCAATACACCTTTTGGAAAGCTATGGAGGTACTAGACTGAGAAAAAAAAAAAAAAAGAAAAGCGTAGAAATTCCTGCCGGTGGAGATCATTTCAGGATGGAGGGTTTGGAACAGGGAGCATACGAGAGAGAAAGAGAGAGACCCTCCTTTGTCTCTGGTTTGAATCAAAGGCTTACGGAAATATGTCTCGATGGAAGTAAACTGTTCTCAATGGGAAACATGTGACCTCCGAAGTGGCAAGGTGCTTTGAGAGAAGTCGAGAGCTACCCTCTTTGCTCATGAGAGGTGCGTTGTGAAGCGCCACGAAATCTGAAGGGTATCTCCTTTTGTTTGTATTACAAATGGTCCCGCGTGGGGTGAGAGGTCAAAGCGATAATCACATATGTAAACACACCTCTCCCCCCCGAGCAGCACTTTGGAGAGCCTCCTGCTTGGCCATGCTGTTTCTGGCAGGTAAATGTTTGCAATGCATCAACATACAGGAGGAGTGGATGCGTGAGTAGCAGAGCTCTCCACAGCGCCGTGTTTATTGGGTCCAGTCTTTCAAACAAGGAAAAGCCGAGGCAAAAATAATGGTACGTGGTACATTCTCACAGACCCACATGTGCAAGGAAGCACACGCACGCACGCACACACACACACACACACACACACACACACACACACACACACACACACACACACACACACACACACACACTCTCTCTCTCTAATTAATAGCTCCTCTGCCTCCTGAGTCTGTGAGGCAAGTCCACCCTAATCCCTTGGCACTTAGTTCAGAGTAATCAGCGCACAGCAAAGTCTGCCTTTGGAACACTAATTAGCATCATTGATTTTCTCCTCAGACTCTGACATACAAACAGCCCAAAAACAAGTCACTTTTTTAAGAGACCCTACCAGTTAAAAAAAAAAAAAAAAATAGGACTGTACTTCATTGTCTTAGCTGCACTCGTTCACACAGAGACAGGATTGAAATGTGAAATTGTTCCTGTGAAAGGACATGATTAGAGCTTGTGTTTGCTGACAAATCAGCATATGGTGCCGATTGATAATCGCCAAAATTAGAGGACTACCACGAATGAAAAAAAAAAAAAAACTTAATAAAAAAACTCCAAGGCATTTTAAACATGTGGCATTTTCAAAAGACCATCATTTGCAGTGTTTAGGATGGGGGGATATTGGCTAATGTAGCGAAAATAATCTCAAAGCATAACTGGCTTAAAGTATGTTTACACTGATACACTAATTAAGGTATCTCTCTGGTGATTACTTAGCCAGTCAGTTTAACAACTTCTCTTTCTGGTAAACTGTGAAGCCTGCAGCCTGAGATGAGCAAGCGTGTGAGGTAACTTCAATAAGAATTGCCAGTGTCCACATGCCGGGGGGAGAAGTAAATTGCAAGTAATGGACTCTGAGAGCGCTGAGATGTTTATCAGACTAAATGAACAGAATCACACTAGAGGGATGTGGGCTGCTGCGTGTGTGACAACATGCCAGAAAAAGTCCCGATTAGGAATGATGGCTGCCATGAATTTATGTATTAAAAGTTGGGAGTGAAACTACGGCTGATCGTTTGGGGCAATCATTTTCCTTACACTCCAAATGTGTGTCAGTCGGCCATGCCTCTCTCATTCTTTCCTACTGCTCTCACTGAGAAAACAGATCCTCATAAACACACAATATATATGACACGCACTACCACAATAAGTTATTGTTTCCTATAATTCAAAACAAGGAAGGGATTGTGCTATTTTCGTGCTAATTAGCTACTGGCCACGTCCAAAGAGTAGAATCAAAGTGACCACAATCATCCCTCGCCTTCTTAACAACAGTGGGTGAGGAAACCATCACAGCTTGACTTAACCAAAACCCTCCACTGGCAAATCCATAAAGGGAAGGAAGAACAAGGAATTAGGGAGATTTTCTGTCTTCCAAATACACAAGCCAGACGCCAATTTATTGCTCTTCTCTTATTCTCTCTGTTTCTCTGTTTCCCTCTCTCTTTGCTCCTATTCAGGCTCTTATAATTTTTCTCTCTCCCTCTCTCTTACTCTGCGTGATTGCATCCATATGCTCTCCAGGGATAGATGGGGTCAGCACCCTACTTACTCACGCCACAGTGAGGCACTGACACTTGTGAGAAAGCCCTTGCACAGGGTAGTGCACATACATACTCGCACACACACACACACATTACCAGTGAGACTGTCTCCTTGCTGTAGGCCCACACTGTGCAGCCTCAGTGCTTAGCAGAGAGGATGGGCTCTGGGATTTTCATGCCAACGCTTAATTCCGCATCATGAACGTATGGAGTATGTTACTCTACAGTGATCCACCTCTTCCTCCTGATACATTTAGGATAGGCCCCTGAGAAGATCTGGCATCAATTAAGTGGCGCTCAGAAGAACTGGGCTTGATGGGGCCCAATGGATCCTTCTGCCTTCAATCCCTGCTTTTGTTCAGCAAAGCCAGGAAAGGTCGTAAATTTGAACCTGAAGACAGCGTGCAAATTGCAGTCACACTTGCGAGCAAAGAGAATCAAGGGCAGGAGAGGGAGAAGGAATTAAGCTGCCCTACACCACTGGTCCAAATCCTTTCACATTTCCACCTCAGGAAACACACACACATACGTAGATACAGAATATGCAACCAGCACATGTTGTTGACCACACAGTTGTGGCTGTCTGCCTTGTGCACCCAGCAAAAAAGCAGATGAACACACCTCCAACCAAACACGCAAAGGCACACAGACAAGCACGCATATTTTGAGCCACCAAGGGAAACATCATAACAGTTTCAGTAAACACACACACAGTTCACACAGTTCACTATCCACCTACTTTGGTCTGGCTTCATCTTTATTCTCTGTACTAACTCAATGTCCTTGTTCTCACACACACAAACACACACACACACACACACACACACACACACACACACACACACTTGAAGGACATCGATAAAATCTGCTATAATGAACCCCTCCCCTAGACCTTGCCAGTGACCTTTGGGAATCTGATTTACTCTGCCACATCTCTTATCATATCTGTTCTGTCACTCATAAATAATGGCAATATGACAATGGATGATGCATCAAGACCTCCACTAACACCCTGTGTATTTCAGCCTCCCAATCCACACCCGTTCATCTGTATGTCGAAAAAGAGATGAGAAGTCTTGTGTGAATACCATCATTTACACACTATTAGAAGCATAAGTTTCATTACCTTTAAAGCTAAATAGGCAGCTAAACAAAAGGTATATAGTAGCTGAGGAAATGCCAACTGCTGCTGTAGGACACAGGGAAATGAGTGCGATTTAAGCCCATGTTTGGCCATTCATACAAAACTATAGCCTTTCCTCATGAAGGACGTTTTTCTGTTATAATGGCTGCATTCCACTTACGGTAGATATATGCCAATGCCCTGATCATTTTCATGCTTGCTTTCTGGCATAGCTCACTGGCACACCTAACTGGAGCAGAGCCATCACTGAGGGGTGCACAGGTGGCTAACAGGTTGAATTCTTGCTAACTAGTAGACGCCCGGGGTTCATTCCACTATCTCTTGCTTGGTCATGCATGATCGTGAGTTGCAAGTGGGACTGCTACACCAGTGACTCCTACTGATTAACTGGGAGATTTTCAGGGTTAGGATCTGGGGGGAATAGAGTGAGCCTCATGTGTGTTACACCCTCCCAAGCGCTGAAGCGTTTTGCTGGCAGAGGAAAAGAGCGGCTGGCAGCACCATGTGTTGTGAAGGTAACACGTCTGTCTACACACACCGCAGGCCAACTGTAGCGTTAGAGCGACAAGAGCTGCAGCTCAGGGAAAGCAGTCATCTCAAATTAGGTGAAAAAAACAAATGCACAAATATGCTAAATACACTTGTTATTGAAGTTTGAACATAGGAGACAGTGTGGACTGTCATGTCATGAAAGCTTACACTCTATAATCATGTTCACATCTACCAATATATTTATGGTATCTATAAGTTTATATAATAATCCTATAATTGCTTTACATGAGAAAAATTGAAAACAAAAATAATTCAGTACAATAATAAATAAATCATGAAAATACAAAGTACAGAGAGTTAAATAGAATAAAATACCCAACAATAGAATATATAATATAAAAAGAGTAAAATACAGAAAACATCAAAAGCGAAATTAAAGTATGTGAGAAAACATTAATTAAATTCTCTCTTTTTTTTTTTTCTTTTATTTCAAAAGTTTGATTTGAAAGATTGTGCCGATTCTGTAAGCTTCACATTTCACAGCTATATTATTCCACATAGTTTGTCAGCAGGACAACTGATCCACTGAAAACAGACCAGACACGATATCAACCTTTCAATTCACTACATTGAGGTACTGTGGCAAGATGTATTGAAACCTCACTGTAGGAGACCAAATATTGCATATCCACAACCAACAACATTTCATTATGTCGTGCAAAAATATCAGGGTTGAGTTCATCTGTGTTTAAATATTTTCTCCAAAAAGCATAAATAGATGTGCGTCAATCATCAAATGTGATGCTTTGTCAGGTTTGAGATGCTACATTTGTCTTGGCACTGTGCTCTCTCTTGTTTACCAATATAAAAACATAACATTTATAATTATAGTAAATACTCCAGGAATTATAACTACATATAATATTTTAGTTTTTTTGCATCAATATCTTGCCTCATTTTTTCAACAATATGTCACCTTAAATATGTCCAAATGACAGTGTATGTTTTTCTCCAGTAGTTCCTGAAGAACCAGGTGCTTTGTACACAAATGAGCAATACTTTTCATCTGGGGCAGCGGTTTGCTCAAGGGGTCTAGAGGTTAAACTTATTTTAACCAGGAGGGATTCAGTGGCTCGCTAGCTCGACCCCAAAACTGTGGTCACAAGATCACAGAGGGAACTCTCAGATTAGCACGGCATTCGTTTTTGAAAAATAAGGAGGCCGTTCTGCTGTCTTAATCCTATGAGAGAAAAACCTCAGTCAAGCCCTTGACCTTGCAAACCACAGACTTAACAGAGAACTTTGATTTGTCAACGTTGACCACAACAAAGCTGGCTACGCTGGTTGACATGGCTCAAGGCCGCCGCTGTCTTACACATGTCAGGTGGGTCATGTGACACTGAGGTCACAGGGGATTTAAAATGTTTTCATGTGCTACAAGTGTTATAGTAATAAACAGCAACCCATTACTAGCTTAACCCAAAATTTAATGACAATAACAAAAAGGAAGATATTTGAATATACACTTGCTGCACTTCAGACTATGGGGAGTTCTGTGAAATTAAATTTTATTCAGTCAGAGAAACTCATATGAAGGAAATGGCCATTTATAAGAAATGGTTGCACAGTTATTTTTGGTGGTAAAGGCTCTGTTCTTCCAGGGAGCGTTCAAAGAACACAAGCACGCTGCTAGAGTTACATATCAAGATGTGAAACAATAACAAAGATTACTCTCAGATGAATATACTGCAAAGTACTAATAGTATCTTGGTACAAGGGAAATGTTGTACAACTAAAATGTACCTAAACTGTAGAGAAGCCATGTTGCTTATATGCAAACCAGGCCTCTTCTCTTAAAACAAAATTTGCAATAAGCAGGTATAGCTATAGATTCCATTGTGATATGAACTATAAACAAAGTTGAGTACATTATCTGGTAATGAGCTAAACAACAAGCATGAGAGTAGAATGAGAGTAGCATGAGAGTAGAGAGTAGCAGAAAACCAACAAAGCAATTCCAAACAGCCAGAGGAAAATATGCACAAGAACAATTCTGCCCATACAGGAGTATTCAAATGATCACTTCGTTATTAGCAACATGTCAGCTGAACTTGGACACGATTTCAGCAAGGTAGCAACCAGAGCAGCCAGCAACACAATATCACTTGCAAGCATGCAGAAGCTCTAATCGCCAATAATTCAGAGCAGCAACGGCTCAGCAGTGAAGCTAAACAGCCAGGTGATGCAAATGAGCCAATGCAAGCGCAACTTATTGAACAACCTCATTTATGTGAACAGCAACAACACAACAGTTAAGCTAAACAGCAACAGCACCGCAGCCATAGCTAGCTTACTGACACTGTCAAGTACACACAGCCAAACCATGCAATGACACAGCAGCAGCAGCAAGTTACTTAGCTTATACCCCGGGGCGACGGCGAGTCGAAAATCCGATGAATAGTCTCCCGGGTTGAATGGTTGTGGTCCAACAGCAAACACAGGAAAACTGGGCCCCTGTCCTGGCATCTGTCCTGGCCTCTGAAGTGATGGGTGGTTGACAAACAGCTGTCCATTGGAGTCTTCTGGTGCACCTTGAGTGTTTACAAGTCATACAAGAGGAGAAGCGCATACTGCCACAGAAAACAGCGTTTGCAGCAAACACCAGAGTAACAATAAAGTGGCAGGCCATAATGTCCGCGCGATACACCTGAGTGTATATGATTGGATAGCTACTACCTGTGAGCCAATCAGTCTGAAGTATGTGACAACCGGGTGATGCTTATCAGCCAATACACGCGCGACTTCTTGAACAAACTCTATACTTCATTTATGTTAATTTAACCTTAAATTATCATGATCATCTTTTCATTAGTAGTAGTTGTATATATTATCACCTGGTTATTATCCTTTTCTTTTTTTTTAATTTTTGGGTGAAGGAAATATAAGGCCACCAAGACAACATTTCTACAAATTACCTGAAACGTCCTAAAAAAGATTTTATCCATTGCTCAGTCACAACCATGATGTTGCAATACAGTGTGTGAGTGGTATGTTTGTGTTCTGAAAATTAAAATATGCTAAATAAATAGCATATTTTACACATAATCCTGTCTACATGCTTGAATCCCTAAGTCTCAGACTGTTTTTTTCAGGATGTTTTGGAGCGTAAACCATTAGCCAGTGATGAGCTGAGTTGTGGTTATTAAGCTCCGGGAAGTCATTGCAACAACAGCAGCAGCAGAACAAAAGTACAGTGAAGCTGAAAAACCCGGGGATAATTGGCATTTTATCGCTGATTTTCTGCATTTACTGTCTGCTCCTTCAGTGACTGTGGTGGCTTTATGCAGGTTTGTTGTCCTCAGCCTCAGGCTAGATGCTGTTTTAAGGTAGTTGGTTCAGCAAGATAAGTGGCAGGTGTTGAGGTGGGAACTTGACCAGCTGGCGGAGACCAACGCTTTGCTCACTCATGTGAAAAAATATGTATATTATATTTGACCTTGAGATCTTATGCTTAAAAGTGTGAAATCAAGTTGAAAACTGAAACTTTTGCTATCTTTATAGAAGGTTGACGGTTGGCCAAAAAGTGAAATTGGAAGCATTCATTCTGCCCCTCCTGCTCTTTTAAAACTCTATGATAAACAAGAAGTGATTTTGACACATGTGTGAGGCCCGTCTTTTGTCCCGCAGCATGTTGAAAGCAAAGGGCAAAGTGCAGTTTTGATTGTTGTTTCATCGCCGACTCATGTTTTATTGGTGGCGACTTAAAAGCTCCAACATCCACCGTGTGACATTAATGGTGAGGTTGAGATGAGGTGAGCGACATTCCTTTTCTAATGTACCAACAAGAGTTTGAAATATTAGGAGGCAGACTGAATGCTATGCACACAGTTTCATTTAACAAAACCCAGAGACATTATTACTGTATGTGCAGTGTAAAAAAAAAAGTCTAGGGAAAATGTTAGAGGTCAGACATAAGTGTAGTAGAATGAAAACGAATGAGGTCATATGTTTATGTGAAGTATAACAGACTGTAGCAGTGTTTAAATCAGGCTGTTGACTTGCAGCATTTGTCAAGCACATCCTCCGACTCACACTATTACAGTAAAGCAACTGAATCCCACTGGCTAAGAAATAACAGGCAACTCATGGCTAGCATGAACTTCCACCTTGACACACCCACCCACACACACACACACACACACACACACACACACACACACACACACAGACGGACACGCACACCTACTTTCCAGTTATGCGCAAGACTGATGGAAACCATAACATGGGGCTGAGGTCCTCTGGGGGATTGAGGAACGCCACACACTAACACAGCTCCAGTTACCCTGTAACCCAAGACACAAAACTGGAGAGACAGAGAGACTCACGCAGTGCGAGGGAGACACACAGGGAGAGAGAGCGTGTGTCCGGAGGTAGTCAGAGTGACACCACACACCAGCATGTAGAGAGAGATCAAATACTTTATTTGCAAATAACTGTCAACATTTACTAAAAACCGCCTTATGGTAGCAGATGGACGGGATTTAGACACAGTCTCACAGTATCATATGAAAACAGAAACGTCTATAAAATGTATTTATATGGGTGTTAAGTAATTCGTCAACATAATAATTGACATCTACAGGCCTAAGTGGATATTAAAGTAATATCACTGGTCAAAATAAAGTCAGGCTTCCCACACCATTAACCCCTTAAATGCAACACACACCAGGCACTTTATATAGACAAGAGAAGTTGTGAAGGTACAGCAGCCTGAACGTTATAATGCTGAGAATAAAAGAGCAAAACTGCCACTTTTCTTTGACAATATCCATAATAGTGTCACTTCATATCCAAATGAGGCGACACATGAAATTGCGGGTATGCGTCTTACATATTGCCTCTTTAAAGACCCTTAAAAAACAATTTTCCATGAGTAACAGGGTCCTACATGAAAACAAATTCCAGGCAAAATTAGAATCATTTTGGTTTTTGGTTTTTTCTTTACATGAGAGATTTTCATATTTGTGTTTTTGTCTGAGCTTGTCCCGCTGCTTTGAAGTGGCCGGGCCTCAGTTAGAAAAAGGAGATGTCACATATTTTCATGTACCATTTAGGATTGAAAAGTAAAGTTTGAATCGAAATCTGACAACAGTTGTGGGGTTATTTGTTTATGTTGCCAGGCTGCTGGCAATTAAACCTGACCACATAACATAACATAACATAACAACACATGCAGTCCTGATAAAGCATAAGTTTTTGAGTTATAAACCATTAACAAATACTACAGAGTGATGTTTTTTTCCCAATTTAAACCTTGATTGTTGCTTAATTAGTCATGAATATTTATTCCTGTATAGAAAAAAATACAAACTGACATGAACTTTAGCAACACTAATTTGTGATGTTGCCTCAGCTTTCTGACTATACTGGGTGGCATGAAAAAAAAAGTGTTGCTTCTGGTAGCTTACAATAAATCAGACAATGATTTGTAAATAACGTGACCCAAGTCTGCCTGCCAGGAAAAAGAAAAAGTGTAAAGCACTGCGACACACTGCAACACAGCAGGACCTTAATAGAAAAAAATGCACATCAGGTTTATTTAAGATACGAGCATCATCAGGGGAGCTATTTGGAGAGACAAGAAAAGACGGGTCTGAAAATAAAGATTTGAGGCACACCTTCACTAGGTGAGGTAAGACGCTGGGAATGTGTGAGAGGAAGATGGAGAGGGAGCAAAAGAGTCAAGGAGGGAGAAAAGTTAATAACAAAGTAGATAAAATCTCCTTCACCCACTAATCAGCCTGCAAGCCAAGAGCAAGAGAAATCATCCTCCTGATTCTCTCCAAGTGCCGAATAAATCCCCTTTATTACTGCAAACTGTATTTACTTAAATTATCTCATAGTGTTTGTTAATAGGTGGTCAAAGAGGGAGGACAAACACCAGAGGGAGCATCAAAGAGCAAATGAGGCCAACACTAGGAGTAACTGATGGACTAACCCTGTGGATCACAAGTAACTCGGGAAAATAAAGCACTCTGAACCCAGGGCATTTTTATCTTTAATGAAGCGACCCCTTTTAACCCCTTCATAACATTTGAAAATGTTTGGTAAAAGTTAGCTATGCTATGAGTAGCATGTGATACATATATCCAAGAACAAAAAAGCTACACTTTCAGCTAGAAAAAACAAGTTTAAATACACTGTTTATGACACAGTTCATTTCTACTGCAGCCAGTCAATTCTGCAACAGTGCAACAGCAGACATTAACATCCACACATCTTACCCCAGTATCTGTGAGCAAGACACCAAGGCCCTAATTCACTGTGGATTAATATGTATTAGCTAAATGCCTAAAATGTAACTATTAGGATGACAGATGACATCCATAGCTCCATGTTCTCTCTTGCGGCATCATAAACATGTAAACACCTCAAACCCACGGAACTAAACTAAACCCAGACACCCCACCTCTGACCCCTCCCAATTTACACGAGGGACCACTGCTCCCTCGTGACGACGCCAAGCCTCTGCTTCTGCTCGCCTCTGAATCGGCTTCATCACTGTGACATGCTTATGACGGGGCCCAACACAAGCAAGGAAGCTGAGGAAATGCAGAACCAATGAGCCCTGAGTTTCCTTCGGGGAGCCAGCTCGGGGTCTGGGCCCTGTTTGAACTCCCTGGCCCCGGCTTTTGGGACTCTCCAAAATGTTAGCATACTAGGAATAAAGGGTTAATCATCACAGAAAGTATTTGCAGACCTGGGAGGGTGAACAGGGAAGTTGGCATGATGCACTGTAGAATTAAATCCCAAAAGTTATTGTTTTGCTCATGCTGAAAGATGATTTCACTCATTTTCTTGAAGACTGTTACAGAGATTTATAAAAATGCATGAAACCTTTATACAAAAAATATTGTTCTCTTTTGTTTAAAACCAGTAGTTCATAAATGTATTTCCTCCCATGCATACTGCCATATCTTAGGCACATATGCTAATTTATATTTTACATTACAATCAACACTGTAATTACAACATTGAACGCATGGCTTCATCTTTGTGTATAGGCTCAGCAATAATGCCAGAAGCAGACAAGCTTTGGCGCTGGCTGTATATTTCAGGATTAACTTTTCAGGCTTAAAATCTATATGAACAGAAGAATCAATTTGAACCATCTGCCTGGCGCCTTCACCTATTTTCCAGCGGCCTATCGAAATGCAAATTGTGCAGGATTACAGTAAGAGCACATTCCCAGCTAAAATTGCCAGTATGAGCCCCTTCGACCAGGAGGTTTTTATTGTTGGTATGGGTTGCTAAGAGATAGTTGCTCTCTCATTTTAGGGGTCACAAATGTAATGCTCCTAATTTAAGTGGGAGAGCGCATCCATGTAATTACAATAATCTTTTGCTTTCCAGAGTTGAATGGAGATGTTGCGTCATCAACTTGTTGTACAGGAAAGCAGCAGGGAGGAGAATTATGTTGATAGTGGAGAAAGAGGGAGGGTGGGGGATGGTGGTGGTGGTGGTCGGTGGTGGGTGGGATGGGTGGGCTGGAGATGGGGGATGGGGGCAGGGGAGTTGTACCTATACAACAATTTAGAATAAAAAAATCTAGCTGATAAGCTTCTACCAAAGTATAACTGTTACACACGTGTGTATTGTTGCTGCGTGTTTGCAACTGATTTCAGCTTAGGACTGTAATTGTTATCAGCTGTGCATTATTGCATATGTGCATCCACATGTGCATCATTAAACTTTCAGCACCACGTATTTACAGTATAGCAAAAACCATTCACAAACACGACTGCAGGCCTCATCAAGCACACTGGCAGACAATACATTCCACCATTCCACATGCAGGCCTACAGAGAGCCGCTCATCTTCCTCAAACCTTTTCTACTCAACTCCACGTTGCCGACATATTTCCACGCGTCCAAACCAAACACAAAAACGGAGATGAGCTGCACTCCACCTTGGGCCATTGTGAATATCATTTGCATGTTAAGCATCAGCTGATGCTCTTATCCAGAGCAGTTATCAGTAAGAGGGCGAGCAGGGGTTCACTGGATGTTTCACCGTGCAGTGCGGTCTAACAGAATTTTGTAATATCAGCACAGTCTTAAAATGCAAATATCATGCTTTGTGAGCAAGAAGTGAAAGATCTACAGTCCATGTTTATCCACACCGAAGGGACCACTGGGGAGAGCCCAGAAACGTACAGTTTTCTGATATTGAGTGTTGGGTAGATGGGATAAATTGCATATCCACTTGCCTTAGACCCTCAGTGAGGACAAGGAAATACTCCTCAAAAGAGGAAGAAACCTTGGAAGGGGCTAAAAGAGACATGCTCCTCCAGGACCATGAGCCATCGGCTGGTGGCTACTTTTACTTTTACTGTCTCTCTGTTTTACTGTGTTAATGATTTACTGAACTGAAACGTGGCTTACTGAGCCTTACAAGAGCTGGCAGGTGAAATGGTTACCCTAAAAGATTATTTAGACAATGATATTACAATCATAATTTATAAAAATAAGTATGTTCTCCTTAAAGAGATTGTTGTTGTTTGGTTAGAACTTGCTAAACTAAGCACATTTCTAACAGTTTGTCTACATGTTCGATCATTATATTTAAACAACAGAGGTGAGTGGATTAGATTTACTGGCATTAAATAAATAAAATGTTGCTGAAGGAGATTAAGTGTACATATGATTTAATTTTGTTTATTTTAATAGCGGCACATTTTTCAGCTTTGTGACAATACATGTTTTAGATAATCCATTGGGGTTTTTACATTTTCTCTTTTTTTAATCTTAAGAAGTTGAAGAATTTTCAGTTCATTTTATAACTGTATGAATCAATTTTCATACCATGAAAATATTGACCATTTCCTATAGGTACTTAAATGCAGTGTTGAGCCCTTTTCACATTTAGTAAGAATAATGCAGGTGTAATAACACTAATACTGGTCCCAGCACATACTGGTTTACAGACATGGATTACTGTTGACCTCAGTGGAACGAAGCCATCATTAATGTTATTAGTTACACTTGGGATTTTCCTGTGATAACAAGTCAGTGTTTGTTGTGAATAAAAATGTATTGCAAGCTCTGAGAGCTGGGACCTTTAATTAGGGCTTTCATTTATTTCATTTATTAATTTAACCACTGTGACAGGTCAACCATTCAGCTCTATACGGTGTATGATAAACCCATCTCTTGCTACCTCCTGCATGTTTAATTTTCACTACAATAATCTGAGGTATTTTTGCTAACTTTGGTGTACTGTATGAAAATAGCCAAGACCTTTGGGTTGCCATGGAGCTACCAATTGATGGGGAATAAAAAAATTAGAAATATCAGTTAGTCGGAAGCCTTTATGTTGTGTAAGAGCCTCTCATTTATATACTAGTTCATTTGAAGAATAGACATTACTGATTACTGATGAAAAAAAGAAAAAAAAAAAAGAAAAAAGATTTTGCATTTCTTTTCTCAACCACACAGCTAAGTACAATCCTGTGGAAATGTTTCGGGTTAAATAGGTTAACCTGAAGAGCAGATACCATGTTAAGCATCTATTTGCTCAATTGGAAAGTTCCTATATCAAATCACTCAGAAAGCTTTACACTATATTCTTTTGATAGCAGTAGACAATAACAACCAAAAGCTAGTAGTACTAGCAAGCTACCATTACTGGCAAAGCAGCCACAGGGAATGTTCAATTATTACAGTGTTGGTCATATAGAGTCAAAGGCTCTCTTGTTCCTGTTGGCAAGGTTGTTTCTGTCTTTATCTCTGAGCCAGCAGCCAGAGGCACCTCCAGCCTGAGTGGTAAAAGCTAACCTGACAGGCAGCAGCACTTACTGGAACAATCGTTTTTAAACCACTGGGAATCAACAGCAGTGGCCAGCAATACCAAGTCACTTGTACAGGGAAGTACGCCAAGGAGCTTTTGCATTTGTCAGCATTGCATAGAGGGTGTTCACATCTAGGCTCAAGAAAAACATTTTTCATAGAGGAAAAAGAAGCAACTGGTGTCAAGACAGATATTGACTAGTAATGTGACTGATAACATTATACACTGTGTCTTAGTGTTAGTCATGATGTTTGCCTGTTTCCAGAACTAATACACCCTTTATTTCAAATGTCCCTTCCCTACTGTCAACAGGAGGAATAATTTACATTTTGGGAATGATGCATGTTTGCATCATTGCTGAGCGAGATGAGAAGATCAACACCACTTTCATGCCTGTGTGTTAAGTACGGAGCTGGAGCCAGGACGCAAATTAGCTTAGCTTATCATAAAGCGATCATAAAGTCAGCTAATCACACAGGTTTCCCCCTTCTTCCAGTTGTTTTGCTAAGCTAGGCTAATTACCTCAAGGTGCTAGCATCACACTCGTACAAATACGCGAGTTGTATCAACAGTATTCCTTTAACACACACCAAACCAAGTGAAAGGTTTGGTATCAGTCCAGTGTTAACATAATACCTATAATCTGCTCTCACTGTTTGTGCATATTTCATGCATGTTTTTGAGACTGCTGGTGGAGACTAAAATAACAAAACTGACATCTGGTTATGTAAAGGTCTCTGTATTCAGTAGGTCATCCTCCCACACAATGCTCCCCCTAAAAAATGTGAAATAGGACAGTGATAAATGTTCCAGTCTACATGTGTTATCTGGCTGTCGTTGAGGCGCCATGCATTTCAGTACACTGATGTGCACTGATGTCACAGCAGGTTGCAACAGGACCCAAAGATCTGGCCAGAGCTTTGCCTGTGAGTAATTACTCCTCTCCATCTAGGGAAGCTCAGACAAGACATGCATCACTCATTTACTGAAGAGAGAGAAAAGAAAAAAAAATCTGAATGGCTCACAATGGCACCCAGGAGCAGTGTGCAATTAATTGATAAACGCCAGGACGTGATGTCCCGTCAGATAGTATGAAAGTGCTGCAAAAGAGTGCACTGGGGCGTGAATCAAAGACTGAAAAATGCATTAAGAGAAAGTTAGTAAAATGCCATTAACCTACCAAAGCCCTCAACTGATAGTGGAGGGCAATAGAGTGAGTTTTAAATTGCACCAAGCCCTTGAGATTATGGCAAAGTCTGTAAGTCTTCCATGAAAGGCTGCAAACCCATTTTTGATTGCTTCTGACACAGGCTCATGAAGTTCCATCAGCAAGACTCTGAATCTGAAAACCGTCATTAGGGATGCGGTAAATGTGTTTTGACCGGGTGATTATTGTATAGACACATGTGCTGATTTATAATCAGATTGCAATCTTAGGATAAAGTATCATACTTTGCTTTGGTTGGTTGTATTGTAAATACTGTGCGCATGCCAGCATGACTACATGTTTCCCATAATAACGTTAGTATTAGTCTCTTCCCAAAGGGCACCATCAATAAAGCTGAGGGTTGAATTCCTCTTCTAGGCAGCGGATGACAAATCAACAGACTTGGCAAAGACTAGAAGCTCTCCCTTTACACAGGAATTTGGTAGTCATGCACACACACAAAAACATGTGTAAAAAAAAAATGGACTCATCCTCCCACAAATAAACACATGCATCATCCCTCCTTGTCTTGCTGCAGAGATTCCCCAGGCTTTGATTAATCTCAGCCGTCAGGGGGAAGTTCCTGTGTTTGGGTCCCGACAGGCAGGTTGCCCACTCCACATCTGGAAGCTCTAGCCCTGCCATCTCCAGACACACACATACACACACATGCACACACACAGAAACACATTTGCACTAAAAAGCTGCCAACACACAAATCAACCAAAAAGCTCTCTCCCAGCATGCACCTTCTCCACATTTGCTACCTTTGTTTTCTCCTCTGTAACCAATTATTCCTGGGATTCAGACTGTCTTTGGATATTGATTTAAGTCTCTCTTCCTTTCCCATTAACTACTGGAATGCATGTTTATTATATTGCAATGTCTTGTGTTAAAAGATGATATTGACAATTTCTTTGTTAAGGATGAAGCAAAAAGAGTGGGCTGCAGAGAAAATCCAGACACACAGAAAGACACAGGCCTCAGATGCCTTTTTGTTGTTTGGGGATTTTTTGTTGTTGTTGTTGTTTTTAGTGGATGAGTGAACAGAGGAGATAATGTAATGTTACAGTGAGGAATTTCCAGCTGCTACAATAGAGTTTTCATCTTGGCAGAAAACTGTCATTTATCTGAAACATCAGCCCAAAATGCCAGATTTTGGTGTCAGAGTCTTACATGAACAGATCTGCTTTGTGGAGCTGCCAGTCACAACAACAATCATCCAGGGAGGATCCATAGTAGCAAAGAAAAAGACAACAATTTGACATTGTATAGTGACAAAGCCATAATTACTTGTTACATGTTGATGTTCACTGACTAAATACCCACCTTTGACTGCAAGCTCATGGTTTGTACCATCTCTCCAGGAGTTGTAAAAGTCTGGGAAATACAGCTACACAACTCAATATTTCCATTCTGAAAACATAAGCATAATTGATTGAGCATTGCTTATGTTGGTGTTACCATTTACTTGCTGTGACATCATTGATAGTGCAGCATTTGTATTTGGATGACCTTTTGCATAAAAGCACAGTGTTTTGCTGTGACCATTGAAATGTAATAATGAAAAGCTAAACTTTGAAAATGCAACATTAACATTTGCTTAATATTTCTACATCCTAAAAAAAACAACCATAAGGCATATGAGGAAAGCCATATGGTCAAAGTAATTACACTGTTGTTTTAGTGGTTAAAAATCTGCTTTCATTCATTGAGTTTGGGTGTAAAGACACTTTGAACAATCAGATGAAAATACTATGCAACATTCTTGTAAATGCAAATAATACAGTCTCATCTGTGAATTCATATAGTGCATGCACTGCACATTATAAAGAAGGACATAATAAATACAATTGTTTTTCAAAGATACGCATCATTATCATCTATATCTAAAATAACAGTCCAAAGAAGCATATTGATTTTCCCCCAATACAGCTCTGCTTTGCTGTACAAACACTGTAGAGACTCTAAATACGCACAAAATTCATGTTTAGCTGCCAGACCCTGTGAGTCCTTGTGTCCAAAGCTTAGACAATAACTTTCACTGAAAGCATTGTTCCCAATGCAATAAATCGCAGTGTAAACACAGCCAGTAGTCACGTAGCAGTTTTTCAACACCATACTGTATTTACGGATTGGACCTTTAAGGAGTTAACAGGATTCTGTCTGAACTGAATGTATACAGTATGTGGTGTGTTGGTGTGCCAGGAACAGGCTTACCCCTCCATTCTTCATAAATGAAAGCCAAGTGGACTCAGATACACTGTAGGGGATGAGTCTGTACTGAATGAAATCAGAGCATGCATATGTGAAATAAAGCAAGAATAGACATTCTTACGCTGGGGAATTTATGTTTAAAACTCTTTCAGAACATCACTACTTCTGTGGTTTACGTTCATACCAAGACACTCTTTTCACTATGTAAAAATAAATTCATCGCCATGGTTGGACGTAAGGACTGGCAGTATATTTGGAACATTTGTTTCATGGGTATTTTGGAAGGTGCAGAAGGTTGGCTCACATATCTGGTATTTGTCTGAAAGGCAGCAAAAATGTAAACACTCTTGATGTATTGTTTAGATATAAAGGACTAGATGAGGTAACAAAATCATTTTCAAGTGCATAAATCCAATATTAAAATAAAAAAATCACAGCAATTTAAAGAAGATTTATTGTTAAAAATTGTTAAAAATGATGATGATGGTGCATCAGGTCAAATAAATGATTAAAGAAAACAAAATTCTGGACTAAAACATGTAACATATACATGACAATTATTTTGAACCTTTCATTCAAACAGTCTGCCTCATTTTGTTTGGGCACTCTTTAAATGTTCATGTGACGTCCCAGAGTAAAAGAGCAAAAGCATGACACATTCTTGCAGAGAATGGCCTGTTCTGGCTGCTCCACTTTGACCTTTTTTGTGAGCGAGTGAGACAGGCCACCTTTCATTCCCAGACACTTCGTTAAGTCAACTTCCTCTCTCCCCTCAGACCAGAGTGTTATTGTCAAGTGTCACTTGGTGCTGTCAGAGGCAGAAGAGATTGTTCTGTTACTGCATATGTGTTTTTCTGTACAAGCATGCTTTGTATGTGTGTGTGTGTGTGTGTGTGTGTGTGTGTGTGTCTCACATTCTGTCCATATATCTTTCCAACCGGTTTGCAAAAAGTTGTACATGAGTAAGAGTGTGTTTGTGTGCCAGGAGATGGTGCCTGTCTGAGCGTTAGCTGTGACATGACACTGCCACTCAGTGGACTGATGCCAGAATGCAGCATGAATAGATGGAGAACTTCTCCACTGAGACTCCATTACATGCTTAGAAACAGCTGTTGCCATATGTACTGAATTTAAAATTACATTAAGTAATGTGTATGGCAAGAAACAGCAAGAACTCTCACTGGCACAGCTTACAGAGGTCTGCTATTAATCGATGAATAAAAAAAAAAATTTTAAAAAAAATTGCTGCACAAAACAGAACAAACCTCACAATGCATAATGGAAATTAAACCTTTTACACTCTATTCGAATGATTTCACAACTTTTCAAGAATTCAACTCATCTGATCTTAGCTTCGTTAGCTTAGCTTAGATGAAAAGATCAATAGCACGCTCAGATCTGTACGGAGGTGAGCTGTTTCCCCCCCTGTCTCTAGTGCTAATGCTAAGCTAAGCTAACCAGCTGCTATGGGTAGTTTCATATTTACTGGGACCTGAGACCTTACTCAGACCTGAGACTGCTGTTGATCTTCTTGCTTGATCTTCAACGCTTGGAAAAAAAGGTGAATAACTTTATTTCCCAGAAGCTCAGACTGTTTCCTTTACTTTTCTTTCAAAATTCAGAACATTGTTTACTCCAACACCTTTACACCGAAAACCATCATTCACTAAAGTGTCCCTTTTTGCGGCATGCTTTAACAGGACACAATTAAGAACACATGATATCTGGTTTCGTTACCACAGCGGAATTGTGATAACACCCCAATTATCATTGCTGCAGCAATTTTCCGAGCGTGACACCACGGAGGCAAATTTTAGAAGATAACAGTTGTCTTAATTTATACTGCCACTGCCGAGCAAACTTTGCTTTGAACTTTGAGCATGCTTTTCACCATGAAGTCACCCCAGATTGGTCCCCCTGGGTTACTTTGGGTGGAGAATGTTATGAGAGCGGACGGGTTCGTGGGCAAATGAAGGTGATGACACAGACGGACGGAGTGAGCACGAGAGACAGAGGGAGAGAGAGGGAACAATGTAGAAAAAGAGATGACAGTGTTGATAAAGTGAAATTGGAGATCAAGCCAACAGATGGAGGAGCAAAGAATGTGACCTGCCAAGTTGCTTGTGGCACTGCAGGCCCGGGTAGACGGATACGTACAGTCGGGAGATAAAACAGGAGGGAGAGTGGGAATGACAGATGCACGGCGGGGAAGAGCCACGGAGGGGGAAGGAAGAGACAGCGAGATGAGAGGGAGGAACTAGCACAAAGGGGCAACGAGCAGGAAATGAGTGGGCAAGCAAGTGGCGGGAGATCCGTGATATTAAAATAGAAATAAAAAAAGTACACGGAGAAAGAGGGAGATATTGAAAACAAGCAAGGAATTAGGAGAAGGAAGCTCAAGAGAACCACGCTGTAAAGTGAAAGAAGGAAGCAAGAGAGCAGGGGAGAGGCCGCAGCTTGCCTTCCTCCGATTCAGATGTGGAACAATAGCTGCCTATCAGTCTGTCAGCACCTAAAGGCGCAGAGGGAGTGAGAAGGTAGGAGTGACACGGCGCTAGCATCAATGAGCTATTGTCTGTGCATGAGTCTCCGCCGAGCCAAATCTCACTCGGTTTCCTATTAAAAAGTTCTAACGCTATGAGTAATGGCTGGAACTCTGGGAGCCTGTTCTCTCTCCTAAAGCCTGTAAATAGAGTGATTGTGCAGATGCATGTAAACTATGGAAGCATGTGACCGAAGTCCACACATGCAGAACACACTCTAATACTTGAGTTATTACAGATGCACACACGGGTACACTCAAACACACACACACACACACACACACACACACACACACACACATAAATATTGAACAATGGTGTCCTCTAATGACTTCCATTACCTTCCTCCAAGCTGAGGCTCTGTTTCGATTTAAACTTTTATTGTTTCTTGACAACATGCATTAAACCAACAGAGACTGGAGAAGGACTGGAATAAACATCCAGGGATACAAAATAAGTGCCGTCTGTGTGTGTCTGTGCTCTCTGTCTCTGTGTGTGTGTGTGTGTGTGTGTGTGTGTATCTGTATTTTACTGGAGAGGACAGCAATCATCTATCAATGCACTACTAACATACACAATTTGACTTGGTGTACAAAAAAATTGTCTTCCTGCTGGTAGGCAAGCGCTCCCTGCACCAGTCAGAGATACAAGCCAACATTCAAACACTGACAGTGTGTACATAAACATGTACTTGTACTCTTTCGGTTATCCACATGCAGACCATTGAGCTAAAGTATTAAAGCATTAATTGTCTTTGTATGCTAGCTGTTGTTTGTCCAACTTTCGACCTCTATGAAGGAGGAAGCAGCGCTTTACTAGACTACACAATAAAACTAAATCCCAGAGGGAACATCTAATGGTCACAGAGTCTGACCCTCTAACAAAAAGGCCACAGGTCTGACCAGCCAGTCCAGCCATAGTGGCTGTCAGTGCAGCACTGAGCATATGCCCAGGAGCCCTATTGATTCACGTCTTGTAATTTGCTATAGATAAGATTTAAAGTTAAATCTACTTACTTTAAATCCACTTAAATCTATCCTACTAATGGATTGAAATGGCGATTTTCCAGCAGGACTCTGTCTTCTTGTAAAGCACTTCTAAATGAATTAAGCTCTGTGTGTGCACATGAGTGTAGTTGTTACTCTTTAAAGAAAATAAAAACTCAATCAAGTCCTTTATTTTCAACTGTTAATTACAGTATTTATAGATCCTGTCTCTCCCTACAGTGCTTCAAATTTGACACTGATAGCCAGTAAACACATTTGAACAATACAGGCGAGTAAGACAGTAAATCAGCTGTGATCCAAATAAATTAAGAGCTAATATGTTTTGTTTTTAAGTGCTATGGTGATAACACTGTTCGTTCTGTTGCTCTGTAATTAGCTTTTTAATTTGTGAATCAAGTTATTTTTTTATGTCTTGTACGTGAAATGGATTGCAATGCCAGTCACACAGTTGTCGAACAGAAGGAAATGCCAGTCAGTGGGGGCTTACCAACAAACAGTCCTTCTCTACTTGTCTTCATCTTGAAATCTGCTTGTTTACCGTATGTGCTCAAAGACAGTTAAAACAAAATCTGTATTTTTGAATGGTCTTTCTTGTATTATTAGGCCAGTAATGGCTGGAACTAAAGTTGCATAATGAGAAAATGAGGTGGGGAAGGAGGAGAGAAATATGTGAATAATAACTGGTTTTTCCCTTTTTCAAGAGATGATGTAATGGAGTCGGTCTGGCTGTCCTTCAAGGATTTTATTCCAAATTTTGCACATTCAGTGACGAGACAATTGATAGATAAATAACTCTACAGTGTGTGTACTTCATGTTCAGTGTTAACTACATAATGTACATAAAACAATAATGTTATTTTATACAGTTTTTTTATATATATAATTAAGAGTATTTAAAGTAAGTTTTGACACCTACAAAGCCTCATTATCTGATGAGTTAATAGTCTAATCAATGATATTGATCCTCAGATACATTCTGTTCATTTAGCTCTATGGGGGACTAATAAGTATTAAATTTATTCCCCCTTCAAGCTGTTCTTGTTGCACTATCCTGTATAACTTTTCACTTTTACCTCTTGCACAGAAGAATGGTGGATGGTAGCTGTAGGAAATGCATATATTTGCATTAGTAACATTTCTGGTCCATCAAATTCACCAGAAACATTCAAGTAATTGAAGCAAACTGACAACATGCAGAAAAAGAGGGTGCAAACCTCAACGCAGCCCCTCGTATTGCTTCATCAGCAGCTGAATGAGTATACGTCCCAAGTAATTTTGACAAGGTAATCATTCAGAACACCAGGCAAAGCTTATGGCGAACCATCGGTTTATTTGACTTCAGCCCACTACATGTAAAAACATGGCTTCGCTGTGACCTGCTAATATGGTACAGTTATTAGTCTGGCTTCAGCCCAGCAGTGTATGTGTGCCCACTCAGTTCATTTCTACACGTAGATGTGCTCTCGGTGAGCTGTGTTCAAAGGCAGGGTCAATGTGGTTCTGGTTAGGAAGGGAAACGGAGAGACAAAGAAGCAAGAGGAAAGAACGCTGCCTATGTAAATGTTCTCTTAAATCAACATGTTGGAGCACACTTTTCCTGATGATTTTGACATACAGAACTATAAACAGTGTAAAATAAATATCTGCAAACGATAAAGGAGCACTTTGGGGTTTATCAGTCCCGTGTGTGAGTGCGAAGAGTTGAGTGAAGAGAGCGGTTACTGAGTATGTTTATGTGTATTTTAATGTATACGTGTGTGTCGTAATGGGAATTTAAGGTGGAACTGTAAAGAATATGGACATAAGTTTGTCCACCATGCAACCATGTGTCTGCTAGGGGCGTAGTGGTGGGGGTGGAGTGGGGAGGCAAGTGACGGCGGTTTCTTGGGCGTCTTTTTAGGACTTGTAGGTATAAATATCCATGAAAGCCACATTCAGAGAGCCAGCCAACCAGATAACCAGCCAGCCAACCAGTCGCACACACTGCCAGACATTCCACAACCCTCATTTCCCCCAACATTTCCTCTATTTTCTCCTTTACCAGTAACAGCAACTCGCTTTGATTCCATATCAACTTGTTATCTGCCCAGTTTTACAAGCAAATGGGAAATATTACAAGCACTTGATGCTGGCTCACCATTACTTATGCTCTTTGAAGTGCATGTTTTCTCAGGAAAAACATCCTTCTCATTAAATCATTTAGTTTAGTAGCAGAATCATAAAAAAGTGTAAAATCTAACAAATTCATCCCCATGCAGGTCAACATATTTAAAAAAAAAAAAAAAATTATAGATCAAAAACATCTAGATGTCATGATATGAAGATTGGGACACTTTATAGTTAATTATATAACACAAACACACACACACACACACACACACACACACACACACATATATATATATATATATACATATACACATATATAGTTATAGTTATAGTTACTACCAGTAGTTAATTAGTACAACAAAATATATTTAATTAATAAAATATAATTGTAATTTGGAAAATGGAACCTAAAGACACAATTATTGCTAGCATGAAGCAGTCACAAGAGAAACAATGTATCATCAAAGTTAGTAACAGTGAGTGACAGAACAACAATGACCAGCTACAACGAGCTGTTAGATGAAGAGATGCACACCTCCAACTTCTCTACAAGACAGCCAACTCCTTGCACCATGGCCCGCTGTTGTGAGGAAAACTACTCACGCTGTGTGCAGCATGAAGTCAGATCACAGTTGCAATTATTTTTGACTGACTTCTTTGTTTAAACAATGTGAGTTTTTCTTGATATTTTTGGCCGCTCTGTAAACAGATACACTTGGCAGTCTTCAGACAATGTAGCGACTGAAAGGAGTGTTTGCCGTAGGATTAAAGTGCGCTTGCTATTACCTTCAGTAACCGCAGGTGTCGCCAAATCATCTACCACTGAAATCTTAAGGATTCCAACTTCAAAGCCACTGTGTGTAGGATTTGATCTTTTCTGAGTTTGACCCCCCCCCCCCCCCTTATGGATCTGACTCAAAGACCAACGATTATTTACGTCATTTTTTGACAAATGAAATATTTTTTACATCAGAATATCTTGAAAAATTATACAATTCCATAAAGGTTCAACACAAAAACTACATCCCAACTTATCAAGTAATGATAATGATATCCTTTTGCCGCTAGAGCTCAATAAATTGAACATATAATTTATGAAGGGAGTTTGCATGTGTATTGAACAGAATAGAGGAGAATAGAACACACTATGGAAGAACACAACAGAAGCAGAGAAATATATGTTACCATAGGTCACTGATGTAAAATCAGCTCAGAGGGCACATTTCCATATTTTGAGTTAGAGCAGACCAAGTCAGTCAACCGTTCTGCTCTACCCTGCGGACTTTCCATCCCCACATTCTCCTCTATCTGACTGACATGCTGGGGTGCAGGAAGGGCGGGATGTGCGTTCAAGAGCAACGATGGTTTTCACGGTCACAGACCACTGCACGGGACCCTATAAATGTCATTCCGCCTGGTGGGAGGAGGGGATGGAGACGGGGAGCTAAAAGCAGGATCACTCCAGCGATAATGTGTTCCACAGCCACTGCGCTGTAACCACCTGCAGGTTTAAATCAAATCCCACCATCCCTTACCCCAACAGTGGAGATTGATCTGAGAATGTCTGCTGCCAAAACCCAACATGCCCTCACACTCGCAAGGAGCGTTCCTATAATTTGGATTTGGGGGGGGGGGGGGACTGAAAGCACTGGTGGTGATGGTGGGGTTACTTCCCAGCCAAGGCTTCTCAGAAGGAGTACGGTTCCAAACCACGTCTGTGTCGCACAGCCATCTCATGGACAGCCCGAGCCTGGTTAGTGTTGGTCATAATTACAGCGAGCAGCAATCACACTGAGCAGGGAACCTCAGTAAGATAACCCAGCATAGTTCTGGTGTTGGAGGAACTGGGGTTTTCCTTTTGGAAACTTCAAGGGTGGATCATGTTTCTGTTTGTGGAGATGTCTCGTTAGCAAGCAACACAGTGGGTAAGGGGAAAAATCAAAACTCATATTTCTGTGTGATTTATGGCCACTGTGAATGTGTCTGGCACTGACAAACAGTTGGGGGTTTTGCGTGCATCACAATAGTGGAAGTAGTTGAGAATACCCAGAGTATTTTACAGATGCTTTATCAAAGGAAAAATATGCTCTCAGATAAAAAAAAAAAGAGCTATGAGACTTTATGATTAATTTTCCAAAGGATTCCGTATGCTGTGTGACACTGCAGTGAGAGGCTGAAATTGGCTGCTAGTCATGAAAACTCCACTAGCAGGGAAAAAAAAAAAAAAAAAGTCTGGCTACTGGCCAAGATTTTCAAGAAGGCTTCACTCATCCATGTGCATATATGCATCTGCTGTTATCAGTGTGTGTCTTTATGTTTATTTATCTACATCTCAGCCTGCCACGAAGCATTAAACCGCAGAGATAATAATCAGAGGTGCTAATGGTTACTGATATTACACAGTTCTTTTAGCACCCTGCTCCTGCGCACACTAAAACAAACAGACAGAGAAACAGACACGTAGAAACACACATTCATACATACACTAAGTCTGGCAAGGCTAATCCAAACAGCAGGGCTTCTCGCTAGGCTTCCTCAGGCGATGCTGGTGTCGGTGGCCCGCTGCCCCGAGGGCACCAGCCTATCATTCTGCCTGCGGGGCCTGACCGGACCTCCAAGCCCTGAGGGCAGATGCTCCTCTCCACCGTACCCAGCCATCGGCTCCCCTCTGCTGCATTATTGATGAGCTCCCCTGCCCTGCGGAGCTCTCTAACAGCCTCTGCACTACAGAGGGATTTTTGCTGTAAGACAGTCTGCAGCTGGAGGAAGTTGGATCAGAGTTTAGGAGCTATAGCAGTGGATGTATGTAGGTGTAGAGTGTACGGATGTGTGACTGTACGGGTGGACAAACAGGAGAGTCTGAATAAGGATGCATGAGTGCTTTTTTGGCTCTTGCTCTATGCCCAGTAGGCCTATTTAGTAAAACAGTGTGTGGTGTGAAATCACACTGTGGGTCATGGATGGAAAATGCTGATATGCAACCTGCCTCCTTTTCTAACACCACACAGCAGGACTTTTGAGGACTTGAAGAAAAGCTCCATATCACCCCCATATCCAGAGGGGAAGGCTTCCGAAGGGATTTCTAAGGAAACAGAGCTTCGTACTCAAGTCTCTATCCTGCACCGGATGGAAAAAGAATGAAAACTGTATTTGTGCAGGTATTGTGCGATTGTCTGAGAAAGTGAACTTGTGAATGCACTGCACAGTGTGGACAGATGACGAGTAATGGTCTTGTCTGAGAGAAAGTTAGCTTCCAGCCAAAAAAACTGCAACCCTGGGAGCCTTTAACTGGCAGGGATACCATAAACCCTCCTTTTTAAAAGCCATAAATCAACGAGAGTAGACTGTACTTTTCAAATAAATACCGGACTCAGGAGGAGGGGGGGCAGGATTGTGTGTGTGAGTGTGTGTGTGTGTGGGGGGGTTTAGGGGTCAGATTTTGGGCAGTCAAGCCCTGGCAGAGGATTAAGACTCTATATTGACATAGGCGTTAAAAAGTCACCCACACACTGATAGCTGTTTGTTACTTGAACGTGGGGAATAAACTTCTGAAATACTGAATGGCAAAGCGTAACTAGAAGTAAATGATGCGTTCAACTCTTAAAACATCACTGTATATTTGTCACTTTTAATGATAAAAAGTATCAGTATCAGTCATGTCATCATCAGGTCAGCAACTCATTTTTTCAGTACAGCCCAGCCCTATTTCTCACCCAGAATCCTCTGAAGCATCGACAACAGCACCACAGGGGACAAAGAATTGTCATGTACGTGACCATTTGATAACTCAATAAAGTATTAAAGGAGGGGACATGCAAAAAAAAGTTAATCCCAATTAGTTTATCTAATTAATATAATCTAATTTTACATGTATTTACAAGCTTTGGTCTCTGAGCCCCTCTGGATTTCTAAGCGCAGCCACAAGTTGATATGTGTGACTTTAAGTATAAGAGTCTAAATGTTACCTCTATGCTCCATTTGAACTCCAGCTCACTCTGGCTGAGGGAATGAATAAACTGTCTCCTCTCCAGAGCCCACCGTGCTCTCCGACTCTCATAACAAGAGGGGTTTCCCTCTTGAAATGACTGATAGCTTGTCAGCGGGGGATCAGTTAAGATCAGAGGTAAACGGGCAGCAAGCAGGGGGTATGACTCCATGCAAACAGAAGACACTTGAAAAAACACCAGCTCTAGTGTGGCACAGGGGAAGTGTGTGAAGAAGTTGGGGTAAGAAGAAATAAGTAAGCAGAAACAAAAGAACAAAAGTGAGTAAGAGAGAGCGGGAGCATCAGTAAAGCAGCAGAAAAGGGAATAACATAACAAGAGGAGGCTCACTGGAAAACTTTCCTCCTTTGTTTTGCTTCTTACAGCTGGTGAGATTATGGTCAAATGACGGCAGCTTGCGCACTGCAGTACATGAACAACTATAACCTGATTTGTAGGGAAGGGAGAGGATTGTTTCTGGGCAGCAAGCACGAGTTTGCATACTGCAGCTAGCTCCAGCCAAGCTCGGCTAATGCGGCCTGTCTTGCAGATTCCCCAGTGCTGCTGCGGGCAGAGAGCCTGGAGACCGGAGCTGTCAGGGCCTCGCCTGAGACGCCAGCCCCTCTCCCCCCATCTCTCGCCCACCCACAATTTCCCTGGCTCCCTCCATCCCCTCCACCTCACCATCACCGCCGCCACCAGCCCTGCCGCTGCCTCAACCCCATCAGGCCAGCACGGCTCCCCCCAACCGCTGTTTTGACAAGTGCTTTAGACATAATGTCACAGGGAACCCCCCGGCCTGCCAAAAATGCTAACTAACCATAACACTAATTAGTCAGCGGGAGAATGGGGTTGGAAATGGTAGCTTGAACGGTGAGTGGTGCTGGTGGTGGCCATTGTGGGGAGACTTGGACCCAATCCTGATTGACTGAGGGAAAAGAGACGAAGAACGGAGAGTATATAGGGAGGGGAGGTAGATGGAGGGTCAGGGTGGAATTTCAGAGACTCCATTTCCCTCATTCACGGACGGCGGGGTGAACAGCGAGGCTTTCAGGGGGTGGGTTGAGTTTCGCGTGCTCCGTCCCTGGTGTGCTCCCCACCCACTTATCTCAGATACCATCATCTCCCATAACCATTTAATGGTTTCATCGCCTGTGTCCCCAAGACATTTTATAAGACAAATAAAGTTCTTTCTCTTGTTACTCAGAGGTTTCTCTTTTCCTGTGGGTCTTGAGTCAGGAGGACCTTTTGGCCAAAATGTTCGAGCTGCCAAAGAAGATGGATACAGTATTAAAATTATTGAATCGCAAGCAAATTGTTGATGAATGACCATTTATTCATGCCAGTCGGATAGCTCTCAGCCTTGCAGATGGTAAAAGTATTATTGTGAAAATGTATATTGACAGAAATTAAATTATATATGCAGGGAATCAAACAAATAGTTGTACTTAAAGAGATTCATTTTCCAAAGTGCAACAATCAGCAAATTTGTCCAGCTCTTGAATAAGTTCAAGAAAGACAGCAATTGCCTTTTACCTGTTTATCTAAAACACATGGGGAGAGCAGGAGTCAAGGAGAAGGTGCTGCAGCTGCTCTGAGGACAGCAAACACATGCTGTCAGCAGAGTAATGACAGTGTGATTGGCCCATGAGGAGGACAGTGGGGCGACTGACCCCCATCTCTAAGCGGTTAACTGAAGTCTACGAGCTTTCAGAAAGTCATGTGGCTTACCAAGAGAATTCCCTCCCTCTAAAGTCATCCTCATGGACATGCTGAGTTATTTGCTTGGATTGGCTCAGTGCAGTCAGCGAGGGAGCAGAGACAGGAGACAATGCAGTCAATGAGCTCTGTGATATTTGTTTCATAATGTGCCGAAAAGAAACCAGAATTTTGACAATATATTTTGCATAAAAACGCCTCGTGAAAATGTACACGGCCCAATGAATTCCAACATCATATCCAAAAACATTAAAGAGGTTGCAAGCAACAACTCACAAACTTTTCTCCAGAAGCAGCAGAGGTCATGTGTGGCTTCCTGTAACACTTTATCTATCAGAGTTTGACTTTATAGAGCGAACGTTCAACGATCAAGCAAAGGATATGATGTTTTTTGAATGTTCAAAGCTGTGGGAGGTTTTGTGCTTGTGGTTTGGTGAAATATCATGAAACCGCTGCCAGAGTTTATTGTGAATGGCACCAGCTTGGTTTCCAGAATGAGCCACAGTGCCATCCTGTTACTCATCCAATGGCCTCAACAGTGTCTTTTTCCTGACTATGAATTTGAATATCAGAGCCTTAACATAAACTGTCCCAATCAAAGATGGGAACAAGCGCCTCACTCATTTGTGAGTGGAGGAGGGACGGCTACCTAGAGAGGATTTTGGTTGGAAATTCAACCAAATAACAGACAAACGATATGGGTCATTAATCAGGCATAAACACCCCTGTATAAGCATGTATTAACACACACTGTCACACTCATCCAAAGCTCATGTTACTTTTCCTGTGTGCGCGCACGCACACACACACACACACACACACACACACACACACACACACACACACACACACACACACACCCCTTCACTCTGTTCCTCTCTAAATTATGCGTCAACCGTGTTGCTTGAGTTAAACAATAAAATGTTCATGCTCTAAGAAGTGCATGGACAATTAGAGGACCAAATTGTTGTGCGTTGATGTAGAACATTAAATCGAAAAAAAAAGAAAAAAAAAAAAGATTCTCTTGTCTCAGTATACCCATTACACCTCAAATCCCCAGGATGGATTCAGTAGGATTTAATTCAATAACAACATTCTTTTTGACAGGAATAAGATTTTCAAAATAGAGATATGCTTTTTATTACTAGCTTTGGGAAAGCAGAGGAAGAATATGTTTGGCGACGCTGAGTGAAGCCCATCAACATACATCAACATAAAGACAAATGTACGGTATTAAGGAAGAGATATCAAAAACTTAACTGATGTCCTTGTGCAGAGTAAAAGCCGAGACAGTATCCTGTATATATTGCCAGTCAGTGTCAGTGTTATTTGTGTGATGTGTTTATTTAGGGCTTCAGCTTAGTGGTAAAATACAGTCATCACCCTGATTCAGTGCCACTTGATGAGTATATGATGGGATGTGAAATGGGAAAACTGAGTGTCATTATACTCACGCTCTGTGAGCCCTGGCTCCTCTGTTTTGTATCCTTGAGATAAAATAAGGCAAAACTTTAGAGTGAATGTTGAACTGTCAAAATGACTGTCATTATTAGGAGTAACATTCGCCTTATGTATGAGTGGGATGCAAGTCATTTTTACCAAAGGGATGCAGGCAGAGGAAGAAGTATATACAGAAGACATTTCACACTGGTTCTGCACAAAAAAACAACATATTGATTAATTTGACCTTGATTCATTCCGGGTCTTCAAGCCTCCTAACTCTCTCTTTCCCTCGCCTACGCATGGCTTCTGCGCATTAACAAGCAAACCACAAACTGCCAATTATTGCAATCCAGTCACAATCTCAACTCGGGGCTAAAGACTCACTCGATAGCGTATTAGTGGCTTTTGCTTCAGTTTGGGTTTCCCCCGAAAAGATTTCCGTAGCTGTACAAACTCAGGTGCACTGTGCTGACGCTGTGAAGTAAAAACTGATTACTGGAAATTGGCTCGCATGCTGATGGTGAAAGAAATCCCACTGTGCTCTTCGCGCGTGACGCTGCTTCACACAGGAAATTAATTGCAGCGTAGATGCTGGAGATACTGCTCGTTTTGGTAAGTTTGCTGGGTTTCACAAGGTGAACTTCTGAGCCTTTGTTGCTAATGAAGTGCTTATTTTGCATACTGGGAAGAAGAAAGACTCGTGATCAAATGATGCTTTTTTTCATCAGGTTGCAGGAGGCAGGTCCCAAATTGATGTGGGTCAAAAAATGGGAATCACTCTTTTTTCCTCCTCTCAGGCTTTTGTCATGAGCAAAAAAAAAAAAAAAAAAGGAGCTGGGTCTCTCTGGGGTTTTGCTGCTCCCTAGAAGTAATTAGAGTGGTACAAGCTGTCAGACTGCATGACTACTGCAGAGGGTCTGACATGGCATATACAATTTGAAGCTTCCATAGGTCAGATCAGCGCTTATTGTGAGGTCACATCCGCGTCCACGCTTTTCCAGGACATGACTGCAGGCATAGTGGCATCACTTCCTTTGAGCTGAGAAACAGCTTCCTATGTAATTTGAACCACATGAGAATGACACTGAAGGATCAAACCTATGGCTCAGGGTCATCCCCACAGTGCCTTATTAGTGGAAAAAGGTCATTAGCACAACAAAGAAAGAATCTTAAGCGTCAGCACAGAAACTCAGAAAGAGCCACTGAGAGCGGAGCAGCATTACATCACTGGATAAGCTTCGCAAAAGCATTAGCTTGGATTCTGTCACCACGAGTACAAGACGCCTCTGAGTCCATCGTTTAAGTGTGGACCAATAAGCCATTTCCCAGCAAACCAAAAGTAAAGCGCAACTTCAAAATAAACTCTACAGTTACCCCTGCATATTATTAATCTGTAACATTATGATGTTTCACAGTTATTTGGAAAACTAGTGTGAAAAACATAAGAATCAGTGCATCTTTTACAGGATTTCATGGATCATAATGTTATGATAAAAGCAAAGCTGTCCCACAAGGGAGACGACAAAAATCTAAAGCTGTTTATTTGTCAAGAAAAATAAAGGTCAAGTAAAGTAAAATAAAAATAATATACTGTAAATGTGGAAAATGTTCCATTTCACTGCACATACTGATCTGGAATCTGATAATTATATCATCCTGTTTAGTTCCAGATGTCAAATAGTCAGACTGATGGCAGTCACATTTTCTCCTTGGCTCAGTTAACATACATCTTAGCCCATCGACAAATCAGATCCAGAATTTTGCTGATCACTCCCTGGGGGAAAAAAAAAGGAAAAAAAAAACCAAGCCAGTCAGAATCATAAATCCACCCTAGGGTGTTGAATTGTTCACAAGTTTTTTGCTGTTTTCTCTGTGAGAACTGAGAAATTTGAGATTTGAGAATTTTTATTATCTCTGCAGCTCAGTCTCTGGCCTTTGCAAATATAATGTACTCTATAACTTGTTCACAAGTAAATATTCTGTATTAAATTAATTTGCAGCAAAGTTCATCTCCTCAGAGCGATAAAGTTAACTGCACAGACACCATAGACGTTTTTTTTTTTTTTTTTTGGATTCAGTGTAACTTACACTTTCCGGGGATATCATTATCTTGTGTGTCCATGGTGGATAAATGGCCATAAATTCAATAAATTCCTTTCTTATAACTACAGGACTTGGCTGCCAATCATCACATTTTGAAGTTTTCTTCAGTATGACAGTAATCCAGTGATAGCAGCCTGTACACCTGTGGGAACGTTGCAAACAGGAACAACTAAAAGCTAATTTTGAATATCTCAATCTTGCAAATTTACCAAGTGTAGCCAAATTAAAAAGAAAAAGTGGCTCTAGTTGTAGCTCATAGCTAATTGACTGACTCCATGGCAGCATTATAGGCTATTTCCTGTATGTAGGTATTATGGGAACTGTAGATCCAAAAAACTTAAAGCATGATTATTCCTCAAAACAAAATATGGCAAAGAAAACTAATAAGCGTGACAAAAATATTATTATTTTTTACATGAGGGTAAACAGCAGAGTGTAGGGGAGGGGTTCTCAGATCATCCAAACGTACCATCACAAACAGATTCACACAAACATACACACAAGAACACTTGCATATATATTCACAAACACATGCACATTGCACACATGTAGGATAAGCCAAGCTGAGATTTAATGGTCCCTGTGGGGAAATTAAGTATACATACACATGCAAGCATGTTTAAACATAAAAGCAAATACACACACACACACACACACACACACACACACACACACACAAGCAGCCTCACATAAACACGCTACTTTTTTCAGTTTGCCTGCTTCTGATCCAGCGGGCCAACAGGCACCTCTGTGTCCTTCTCTCAGCAGCGGCAGTTTATACAGCCTCTGATTTATGAAGCTGCTGCAAGCAGCCAAAACAACGCCTCTGACCTCTTTTCCCACAGTTCTCTCCTCCTCTGTCTATCATCAGAAGCTGAGTAGAGGATCTTTTTTTTTTATAGGTGGTGCAGCAGAAGACCTGCGGCAAACAGTGTATGTATGCAAAAACACTTTGGAGGGTGTTTTAGCATACTTAAGTGCTAGAGTGGCAGGATTTATGCATACCACCACACAAACAGAGGCAGCATGTTTAGATCAGTTCAAGACTGTTTATAATGTGTTTTTCTTACTGCAAGGCTGTCACACTATCTTAATTGCCCTGATGCAGTAAATTACACCTGTCCTATAAGATAAACCACTATGTTGAGATTTTTTTTTTTTTTTTTGCACATACTGTGAGACAAATTGGAGGGGGAAACTTAGAAAAGAGACAAGGTAACAAGAAATTGGTCTGACTGGAGGACTGAAGCTCTGAAAGAGGGAAAGTCACAAAGCTGGGCTGAGGAGCAGAAAATGATCTTTTGCACAGACAAACAAACAGGCAACAACTGAGAAACAGAAACAGGTTTTGAATGGGAAGCAAAAACTGCCTGAGAAGCAGAAAGATTAAGGAAAGAGTAGGTCATTGGCAACAGGAACATCCCAGGAGACAAGAGACCCCGTAAGTCCTCTTTGCAAGCATCTTATTACAGCCTATGGTTGCATTTTACTGTTAAGCGACCTCTAGTGGTGGCATGAGACATCATCAGACTTTTCAGCAAATACCCCAAAACATGTTCACGTTCAAGTGACAAAGCCCTCTAGTGGCTGTCCTAGGAAAATCAGGCAGAATTCAGGTGATGTCATTATTAAAACCATAAATTCTGTGCATGTGTTTATTATTGTAACCGTGACAACAACGGTTATGGAAGGAAACCATGATCTTTCCCTAAACCTCACCAAGTAGTTTTTGTGCCTAAACCAACCAGACCTTTATTAAAGCATTGTCACAACATAAAAGAGTTAGTCATTTATTTTTCAGCTGTGGCTTTTTAGCAGTTTATGTTTATGGCATATCTCCTGCTGCCATATGGACTTGTTGGGACTGCGGGACAAAATGCAGACACCGAGACCCGACTAGAGCAGTAAAAGGGAGATTCATGTGTTCACAAGTCAAATAAACGGGGTTGCAATGAGCAGGAAGATAGGTCAAGTTAGGCATTAGTAACAGGTGATCAGATCAGGTACTAGCAGGAAACAGGAAGGCAGGAGAGGTTTGAAACACTACAGCTGAAAAGCAACATAAACTCTCTGGCAGACCCTTCAAACTAAACCCTTCAAAGCAGTATTTGGCAGATTTATTTATTACAGAGAAATCATTAGTGGTGATATATGTAAATGAAAATTCCTCCGTGCTGGCTTTGATTTGCGTAGGGGCAGAGAAGATTAGCACCAACAAACACGCTCGGAAATGAAAATTTCATTAAACAAACTCTGATGAGTCTGTGAGGTATCTGTGAGGAAATGAGGCAGCGTCTGTGCAGCTTTGCAAACACTTATTTTCATATAATGTATAATCCATTGTTTTCTCGATGTTTTCTTCTGCTTTTGTCTTGTTTAACATTTTGTGATCTGACTCCATGTGTCTTCGCTCACAACTCTCAAAACACTAATACAATATTCAATCTCGCTCTCTTGCTACGATGGACAGTATTTTTAGTTCAGAGGGTGCTGCGGAGCCAGAGCTGAGTGATCTGGGCTGCAGTTTGCAGGAGAGCCTCGTGGGTATGCAGTGTTTTCTGAAGTTGGCTGAACAGAAAAGCGAGGGAGGCCAACAGCAGAACTCAGAGGGATTTTGAATCATGTAGATGGGTGTGAAGGGTCATCAGAGGTCACTCTAACCCTAACCCCCCCACCCACCCCCCCACCCCCTTCCAATGATTCACAGTCAAGATGTCCACACCTCCCACTCACTCGCCTCTTCTGCTCCTGATCTCTTGCCATCTTTCCGTCTCCGTCTCCAGTGTCATTTACTTTCAGACTATCTGTCTGTAAACACATGCACACATATGTGTCCAAAGTCTCACACACACACACACACGCGCGAGCACACACACACACGCACGCACGCACGCACGCACGCACGCACGCACGCACACACTCACACACTCACACACACATAGCCAAACATCACATCAAGACTCTTAACAGAAACACATGTCCTGGGTGGAACTTCCTTAGATCCCCAAATTAATGCAGAGAAGAATCAAAATATTATGTTCTCTATAATGAGTGCCGAAAAACTAATGAACAACAATGGCAAAAAAATGAAAAGCGTCTTAATTCTGTTTCCTCAATCTTGCTAACAGCTGGGAAACAAAAATCAACCCCGCGTCACCTCAATTTACCCCCTCAAAGAGTGAGGAGATTTTGCAGAATTACTGGAAATTACATGTTGAATTAAAAGTCCATTTTATCTAAAACAGAGGGCCTTTGACAGAGACAAAATATTATGGACTGTTGGCAAACGCTTTCTGTTGGCTTAACTGCTCCTGCCACCCTGCACAATTTTACATTACTTTATTGTTCCAGTAAAATAGCTTCCCCCCCCCCAGCTTTTCTCTTAATTTCTCAACTTTTCTTTTAATGGATGTCATTTGTCAAAAGGGAGAGCGATAAACACACTTTCAGCCATAGGATTTAAAAAAGGGAAGACATTCTGGGTTTTTCTTTCTTTCTTTCTCTCTCTCTCTCCCAGAAGAACTTTTTGGATTAGCGTTGTTACTCTTCTGTTTTCACATATCATGAGTCTTAATTCCAGTTTCTCTGTACAAAATCTCCCAGTGAAGCTTGTGGGCTTCCATCCAGAAAGACAGTCTGTCCGTACATTTTAAGTGTCACACACACAAACACACTCACCCCATCATACTGTGCATGCTGACCCACCTACACTGACAGCGAGCCATGTTCACACAGTCATACACATGCTGACCCACCCACACAGCCACCTACCGTACCTACAATGGCGCACACACACACACACACACACACACACACACACACACACACACCATTTTGGACATGATGAACTGTGCGTGACTCGGCAACGGCCCACACCTCGTGTTACAGTCAATTATATGTCCACTGAATCACAAAATGGGTTTACATTCACCCTAATGATGCAGTTATAACCTCGGGAAGATGATAGTGCGAGTAATTGTCATGTAAACATCCTAAACAAGTTAGATTGAATAAAGGATGACTGGGTAAAGAGCTGGGTTCTTCTTTCCTGTAAATTCTTTAATCTAGTTACTTTGTGGTGTTTTCATTCTGCATACTCACCACTTACCTCATGACATAAAACAGATGCAAAGCAATGTGTTTAATAAAAAAGCGGAACGGCTGGAGGTGAAGGAAGAATGAAACTTGTTTTCTGCGGTGACAGAGGAACAGCTGTTACAACAAAGCACAAAATAGAGCTTGAGTTGAGTCACTCTGCAAATGAATCGGAGCGGCATTTACTGTATTAATAGCCCGCAGCCTCGCACACAATCTCCAACGTACACTTTAAGATGAAGTACCTCGCAACACATGTAAACATGTGGTACTCGGTAAATAGCGGTGGGAAGTACATTTTTGTACAGTTTTGAGGTACTACTACTTTACTTGTATAATTTCATTTTATTTTACTTCATCTTTCTCTCCTACAATCAGAAGGAAAACCTGAAGTTTTTATTGTTTATCTGACAACTGCAGTTACTAGTTACTTAATGATCTTATATGCAAGTTCACCCTTTAAAATATGATTGTATATGATTATACCCAACAGTGTATAAAGTACTTCAAATAGTGATTTTTACATGTTAATACATCTGGAATAGTAATCCAATAATATAAATTACAACACTCTAAAGAGAGCCATAATCATAGAGATTCTTTAAGGACATTGAAGTACATTTTACTGATAATACCAAAGTAGTCAAGGAGATCAATACACACTAATTTCATATGTTTGCTTTTCCACTGTGCACACAGTAACACAGATTTTTGTTGGCATATGATGATGCTGTCAGTTTTCTAACAAAATTCACATTTTGTATAAAAACAACTTTGTTCTGGAAAAAAAGAAAAGAAAAAAAAGCTGGTATCTGTTTGGATTTAAAGGTTCGGTTCAGTCCCTCCTTAACCTTGACCAAACAGGCAAGAGTCCAAGGTCTGCATCATACGCTGAACCCCCCGACTGTGTAGCAGCTTCTGTGTCAGCTACACAAAGCAAAACGCTGGCTAACTGTAACCCCGGCTCATGCCTCTGCCAGTTTGTGCCTCTCGCAGGGTGTAGATATAGGACTTTTACTTGTAACATAGTACATTTGTACTGTAGTACTAAAGCACAGGATTAGAGCACTTCACCCACCACTGTGGGAAAGTCAGGTTAAAAAACCATTTAGGTGACTTTACTCATTTCAACCTTGATAAAGGTATTCAGTAGCTGTTAGTGTAACATAGAGGCAGTCAAAAATAACTTCCTACTACTTTTGTCTCAAAAAAAAAAAAAAGCATCACCTTTGACCTGCAGAATAACTCAGCAAATGCTGCTCTGCTTCTCCCTCTCTGCCAGAGGATTTCAGTGTAAGCAAGAAGATGAAGAGGCCTCTCTCCTCCTACATAGTCTGACTAAAACCACTGGAGACAAGCTGGTTAATGACCTGAAGTTCTGGAGGGAACAGGACGGGACGGCCGTCTTTCACTCTCCCACTTCTCTCTCGCCCTGCTTTTGTCCTTGTTTGTAGCACATGTGTGTCTCTTTCAATCTCTTATTTTCTTTGCATATTGGCCGCGTTGGGTTTTGGGCCACTGCCAGTGGCACGCCAAGCTGAACATGTCTCTCAACTTGAGCTGTGCATGACGTCAATGTCAGACAGAGAGAAAAAAAATTAGCGGTGCTAGGAGGGGAATGTAAGCAGCCTCTTCAGCCGGTTTGTCTTAAGCATGGCTCGCTTCAACTGTAGACTGTATATAAAGAGGCTTCCACTCAGCCCTTAATACCCACTCATGATCACACTAAATAAGAGGACAGTAAATGAGGAAATGAGTGACCAGAATCTACTTTCTCTCTATGAACAAAGAAAGTATTAAATTACATTTTGGCACTGAATCTAATCTGAAAATGCATGTGTGGACTTTTCTAGTAAACAAGCTAAAGTAAGCTTACAGACAGTTTTCCTCATCAAAATACACTGCATGTATTCTGGAAGTTTTACAAACATGTTGAGTGCATTTCCTTCATTATATAAAAATCACACAGCGCATTTTTAAAAACATTTTCATTTGTGCATTGTCTGCATTGGTGTTTGCTAGCTTACAATCTTCTTCTTCGCTGCCTTTGTTGGGACATCGCTACGTTTCCTGGCACATCAGCACCACCACCTGTCAGTTAGCTGAATAGCAATAAAACAGGATGGGAGGGCAGGATGCATGCATGTGCGTGCGTCCTCAATACGGGGACCCCTGCACTCATAAAAACATTGCTCCAGTTGCATCTTTAAATCAAAGGGAAAAGTGAAAATAATCAAGTGCAACATAACCAGGAAATGTTGTAAACTAGTTCAAAAAGATTGCATTCAGACTTTTCCCCGTATAGTACAACTACAACAAACACTTCATCTTTCTTACTGTCCACAGCTTTGCTGCAAGCCTCAAAAACAAGAATCAGAAAGTGCAAAGTGTTTTTCTCTCTCTCTCTCTCTCTCTCTCTCTCTCTCTCTCTCTTTTGTCTTTTTAGTGCTTTTGTTATCGGATCAAGTTGATAGTATGATCAGAAATGTCTAAATGTTTGTATTACTGCAGCGTGTGTAACAGCTCCTGCAGCGCCGCAGGAAGAGCTGAATTTTTCGTGACATATGGAATTGACAAGAGTTATGGGTCCAGTGTATGGCTGTGAGGCATGTGGGGGCGTTTGAAACTATCTCTAAGAGTCAGACATAGTGTACATTTTTATATTCTGAGTTCAGCTATACATTTGCTGTGTGGGTGGATCAGGATCACAACAGAATCAAGTCAGACAGTGTCAAGAATGTGAATCACAAGACAGAAAAAGTTGAGGAAAGCGTGAAAAAAATATAAAATCACTTCTATGACTGGAAAGTATATGGTCTCTGGGTAAATATTTTACCTTTCTGTTGCTGGAAGGACTACAAGGAGTGCCTAAAATCATTTGTAAGTGCCACTGAAATAATGTTTCTCATCTTGCTTGCACAGAAATAACTGAGAAACACAGCTACTGTAAAGGTTAATGTGCGAATAAAAACTAACAAATCCAGCTGATATCGTTGAAAAATCTTCATTATTGGGCCTTGTGAGCCAACAGTGTGCTGATATTATGAGACAAGAGGTTCCACTCTATCATCCCCCTGCTGTGAGCTCAGTTCAAGAGTATTAAAAGCTTGTACTGTGTTTTGAGATCATTATCTCATGTGCGTGGAAACTGGCTGATAAAAACAGAAACTGCACTCTAGCAATTATGGGGCAATGAATATTAATAATGAGAGAGAGTTGCAATGACAATCAATCTCAGTATATTATTGGCTACTATTAGATCTTTACTTTTGTTTTTTAAACTATATCTTTTATTTTATAACATTTTATTGCATCGTCATATATACATACATTCTTGCAATAATTATATTGTGGCCATTTGTATTATGATAAACGGCATATTCACACCATTAACTGTATTAGTCTAATTCCACGGTTATAAACTATACTTCATAATTGTTCACAATTCAGTGAAGTGAATTAAACTAATTAATTTAATTAATTCAAAGGCAAGGATGGATGCTACATAAAATAGGGTTTTTGACAAAAACATGGATTGATTTTAAAGGCATGGTTCGGGTTATTTGAGGTGACATTTTCATTGCTTTATCTTGCTGCCAAACAGCCCTCTCCTTTGGAACTACATTTTCTCAACCGTTGAACTTACGTATTCCTACGCACTTACGCTTCGTTCTTTCTGACTCAAACAGCTTTGTGCACCCTAAGTGCGCTTTGTGCGTAAGAATACCTCAAAATAAATAACCTCTGATCAAATAACCTGAACTATCCGTTTGACCTGTGTAGCTGACGATAGCTTGCTTTCCAAGTAAGCTCCAGCAAACCTGTTCTCATTTTCCCGCCTGCTCCTCCCCACAACTTGTAGGTTAATGTAATTTCTGCTGTGATGGCATCAAGAGATATTTATCAGTTAATCATTACAACTCAAAACTCTGTACTTATTATTACTCACTCATGGTACTTCAAAATGACCCTGTTTTGATAATTCAGGTAGTCAATTTCTCAGTGGAATCAGACTCCTTCCTCCTCCTCCCACACACCCTCACACACACACAGATTTCCTCCACTGCCTGCACAGTCGCCCTGTGACTCAGTCAGCTCAGTAAATCCAGTCTGTCCAATCGATTAGCCACCCCTCTCCGTGCGCCTCCCTAATGTTGGAGCTCTGAGAGGCCGCTGCGCTTCCCACCTGTTCGCCGCAGATAGGCCACCATGACGCTTTGTTACGGCCAATGTAGAGACATCCACTGAAAAGCGACATGTGATAATGTGCGAAAGTTTTAATGAATTCATGCTGACGGCTTTCTCTCTCTCTCTCTCTCTCTCTCTCTCTCTCTCTCCCCCCCCCCCCCCCCCCCCCCCCCCCATTGGTGAGTTTTGTGGGTCTGATGGGGAACGGCTCGTGATAGAAGACTGAGCAGCCAGCATCCGTCTGCAAAGCTCAGACGCTCTGAAACAAACTGATAAGACTGAAGAAGCCACTGAGCTACCACAGCAGCTTACTAATTGAGGCCTCAGTCTCCTCTTTAGCTTTACTCCCAGCTGTGAGGAACATCCCTTTTGTTTTTGCATGATTTTGGTGGCTGGATGCTGTTGTGATGATGCCTCTGTTAGAAAGTTGTCACACTTTAGAGGTGACTTTATCCTTGCAGTAGGCTTTCTTTGGAATACAAATGATGCCACTAAATCAAAAGAATACAGAGGGTTTCTATACACTGAGCAGATAAAGAAAAGAATTTGTATAATCCAGTCTCACTTGTTTGTGATAATGGCGTCTAAGTAAGCAAAGCTATTCAATAAATGTTCGGAAACTCCATGCTCAAAGTGCTACATAATTAAGTAATGGACACACATTTTTTGTGTGTAAAACCTATTAAGGACCTTGCCAAACTGTCAACTAACAGAACAGATGAGAAACATCTTTGTTAACGTTGAGAGAGACCCATTAGCCTGGTATTAGGTCTGACATCTCGGCCACTGTAGATGGTCCGGACATAAAGCTAATATGCATTACACGACCGTCTGTCAGGGATCCACGAAGTGAATTAGTCCTAACAGGTCAGCTTGGCAGCAGTGAAGCCTTGGCAAGACGGCCAAGAGCTGTGCATCTGATAAATCCATATTAAAGACGGAGACTAACAGTTGCTTTCAATGAAATAAAGAGATGCAGCTGAAAACAAAGTGGGGGTGGGGGGTGGGGGGTGGTGGGACTTGTTTTTTTATTTTTCAATCTCAGCTGATGCAAAGAAGGACAATATGTCCCAGCTAAAAGTGGGTTATTATTGCATTTTCTTTGCTGTATTTGAGTTGGTAAGGATTATAATTATTATTGGCAATTGAGGTTATTTTATTTGTTATGAAATGTGCAGTTTACTATGCTGGAATAAATGACCTTTGTTTTACACATCAAATTTTACAGAGTCAGTATTTGTAGCCAAAGTCTAGACTGGCTCTCCATGAACCCAGTCAATGATTGATGAAGATGTTTTCACTACAGTAATGTTTGAAAAGTCCAAAATCATCTGACTAATGGCCTGAGGAGCTGAACTGCAGTCACAGAAACATACTTTAATGGAAATCAGCAACACTGAGCTCGTCGTTGGAGAAAATGATACAATGATCAGCATGTGGACAGACCAAACTCACAAAACTATTACAGAGAGGGAGGTAAAAAATAAAATAAAAAAAGCTCCCGCTAGCAGATTTTTCTCTGTTCTTTTATCTTGAACTTTTGTAAAACACAAAAAGGTTTTATTTTATACCGTAAAAATGTATGTGCAGATAACTGAATAAACAATGTATAATTTGTGATTCAAATTACTTTCACTATAATTTTTTGCACTGTACTGCATCTTGTTGCCTTTGTTTGAAAAGGGCTGTAGGAATATCTAAATGTACCATACGAAAAATATAAAGAAAAGTCATTCAAGAGGCTCAACAATGGGTGCAGCATATTTTTGAAACAGTAAATTCTGACTTTAAAAGCCTGCAGATTGGTGGTCTTTGGAGTGTAAATTAAATTTCTGTGCTGTATTTAAAAAAAAAAGAAAAAAAGGTGCAATGTAGGCCCAGTGCTCTGTTTTGAAATGCCAAGAGGATTAATGGCACTGATAAGTGGGGTTGCTGTATTAAGCTAAGTCCTTTGAGTGTTGCCATTTCTATTTCGTATTTTATAATTTCTGGAACATGGATTTAAAGTATTACAAAGACAAAAAGAGAAAAGGCAGAGAGAGAGAGAGAGAGAAAGAGGAGGGACCGTGGCTTATAAGGGAAAGGGTGCAAAGGTTCACATCTATGCCGCTTTGGGTTCGCTGTGCTCGAACTACAGTGAAACAGAAGGAGGACAAACATGAACACAGGCAGACACTCACAGACGCACACTGTGATTTTTTCTGCATGAGTGAACGTACATATCGCGAGCTGCAGCGGGGGCAGAGGGCAGATGGTGCCTTTGAGGTGGGAGGTTGAAATGTAGAAAGGTAGATGAGGTGTGTGTGTGAAGTGTGATGGTGTTGGGCGTGTTGACATAAGGCTCTGGCTGAGGTGTCTGGAGCACAGCAGCACGCTAAGGTGAGATACAGTGAAAGGAAAAAAAAAAATCCTGCGACTTTCATCTGTGCATGATGCGATAGTTATTGAACCGAGAGCCAGATCTTGTCCCTTGAATAAAGGTTTTTTTCATTTATTCTGTCTCAGTCATATAAAAGGTGCTCTTTATGCGACTTCCTGTTCACAAACCAAGGTAATCTTTCACTTAAAAGTCCTTTTTGTTTTGAAAAAATGGAAACACTGTCACACTTGAAGAGGTTAGTGGAAGCTCACAAGCTTCTCCGCAAACTACAAATTTCACACAGCATCATCACGAGATCGCCACTTCGCTGCCCTCAGCCTCTCAGGACAGTCAGAGAAAATGACTGAAGTCGTCTCAAACAGCTGAGGATTTACAGGTTTTTATGAAGGTGAGTCTGAAAGACTGATTCACAAAAAGGAGCCTTTTATGCAGAATGTGGGATAAATGGGTTGATGTCTCCATCTAGTGTTCAACTTTTTTTTTTTTTTTTTTAAATAAGCACTACAGTTTTGTCTGGGGAGAAGGTCAGTTTTTTCTTGTTATTCTGGGACCAATAAAATTACATTATAATTACAATAATGTGATTCATATCTACATACTCTTTTTTCAAAACAATAGGATCAACAGCCAAAATAATAAAACTAAGAAACAAACCGGCATTCACTCGTCTCTGTCTTGCAGATGTTGCAGAACAAAGTGCAATCTGGATTTTTACATTGATTCACTGAACACACAACTAACTGAAAACTGTAGGGTTGTATATTTAATTTCAACATGCGCTTCATGTAGTCTATATAATATTTATTCAGTTCATAAAACAATACATAATTGAAGTTTAGCTGGCTACATTTACATTATTGTTTGCATAAAGACTTTCTTGCATCAGTCTGACATGTTTTAATAAAATGTTTCATGTGTGTTTCGGTTTGAGGGAAATAAACATTGATAATAATTAATGAGTGTTCATGAGATGCTCACTTCTAATAAGCCAGTGAATGTCAAGTTATCTGTAATTATTAAAGTTAATAGGCCATCAAAAAAATAATAATAATTAACACCAAGTCTGCAGTGCTTTATGTTTTTATGTTGTTAATATGAAGAATTTTGGCCCAGACTTTCTGCTGCCATGTCCCAGAAGGTAAGTGGTCAAATTGTTGATGGGATCTTCCTGATGAACTAAATAGTTACAGTAGCTGAAAAGACAAATGAAGTGTCATGCTAGACATGGATGTAAACCAGCACTGATCTATAGAGTATTGAGTCAAATATGATGAAATTCCAGTTTAAATGAAAAGTAAGAATTGTTCAAACCTTGATCTGCCCAGGTTCAGAGACACAATCTAGATTACTGTTACACAGGGAACTGATTTAAAATATAAAAGATACTTAACAAATTGTCTTCCTCATCACCTACTGGTTAAAGATACAAATGCTCATCCAGTGAGAAACATTTATTCATTAACTGTCGGAGTATGTCCTTGAATCTATGAACCATTTCCTTTCTACTTCTTTCTTGCCCAGCTCCCAGAGCTTAGTAAGAAGACGAGTCCCGTTTATGGCTGTAGTCAGGAGATACTTCTTGTTATCTGGGTATTTTTTGACATTGTACCTCCCATAAACCAGAGACTGGCACAACCGAGAGAGCACCAGCAGGAAGAGGGAATCCCTTTCATCATCATTGAGCATCATAACGCTCTCCCAGCCCGCTAACACTGCTCCACCTACATCCAAAGGACTGGGGTTCTCCAGCATCAAGTACGCGATTAATATTGCCACTTCAAACACATAGCATCCATTTGTGAGCAGAGAAAAGTCCAAGATGCCTGACACCTCATGATGCCCGTTGGCGACAGGTGTGACAATGATGTTCTGGTCATTTAAGTCCCCATGTATTATTCCTGAGTAAGACAAGAGAACACTTTAAATGTACTGTAGGGGAAAACTGTACATCTATTTGAAGTAATTGTACCATTTTAGTAATTTAATGCAGGGAAGACAAAGTGTGGCCATTCGTTTCCAAAGATTGCTAGAAAGCTATTGGTAGCAGCCTCACACAAAGTGTCTGTCACTGTAGTAAGTGTAGATTTAACTCAATCCCATTTAAAAAAAAAAGTAATTTATGCACTTAATAGTATAACAGTAAAGGTAGACAAGCACGTTGATACTGGACACTGATTCTGCCAAACCCTGGATTATTTTCAGGGAATATTTTTAACGCTTTCAGATATTCTTTCTTTATATAATATCTGCACATTGCAGCTACTGTGTGGTTGATGTTAGGGATGTGGTTTTGGCAAATAGACTATGGTTAAGATTAGGCAACTGTAATGTTATTGCACGTTAAACCTGCAATAACATTTTTTTTTGTTTTGGCCACTTGGGAGCAGTAATGATATCATTTTAGGTTGATATGACATGTGATGAATTATTAATATGAAAATATTAATTAGCTAATTAGGTGCTCTTCTTATGGAAGGATTGTGGTTATTGAAATTAAGCAAACTACACTTGCAACACAACAACCACGGCCTTCGCACCTTTCCTAATGCTTCTGTCTCTCTATAAAAGCCACACCGCGTCCTGCATCGTCACCGAACATTAGCCATAAATCACAAGTTATGGAATCCTCCAATATAAACTAAAAAAAGCAGAATCATAAACATAGAGTTTCAAACTAAACCATACGCAGCACGTAACAAATGAAGGCTTATTATCTGCCTTACCTTTTTGGAAAGAGCTGATTTTGGGCTGCACATGTGATTTAAACTGTTCGATGACTGCTTGGATCACTTCCTGCAGGGGATCTCCATCCATCACTGATAGGTAGCCCTCCACAAGAGGAATGCAGGACAAACTCCAAAGTGAACTGTCTTTTTGTAAGACATCAAGGTTTGGGGATACCAGCTGAAAAAATGAAAAGCTTATTTTATTCTTTAAACTTTTTGACACCTTACTTCTTGGAAACTTGGTCGACAGACCTCAGCAACAAGTTGAAACTCTCCCGCACGTTTGACATATTGTGGGGTTAAAGCTGATGTGGCTACATGTTAGCAAGACGGTGCTTATTTACACATCCAGAAGACACACAAAAGTAGTTTCTGGACACGTGGCAAAGATCTAGTCTCTCTTTAGTTCTTTTTTGTTCTTCATCAGCTCCATTTAAGCAACCAATAGTATAGTGGATATTTAGTACATGAATACTCAACTGTATTCAGACTTTGACTGTCTGCAGTTTGGTGCTGGGCAGGTGGTGCACAGCGGGGTTTCTAGAGCTTTTTTAGCTGCAGACAGGGTTGAAGAGAGCCAAAACAGTAAAATTGTGGGCTGTAAAACCCAAACAGGTATGGGTACAGGTATGTAGAGAATTATCCCCCGACTGAAGTTCCCCTCAGCTCTCTGGAGCTTTTCTTCTAGCTCATCATTTTGGATTTATAGTCCTCAACTGTACTGTTTCAATCTCACACTCTGATAGCATTGATTTTGGTGAAAATGCTCATAAAACCCCACTGTTAAACAACAACGGTGAACGGCAACGGTTTGTGGAGAAGAAAGTCATCCCGCATCACCTGTCTGTTCCAAAACTCCTGTTGATAGAATTAGACCTTTAAACGTACCTGTTGCAGTGTCTTATCCATGGATGCAGCCAACTTGCCCAAATTATGGAGATCCCACATTGTCACTGGCGACTCTGCAATGGTTTTTCCAGGCAGATAGGACAGCAACCTCACACAGTAGGTTTGAGCACCATGTCCACAGTCTAAGAAGAATACAAAAACAGCCATATGTTCAGTTCAGTAAAGTGTCGTAACTGTATAGTCTGGTTAAGATCTTGAAATTATCAAAGGTGAGGGATTTAATACTGTTTGATCACAGAAAAAAAAGTATGGCCTGTGTTTTCTCTTGGATCATTCACCCTGGGCAAAGCGGGTGGTGCATATTGTTCTAGTTTTCATCAGCATCAAAATGCAATGTTCTTTTTTTCCCCAGAGAAGTGTTAAACATTACAAAGTGCAAATACTCATATATGACTCAACACAGTATAGTTAGTCATATAAGTTAGTCATATAAGGTCACTTGGTTTGTATGTTTGCATATTATTTGCCTCCTCCTCCTGCATTTCTATACATTTCTGGTCAAACTGGATTGCTCTATGACAACACCCACACATCAGTATCTCACACATCCTCAAACAAAAGTATAGCTGTGAATGAATTTTTCTTTTAGACCTTAGAAGTCTTTTAGACCGGTTTCATGTCTATAAGGTTTAAATTTGGAATCGCATTTAAATCCTGACAAAATGTAAATGTGCCATCAGGGACATGAGAATGCATGTTGTGAAATATCATGGCATGGAAGGAGACAGCTGTGATGGCTTTCTAATTTCTCAACCCTCCCTCAAGCACTTTCAAACATCAGGTCTGGCAGGTAATGTTACACCCTTAATGTAACACCCTTTAAGATCATGACCCAAACTGAAATAGAACAATAAACTCAAACATCTGTATATTATTTCAAAATTAATCACATTTAACCTAATAATCTGAACTTCACCATTGTGTCTCTGTATTAAAAACAGTCCCCTGATACTAAAGGAATCTAGGATCAGTGGCAGTCCTGATTTCATCATTTGTGACCTTACTTGTGAGGAACCTTGAAAGTCTGCATATCTCCTGTATCTCCTTTTTCCCAGGAACCCCCGAAGGTTGAATTCCATATCTTAAATTCTCCTATGACCTCCCTTTCCTCAAATACCCTTAAGCCTCCAACAGAGCCTCAGTGCGCTTCCTGTACTATGAAATGCAGCAGCAATCCACATAACTTGTACAGTATGAAGTAGCGCCACAAACATTCTCTAAGTTCAATCTTGGTGAAGACAAAAGTCTGACTTTTGCCCTTCCACTTAGAAAAGAAACAAAACAAAAGGAAATAATACTTGGAATGAACAGAGGGTAATTATGACGGTAGTCTGTTGAAATTATGAACTTGGTTAAATTCAATACAACTTTATTAAGTTGTGGGCTCTGTTTTAGCTTTCTGTGTCTAGAAAACTGATGAAAGGAATAGTTTGACATTTTGAGAAATATACTCATTTCGCTCTTGGAAAATCAATACCAGTCTCATCTCTGTCTGCCAAATATAAGGCTACAGCCAGTTAGCCTAGCTTAGCACAAGGGCTGGAAACCGGGGGTGGGAAACAGCTTTCCTGGCTAAGTCAAAAGATGACAAAATCCACCTTGCTGTATCTTGGCTCCTTAGTCTATACAAAAACCTACCTGTAAAAACAACAGTTCAGTTATCTTCAGACAGAGGGAACCTAACTGTTCCCCAGCTTTTATCGTTTATGCTAAGCTAAGCTAACAGACAGCTGGATGTAGCTTCATATTTAACAGGCAGATATAAAAGTGGCATTGTCTTTTCATCTAATGCTCCGTTCTTTCAGACCATCTGACGGTAATGTATCAATTCCTGACTTCTATATGTACAGTACATGACAGAAAAGGCTGCATGTGTTTGTTTTGTTGCTTTAATTCAAATGTGTATGCTACAAGCTGTAATTGCACATGGTGACAAGTTTGTTGGTACCGAGACATTTAACTTGTTTTGGGACTGGACTCCGTCTTCTTTGTTCACATTATGACTGAAATGATGTTGCTGTTGAAAGTATGTTATGAAGCTGGACTGCAGAGACATTTTGCTGTTACCTATTTCCTCCATACTCATTAGCTGCCCTGTGGTGGTGTACACGGCGGTCTGAGCTGGAACTCCATGCTGGCATAGAAAGGACATGGTGAGAGTCTGCACCTCCATCAGGGTGGTGTTCTTACTCTCCACTGAGTTCAGGATCTTCAGGACGTACTTGGTACCTTCCTTGTCCGCCACAAGGAAGTTCTGGTCGATATAACTTGGCAGGGTGGTGATCTCAGTTACCGTCACTCTATACAGTTGCTGTGTCAGTTCGGTTGCCTGCTGCAGGGTGAGCGTTGGCCTTGGATTGACAGCTGTGGCAACAGTACAATCACAACACAGTTTTGCACAAATAAGTATACTTTCAGAGTGAGACAGTATTTGGATAGTTTCGCCAACTGTGACTTGTGAATCTGCTAAAGTTCACAGCAAAACCAGAAAGGCATTTTTAAGTTTGTCAGTCACAACGGATTCATGAAAAATGTATAAGGGGTAGAATGAAACCTTGTAGAGGCACATGCAAGTCTGACAGGACCCTTGGTATGTTGTGTAACAAACTCTCTACATTCTCAGAACGGCTCCACCTGACATCTAACTAAGCATAAACCAGAATAATTGAGACTTGCGTGGGTGTTGAGGACCTTTGTTTATTATTCCCTTTCCCAGTCAACAAAATGCAAATGGGACTTTGGATGCTGGTGTAACAGTCGTGCACTTCAGAGACACTGCTGCTATTAATAATAATAATAATAATAATGTAGTGCTTCATTCATTCAGAAAATGTTACCTATGAATATAATCCATCCAGCAATTACATCCAGCAATTACTAAAGACATCTAATATCTAATCTTGACTTTTGATATTATTGATACTAAAATGACTTAAATATGTGTTTACATGAATGGGGAATAGAAAGTTCCTTCAAATATGTAATTTCTCAGCCTTTGACAACATCTCACTGGACATTAATATTCTCAGCAAGACTCAGACCGCTGATTAGTAACTGTTTAATGTCGACTTCACACAAACACTGATTGCGAAACAGGGTGCCTCTGTTGAAAATAAATGCGCTGCAGCAGAATGCCCGTCAACAATAAAAAGAAATTCTCCTTATGCAGTACTCCAAAGATCAGGTTATAATAGGATAGAACAGTAGCCAGAAGCTCAACGTTAAGTATTACTGATACATAGATACACACACATATATATATATATATATATATATAAATATATAAATATGTATGTATATAAATTTTCCATTGATTTCACAGAAAACAAGGGCACTTACCCATTATCAGAAAATGAGAAGTAGAGGCTTGAAAAATACAGAGTGTGAAAGCAACAAGCTTTTGGACAGATTTACATCTGTGTGTTTGTGGAGAGGCCAGTAAAAACCAGATCTGCAGCCAAGATCCCCACCAGTCTTTTGAACAAACTTTATTGACCCGACCTGAAGAACACTAAAAACATATCATTTGCTTTCGGGTCTATTTTAAATTGGCTAGGTTTCATGTTTTCATTCTTACTGCCGCAATGCCCCAACACAATGTGGTTCCTTATCATTAACAGAGACCATTGCTATGATTGCAGTGAAGTGGTAAATGCACTGTAACACAGACATTACAAACATTACACATTGTGCTATCATGTCATGTAAACAACTGTTACAGTATGTGTGTTGAATGTCGAATGTAGCCAGATTTAGCAGTGATTTTGGATGTATTATTCTTACTTTGTAAAACACGACACGCACACTGCACAGTATTTACTGAATATGAGGCTGTTAAGGGACTATGCTACTGAGAGCCATGTTTTCTGCTATTTGGCAGTTGCACAGACTTCATATTTTTTTCCACTGTTACAATTCAATTCAAAGTTTTTGAAACTTTTTGGCAAACAGCCTGAAGTCAGTTTATTCAAAGACTTCCACAGAGTGGAACAAGTGTAAGTTTGATATTAGCCTGAGGCAACATATCAGGCTTCCTGTCTTCATATCATACATGTGCTGATTACAGGTCCTCAATCCAATAAAAGGTACATAACCTTTTAATTACTATTAGGAACGCTACCATACTCAGTATTAATACACATTTTAATGAAAATTGTACCACATCTGCCTTTGGCCAGAAAGTCCGATACCACAATCATATCCCTGAAAACACTTGATGAACATAATTGGTCCATTTTTAAATGTTGCAATACTCCCACTGGAAGTAGAACCATTAAGGACCACCAGAGGGCAGTATAACACCAGAACTGTACCCAGAACTGTAAAGACAGCAGGGTATATTGTACAGTACACATATACTTTACCTAACACTCTACCACATTTCTAAACAAAATAATGCAAGCGTAAATAGCAGATTAAATTCTCTAAAATGTAAAGCTCAGTGATCTTAAAAATCAGTGATTTATATCAAATGTCAAGAAAATTCATTTATAATATTCATATAAAAAAAGATGTGTGTGTACCTAATCTAATCTGTAATCTATTGTAACATAGTGTGTGAGCACGCATAATAGTGTAGGAGTTAGAAGTGAAATGTTGTAGGGATTTAATGTGATGAACCTCTCGGCTGTAAGACTCCAGCAAACAAGGAAATGACACAGATTCTTTGTTTTATGCTTTCCAAAAATGTGTTGGCTTCTGAAGCTTGAAGAGATTTCTGTATTTGTTTAGAGTTTTGCAGGATTGCTGAAATCATGGGAGATGGCGAAGTGTGTTGTTTCCTTTGGATAACACTGGATTAGAGCAATTTGTGCAACCATAGAGAAAAAGCTTTGTTATGTGAATCTGTTGGGACATACGTGCCAATGAGAATTAAACAATTTTCACAACTTAAAAGCACAACCCATGATCCAAATGTAATCAGTAGCGTAAAGTTATACTGCAATAACACTCCATGATAGTTACTAAATTGCCAAATATTACTGACTTAACTTCAGATGCAGCAATTATCAACATCATTTTATAATGGCCAATCTAAATCTCACATATATCCCTACAGTGGCTTTGCTTCTTGCTTTTGTCACAGAAATAACAGATGTCAAAATGACACCTAGGAGCTGGTGAGGAAATCACTCTGTTTTTCTGTTGTAGTTTTTTTTCAGTCTGGTTCAGTGGCCTTTCAGCTCAACTGAACTTCAAAGATGGTTTTACCAAGTAGGTCAAAGATTGTACAAATTAATCATTTACTAAATAACAGATAAAGATAAAAATGTGTGAGTAAGAACACACCTCAGCGCAGGGGTTGAGTTATTTATGAACGAAACTGTTGTAGAGCGGTAAATTTAGAACTGGTCACATGCCAGTGATATACAGCAGTTATACAATATGTTACTGACATAAAGAGGCACAACATGGTCTCACATGTTGTTCTTATGAATATTTAACTGACTGATTCATGACTGTGCATGCTAGCATGGTGACACAGACCTCACATAACACTGCTTGTTAAATGTAAGTTTTTCACCTACAATATACACCAATCAGCTGCAATATTAAAACATATAGATAGATATATATACACACACGAGATAGTTGCAGTTGTCCTTTTCAATTGTTTGACAGTCTATCACATGCATATTTCTAGTGCGTAATGTTGCTCTACTTCTACTTCTAAGCCTTTTTCAGTTCACAAGAAATGGACTAAGGTCAAAAGCTAATAAGGTAATTGCCATAACTGTTTGTCACCCCCAACACACACATACCTGGTTTAAGTCAACATATTGAAAAAAAACTTTAACAGACTCTTAAAGAAATGGTTCTTTCGTTTATTGAGATAAATGGAACGGAATAAAAGTATTACCATTAACATTTGGACTGAGTTAAAGCATCAAACACACATTTTAAAAAGTTCAGGTACACTAAATTTCCTACTAAAAAAGGATTTGACAACAATCCATATTGTAGGACTGCTAATCTGAACCTATGACTTATTGCACTTTATTGAGATGTAACCTGAGTGTTAAATTTATCCTCTTGTTTGGCAAACCAGATGAAACTTAGTTGTCAAGGCGCAAGATCTGTTGTCTGTCCTATGACATTGTATCTCAGCTCTCCTTGTCATTCATGCTTCATTACCATTACAAACTTACAGTAAAAAGGGAAGTACTTACAGTCAGGATGCACCATGAACTGATGGATTTTAGTGGCACACAAATAGTGTCAACTATAGGGACCTATAGATACATGGTGTGCATACATCCCATGAGGATTTCACTTAAGGCACAAGATGTGATGTGAACCTTCCCCTCCACAAACACACATCAGATTGTGTTACTTCATCCAGCTACAGGGAATCAACCCCAGTTTCTTTGTCCTTGTGGACAGCACCTTTAACCACTGCATCATCTGTACACCCCATTATAAAAAGGACACACTGATAAACCTGTCAAACCTGTCACAGCTATGCAGTATTTATTTAAAAACCCCTCCCTTGTTCACTGATTTACTCCCTATATAATAGACAATAGCTTAATCTATAGTGTTTTTCACTTATTAATCACTGTCATTTTGCTTCATCGCTGGCAGCTGTAGTGTCATTCAACTGTTAATTTTTGTATCTGTAAAATGCCAAGCAAAAATGACAGACAGTAAAAATACTGCCCTCTACAGTAGACGAGGAGTGACTCAGGACACAGACATTGCTTGCACCGTTTAGGTTGATGTCCATCCCACTGGTTTGTTACCATAGAGTAGCACCTTGGTACACAAGCCCAGTGAAGTGTAAAACCCTAACGACTTTAGGCACTTATTAAACATGATTCAGTTACTTAAATGTACTGACTGGTCAATTATCATTGCCAGAAATAATGACCCTTCCTGATGAGTTATTAGGTAATTGTAGAGATGTTTTTTCTTGTATATCTAATCCAGACACATTGCAGCATTATCATTTTCACTGGAAACATCATCTATTGTCTATTTTCAACCGGTGATCCTAAAAATTGTTATTCATCTGGGCAAAAACCACAGTGCAATATTCCTATTGTGTGGCTTGTGAATGGCTTCCCTCACATATTCCTCACTTTCTGTCACTGAACTGAGCAGCACTCTGAAACCACACCTTCTCCACCTGCTCCCTTCCGAGCTCAAAGAGTTGATGGAAGATGGAGATTCCCCTCTTTGATGAAATCATCAGATACTCTGCATTTTCCGGATGCAAGGTCACAGAGTAACGAGCTAACACCAAAGACTGGCAGAAGCGGGACAGCACCAGCACATAGAGACATTCTTTCTCCGCCTCTTTGAGAGGAAGTATGCTCTCCCAGCCCGCGAGGACCGGTCCACCCACCTCAATGGGGTTAGGATGCTCCGTCATCATGTACATGATATTGATGGCTAGCTCATGGATGTAGTAGCCACTGTTCATGTCCCCAAAGTCAAGGATGCCGGAAATCCTGTAGCCGTCACTCTCATCAGGCTGCACAAGCACATTGAGGTCATTGAAGTCGCCATGGTTAATGCCTGGGAAAAGAAATAAATAAAATGATGTTGATGGGAACTGAAATACATTATCACTCGCGTATTCAACAACATATCTGGTCTCTGATGACCGCACACAAGCCGCCAATGAGAACCATTTGAACAAAGCTGTGTCAAGGGAGGTGCATAGAGCAGAATGAAGGAGTATTTGTACGACCAGCTCCCTGGTGCACTGGTTTTAAATATATATGAATGTGATGAATAGAGGTGTCAAAAAAGTGCACTCATGCTCACCCTAAACAATTTCACTTTGACAGTGTAATAGTAATAAAAGATCATCTTTCACGGGAAAGCCAAAAGTATTTAGGAGAGAATCTAATGAGTGGATATCAAACTCACACTTGCGGAAATCGGGGCGTTTCGGGACCACAGAGGTCTTGTACTGATGAATGACGGACTTCACAATCTCCTGAAGAGGATCTCCATCTAATACATAGATGTATGCTTCCAGGAGGGTGAGATTTGACAGACTCCATATGAACTTCTCCCTCTGCAGCAAATTGAGATGAGGGTGTTCCATCTGGAAAGAAAAAAAAGAAAAGAAAAAAACAGTACAAGACATAAGTCAATTGTCAGTTGTGAACTGAAACCAAAACATATGTCCATAAATTAAGTTATGTGTAATAAAGTGGAATGATACAGGGAATAAATATTGAACACGCTTACTGAAATTTATTCATAACTTAGTAGAAAAGCCTTTGTTGGTAATGACAGCTTCAAGACGCCTCCTGTATGGAGAAACTAGTCACATGCATTGCTCAGGTGTGATTTTGGCCCATTCTTCCACACAAACTGTCTTCAAATCTTGAAAGTTCTGGGGGCGTCTTCTATGAACTCTGATCTTCAGTTCTTTCCATAGATTTTCAATTGGCTTCAAGTCGAGTGATTGACTGGGCCATTCTAGCAGCTTTATTTTCTTTCTCTGAAACCAATTGAGAGTTTCCTTGGTTGTGTGTTTGGGATCATTGTCTTGCTGAAATGTCCACCCTCGTTTAATCTTCAGCATCCTGGTAGATGGCAGCAGATTCTTATCAAGAATGTCTCGGTACATTTCTCCATTCATCCTTCCTTCAATTTTGTGAAGTCCTCCAGTACCATATGCTGAAAAACAGCCCCACAACATGATGTTCCCACCTCCACTTCACTGTTGGTATTGTATTTTTGGGGTGATGTATAGTGCCATTTCTCCTCCAAACATGGTGTGTGCTATGACATCCAAAGAGTTCAATTTTGGTCTCATCTGACCAGACTTTATTCTCCCAGTATTTCATAGTCTTATCCAAATGTTGTGCAGCAAACTTTCAACAAGCTTCAACATGCTTTTTCTTCAACAATGGAGTCTTGCACGGTGAGCGTGCATAGAGGCCATGGCGCATGGTGCATTACTTATTGTTTTCATTGAAACAACTGTACCTGCTAATTCCAGGTTTTTCTGAAGCTCTCTGCGAGTGGTCCTTGGCTCTTGGACAACCCTTCTGATTATTCTTTTGACTCCTCTGTCAGAAATCTTGCGAGGAGCACCTGGTCGCGGCCGGTTTATGGTGAAATGATGTTCTTTCCACTTCCGGATAATGGCCCCAACGGTGCTTACTGGAACATTCAGAAGTATAGAAATACGTCTGTAACCAATGCCATCAGTATGTTTTGCAACAATAAGGTTGCGAGGGTCTTGGGAGAGCTCTTTGCTTTTACCCATTATGAGATGCCCATTGTGTGAAACCTTGTTAATGAGAAACCTTTTTATAGGCCATCAACTAGGACTAAACCAGCTGATATTAATTTGCACTGATAGGGGGCATTTCACTTTATTACACCTAACTTAATTTATGGACATATATGTTTAGATTTCTTTGTATGTGTGGATTACATGGGTTGTTACCGACATCTGGTGACAATTTCATCTCAATAGCCCCATCAGAAATGTATTTACTGAGAAAAATTTGTTCAATACTTACTTTCCCTGCTGTATCTTACCTTATCTGAATTAGATACTGAAATAATGAACATATGGGTGAAACTTTAGTGGCTAAATGAACTGATTTAGTATTAATACATAGCAAAGTAAATGATCTCACAGTTTTGGAGTGGTGTCATGTTTATACCTCTTGCAGGATTTTGTCCATTCTGGCTGCTGTCTTCCCAGTTTCATACAGTAACTGTGGTGTTAAAGGAACCTTGGAAATAGTAGTTCCAGGCAAATAAGTCAACAGCCGCACCAGGTACTTCTGACAGCCATAGCCACAATCTGCCAAAGGCAAATTCATGGATTAGTATTACAGCAATTTCCCTCACCCCTCATAAAGTATGACCTGTATGTTGTGGCCTTGCTAACAGGAACACTCGTCATCACTTGGGTGTGTGTGAGTGAGTATTAATATTAAAGTGAAATATTTTCTTGGCTTGAGGCAGGATGTGTTAGTGTACCTCCTCCAAAAGTTAAGTAGCTCACCACTTATCTTTATGAGCTCTCTGAAACAGCATCTACACCGGGGGCCAATTCTAACTACTCAGCATGTTCACAATGCTCACAAACATAAGGATGTTGGACAATGTACAATATCCTATAGATATGTTTCTATCAAATGTCAAACAAGCTACATGTTGTAAATTGAAGATGCCGTTTACATTTACAACGTACATGAATAAATGCTCGTGCGGCAGGTGGTACAAGAACAGGTAAAAATACTAATTTTCCTCTCAGTGATCAATAAATATCATCACAGTATCGTATGGGAGTGTGGAAATAATACATTAAATAAAAAGCAAACAGCAGTACTTTAATTTCCAAATATTATGAACCCTTTACTTATAACACAGTGCATAATACAAAATAATTGGAATGGTAAATGGACTGCACTCTTTTCTAGTCTCGTCATCCACTCAAAGTGCTTTACACTATAAGCCACATTCACCCATTCACTCACACAGCACTTTTTCTATACATTCAGCGTTTTTTTTATCACACATACAAGACATCAGGGGCAATTCGGTGTTCAGTATCTTGCCCAAGGACAGACACTTCAACCAGCGGACTGATTGGGGGAGCTGGGGATCGAATCACTGACCTTCTGATGAGTGGACGACCCGATCTACCGCCTGAGCCACAGCTGCAACAACAATGCACCAACTCCCTAACAGTAACCCTAACCCTGCCATAAATTAATATGATTATGTAATGACGGTAATGTTGTACAGTTAAGCAGTAAAAAAAAACATTTATAGCCCATGGTATAACTAACTCTGGAGTTTTATGCGGCACACAAAAGATCATTCTGCCTATTTCTTTATTGACATCTAGACGACAGTTTACAATTTAATCAATTAAATTGTATGTCATTAAATTTCATCTTCATACATTTCCACAGGAGAGCAATAGCTTTGCAATTAATTGATATGATTGTATAAACAATAATGGCCACAGTCAAAATAATCTGGATGTAAGAGAGACGTCTGAATATTTAGCTGCAAAGCTCATGTGTATTTCATAAAGTCCTCCACTCAAAACCTCCAGCTGTTTCAGCTGAGAAGTGTTTTCATGCATGGATTGTTCTTATTTCTGGGGTAACTCCCATACATTTAAAAGGTTTCTTGCAATGCAAACTGCATGTTATTTTATGGGGGATTCATAAGTTAATGCTGACCGAGAAACTGCTATGAATAGTTTTGAAATCAATCAAAACAGAATGAATTGAATGTACACCTGGCTGACAAATACTGACTGTGAGGCTGCTGTGGAGGATGCTCTAACTACCTATGTGAATGCAATTTTAAGAAATAGCATATGACGTCTTCTATGAGGACATTTATCTTTGTGTTTGATGACATTATTTTTCAAGTCTGGATGGTGTGACTTGTCCCGTACCTATTTCTTCCAGACTCATGAGCTGTCCTGAGGCGGTGGGCAGGGCTGTCTGTGCAGGAAGACCGTTCTGGTGCAGGAAAGACATGGCATACGTCTGCACCTCAACCAGGTTAGGGTTCTTACTGTCTTCTGAGTTCATGATCTTCAGGACGTACTCGCCACCCTCCACAGGCGCCATGTAGAAGTTCTGGTCATCGTAGCTGGGTAAAGAGCGAATTTCTGATGGCGTCAGCTTGAACAGCCTCTTCACCATCTCAGACACTTGAGATTGACTGAAGTTGGGCTTGGCATGCTTCGCTGCCATCTGTGCTAGATAAAAAGATGTTAAAAAAGGAAAGAAAAAAGGTTTTTTAATACATAAATAGCACACATTCGTTAAGTCTAGCTTCTCCATTGTGAGAATTTGCAGCTTTTCTGTCTCTTATCATTAAAAACTAAATCCCTTTTGTTTTGCTTGCTCGTTTGTTTAGCTGTTTTTTTCTTCTTCTCTTAAATAAATACATCTTGAACTATGGGAACTTGTGATGGGAATCACAGAATCTGCACAGACATACCCACTACACACAAACGCACAGTGACAGTGTTATGGTTAAATATATCAATGGAGACACTCTGAGGCTAAATAAATAGCAAGTTTTCCTGATGTATGCGCTGCTCCGCGTCAGTAACAGCTAGGGAAGTGCCGTCAGCACTTATTTAATTGTAGCATCAAACAGCAGCTACGTGAGAAAATATTCATCATTAATGGGCACATCTTTGTGGACCTACCTCAGGCTCAGGCTTTGAGAAAGCACCAGGGGAATGATAAGAAGGTAACACGCTACGCTGCGTGTCCACCGGAGACACTAGTAGAGGACGTTCTTCTTCTTCTTCTGATGAATTGGGGGCAGGCGTTAGGCTGCACTGAAAGGCGTAATGCTGCCCTCCACTGGCAACAATTCACTTATCCTGTATTTTTGAATGGAGAAATTTTAAGACTGCTCTACCAATAAAATGGGGATTCTTTTCAAATGAAAAAAAACGATTTGAAAGACAAAAATTTAAGACCCAGATGTGACAACTCCCTGAAACTGTTGCCTTTCACATATGTGTATGTTACATGAGAATACAACATGCTGGGCTGATTCCAAATTTCCATACTGACCTAGACCGCCTGGATGTTTGCCTACGACTTTCAAATAGCTGGCTACAGACCACAATGAAGAATGTCCCAGTCTCAGCCTAGTTAGAACACCATCCCTCCCTCCAGAGTTTATCTTGAGCCTCTTTCTTTAACAAATGGCTGCAGAGAGAAATAAAGCTGACCCCTCTGCTCTTCTTTCCACTCTCTTTTCCAAGCTCTTATTGGTCTTTGCAAATGCAAATTTTCACAACAGAACCGTCAGATCAACAGTTTCGCTTAACAGAGATTTTTTAGCCAATTTGTCAAAAACTTATCCATAAAAAGCCAAAGTTACATGACAATCATGATCCTCAACAAGCGGCGCAAAATCTCATGGAATAGGTCTGGGCAGGCCCCCGGGATGTCCCATCTCTCAAAACCAACAAGGCAGCCACAGAATCCAAACAGATGATACTTTTAAGGAGGTTTGACCAGCTCTTGACCAGCCACCATATGGCCCATAAACTTGCCAGTATAGCTCAGCAAAAAAAAAACAAACAAAAAAAAAAAAACAGGCAAATTGATGTGTGATGAAGATATACAGATGCTCTGCTGGATCTGCAGATTAATCACATCCCTAGCACCTAGCACAGTCTTCCCAGAGGCCGAGTCCTTTGATCCATTGGTAAAAAATCTATATATGCTCCCTCTGAAATTAATTTACATATTTATAAACATGACAACATGGAAGCTTTCTATTACACACCTGAACAAGCAAAGCTAAATGTAGAGGTTCAGGGAGAAACCAGAAAGGAAGAGGGGACCAGGCAGACCCAATCACATTATCTTGTTCAAGGCCAGTGTTTATATTTTTTATGAGGTGAAAGAAATTCGACTTTCTCTCATTACCTATAAATTCCCAGTGATCCTCCAGAAGACATTTTCTGCATAGCTGCATTAAGGCTACTTAACTTAAACCAGTGGTGGAGCTCCAGTTTGTTTCTCCTGATTCTCAAAGCTTATTCCCCCATTTCCACAAGTAAGACTTGTATAGGCCTCATTCTAAAAGCTCCACATCAAATTCTTAGGACCTTTGTCTGGACCTGATCCAGTTTACTAAGAATAGATGTAGCAGCTGACCCAAACACAACACACACATAGTCGAAACTAGATCTGATCATGGCTCGATAAATCATGAGCAAAGTGTCTCTCTCAGCCCCCCTGACAACTTCCACTTCCAGCTAAACTGTAAAGAATATTATTTACTCTCTCACACTCACGCACATATGAGTTTTTCATTTTAGCTTTTCATTCATCCACACACACAGAAATTTAATGACCTCCACTCTATCTAAGTGACACTCAGTGACACATGGAAAGATTTGAAGCAGGCATTTTCTTCTTGAGGCCAAAGATCATAGGTTTACTTACAGAAGTGGAAATCCTAAATCCCCACTGATCAGCCCACTGAACAACCTGCTCGAAGGCCTTTTGAGTTTGAGAGAACAAATGACCAACATTTTTCCTTACGGTGCTATCATCTGCAAAGTAAGACCTGCCAACCTTGGTGAACTTTTTGAAAGATGCCATTTATCTTTTTTGAAAGATGCCCAAATTCTAGCCTGAATAGATCTATGATTCATCCAATAAAAATTCTGCCATTTACACCTGCATTATGGAGTTTAATAACAGCACCCCCTCTCCATATGGACTCATACGCTTTTTCAATATCCAAGAATACCCCAGATACAGTTTTGTAGTTGCTTTCTTAATATCCAGGTCTAAAATTGCAATAGAATATTTAATACATTTTATAAGATATGGATGTTAAAAAAAACAAGAGGGATGTAGGGGAAACTAACATTTGGTTGTTTTAAATGCACAAAGAGAAGCAAAAATCAATAAAGTGTCTGGAGGTTTTGTTCATTCTTTTTTTCAAAAATAATTTGCTCATCATTTTAGTGAGAACGGTAATTGATGACAGAAATCCCCCATTTTAAGACAGAATACAGATATTTGCATCTCATGCTGGCCTGTTAAGGCAGATCTTTTTTTCATCTAAGAAGCAAATTAACTAGACATGAGTAACTACAACATTTGGCTCCAATCACCTGAGTTTGCGCAGGCAGACGAGCTGAACTTACATTTCCACTTATAAAGCCTCTATATTTCCTCCAGCAGTGTCTGGAGATGAGTTGTGTCCTTGAGTTGCAGATCTCAGGTTGAATTGACTATTCTGGCATTTGCTCACGATCCTGTTCTCAACCACTTGTGAATTTCATTTGGCAGAAAATACAGGCCTCAGTGTTTTCCCTGCAGGTCAGACAGACTTCTTTGTGGATTTGCTCACATTACACTCATTTCACTGCTAAAATAAAAGTATTGCTTTGTGGAGCTTTAATTATCGACTAAGTACTTTGTTAAGGTTAGGGAACGATTTTTATGGTTAAAAGAAAACCCACTCGACTTTTTTGCTTCGGCACTGAATGCTGACATACTGTAGTACTGTAGCTCATTTTAACAGTCTCATAAGAGGTCAGTTCAATAGACAGATGGCCACTGAAAGCTTAACACCCACTTAGCACGTTCATGTAAACATGTTCACATATGGTCAGCAGCAAATAACACTATGGATATATACATTTATATCATGATATGGACAATACATATATTGTTTGTGTGTTTGTCTGTGTGTGGGAGTGTGCATGTTGTTGAGCTGAATGGGGATGTTTTTCAACATGGGCAGATGTGTGCATCTGTCTGGGAGCGTGTGTGTGCATTAATGCTGAGCAACATTTCAGCAATCTACATTTTCTTATCACAGCTCCCACACTGTGCCGACTGCCTGTGCAGCTGGATCCTGGGGTTCAGTGGCCACAAAGGCGTCTGCAGTCATCCTGTACCACCTGTCACAAAGCGTTTCCCCCAACACCAACAGCTGGTCACCCAGTACTGAAGCTGCTTTTGTCACTGTGTGAGCCAGCCTTCCTATCATAGCTATAATATCTTCAGTTTATCCTTCTTCATTCCTCTTTACCCAACTGAGCGCGTCTGTAATCTCTGTGCACTACATTGACATTTATATTCCCTTTTTAAAGATTTCATGGATTACAGCCTCAACAGAGCTTTTTCTGGCTGTTTTTATGAAATGAATGGTCTTCAGACACAAAACCTAAGGAGCATAGCTACCATAAAAGTAGTGTTTTATAGACACCAGGCAACACTATGAAATTGCAAAAAAAATTTAACTGAATTACAAACAGAAATGTAATAGCCTTAAAATACAGTATGTTTGACAAAAATAAATAAATAGATAAATATATAAGGAGAATAAAAACTTTTTTTTTTTTCCACTCTCCATAGATCTTTTACTTAGATATCCATTGGATATGGTACTATGATTGTTATACTTTAGGACAGAGGAGCTTCACAGCAGATAGCTCATTCTCACATAATGTAAATGCAGAATATCAGTTCAGATCATGGTGGATCGCCTGTGGCACACATGTGTGAGTGGTTTTCCTGACAGTAAATCAGTTCTACAGAACTAGTATCTTGCCTTTGCATTCAGCTGTAGCTGTTGATGCACACCAGAGGGATGTTCATTCCGTAAAGGAAACTCAATTAGCAATAAAGACAAGATGAGCACTGTAGGATATATCATATGTGTGATGGTTACACATTCTGGGGGCATCATGAAGGCTGAACACACACACTGTGCCTGTATGGACTGGCTGTATGTTTGGGTTTGGGGGATTCATTATGAACCATCCACTTAGACTAACAGTCTATACTGTACTGTCTACAGTTATACTGTATATCATCTTATGTCAATGCATCAAAAGTCATGGTTGTGAAGTGCTCAGCATGTTTTCAAGATCCCCAATGTGATTTATGCAATATCAGAAATAATTGTCTCGTCTCGTCTCGTCTCGTCGTCTCCCGCTTATCCGGATCCGGGTCGCGGGGGCAGCAGCCTCAGCAAAGAGGTCCAGACGGCCCTCTCCCCAGCCACTTCCACCAGTTCCTCCGGGAGAATCCCGAGGCGTTCCAAGGCCAGCTGCGAGATATAATCCCTCCAGCGTGTCCTTGGTCGGCCTCGAGGTCTCCTCCCGGTGGGACATGCCCGAAACACCTCCCCGGGGAGGCATCCAGGAGGTATCCTCACCAGATGCCCGAACCACCTCAACTGGCTCCTCTCGACATGGAGGAGCAGCGGCTCTACTCCGAGTCCCTCCCGGATGACCGAGCTCCTCACCCTATCTCTAAGGCTGAGCCCGGCCACCCTGCGGAGGAAACTCATTTCGGTGGAATAATTGGTTTTTCAGAAGAAAAAAAAAAAAAAAAAAAATTTCATATGATGTGACTTGTTCCTTCTGCTTTGCGTTTGTGATGAAAATATACAGTGCAATGTACCTACACAAAAGTACGAGGCCACGTCATCCTCCTCCCTCTGTGATTCCTGTCTAATTTCAAAGAACAAAAAAAAAAGAAAAAGAAAAATGTTGCTAGGTATTTTCATGATGTTAATAAAATTTAAATAAATGAAAACAAACTGGCGTAGGTAGAATGTATTCCCCATTTGTCACCAGAGCTTCATTGTGTCAGTGGAAAACATTTCAAGATTTCATAACTTTAAGTGCTGCAACCTATCCTGTAGCTGCAGGCTGAAAAAAAATAAGAAAAAAAAGGTATCAAATCAATTCAAATTAGCGAACAAGAGCTAAATGTGAGGTTCACTTAAAAATGACTTTGCAGTCAAACACAGCTGGTTTCTAGAGACCAGTATGCATGTGATAAATTTCACTTACTGTGTCTCCAGAAAAAAGAAAGAACAGTCAACATTGGCTTCAATATGACACTGGACATTATCAACAAATTACATGTGTCTAACTACTGTGTGCTTTATCTATTTAGTTTCAACGATGCGGGATCAGTATTGGTGGACAATAGAAAAAAAAATTAATGACAGTATAAAGTATCGTGTCACAATGATGCAATGATGGAAATACAGAGAAGTCATAACACAATCTAGGGTATTTTTTTCAGAAGCAGGAGGTATTTTTGAAGACTGAAGATTTTCCATATGGAGCCACTCACAATAATTTCCTTCAGTTGGCTCATAACTGATGTTAAGCTCAAGATTCAGTTGCCATTATTGCTCCACAAACTTCATAAACCATAGTCCTCTCGTCTGCCCAAACACATTTCACTTGCCAATGGAGCAAAGATGAACGGGATTGCATTGCATAATCTCAGTGGGATCAATTAAAGGCTAGACTCTTTGCCCACAAGAGAGATTCAACAGAAGCCTTCACTGGTCTCTCATTTAGGTTTGATTTCCCACTTTGTGTGCTGCGGAGAGCAACATAAAGGAAGTTAAGAGAACCCCATTAGAACATATAATTCAACAGGAGTCATCGCTTTGCTTGAGAGAAAACACCAAGTGGGAGTTACAAAAACATCCTAGAAGTTTCAGTGCAGGTTCTTAGTCATACACTGATTTTCAGCCCAACTGTGATACTGTCAAAATGAGTCCAAGCTGTGTCTATGTTGGTTGGTCAATGGGTCACCGTTCGCAAACAGTGATGTTTGCTGTGAATAACCACCTGGCTGTGATTCAGTGTTGTTGCACAAATGTCTTGTAGAGACAGACTGTTGAGAGAGAAACACACATTCAAACACGAAGGTTATGAGACAATAAAAGGCACAGAGTGAAGAGACACAGTGTACCGTATGTTGACTGGAACACAAACAATGAAACAATTACTCATCAGTCTCATGAATGTATCTCCAAACTTTCACAGGTAAACTCTCTGTTCTTGAAGTTGACGTCACAGGTTCAAAGTGCCATATAATTAGTAGCCAGGAAGTAAAGTATTTTCAGTCTTGCAAACATCACTAGACATACTAGTTTCACATGAAAAAATCCAATTAAAGAAAACTTCTTTAATACAATTTCATTTCAAATGGACACTTCATGTGAATGCCAGGCACACAGGCAGTGACAGGCTGCCATGAAATCATACATTTTTAGCATTAATAGCTTCAAGCTGCACTATTCAATATTTTCAGAGAAAATTTCCAGCTGTCATAAAACTTCTGTAGAACACATACCCAGCACCAGATGGACACACTTAGCGATAATATGTCACTGTTGTGTTTACAACTTCTAACAGAGCCTCCAAGTGAACAAATTTAGAGAAAGGAAAATTGTTGTGAAATGCTGCTTGTACACAACAGGGCCTCTAAGGGGGGAAAGGGAGAAAAGTAAAAATTAAAATGCATTGTGTGTAGCCTCCATCTGACAACCTGCTCATATTTATGAAATGGCCTTTAAATTGTCCCGTCCTCGCTACTATCTTCCCTCCCTCGCTCATGACTTGATCAAATGTCCCATGAGCAGCACGTGTCTGACATGGCAGCTGTGACACAGACACTGTTGACTCTCGGCATTAATATGCTGTTTATTAATAACCTCCAGTAATCAAGAAGAGTGAGCATCGTGGATCATGTTCCAGTGACTGCCAGGATGTGAGTTCAAACATATGTACGATACCTATTTAATATATCAACATCCATGTTGAACTATTCCACAAATCATCCAACAAACAACATCCACCCATCCAACAAATGATAGACTTAATAAAAAGCCTATTCACTTCTCTTTTCCTTGTTTTGGATCAGGTGGATCTGAGAGGAAATGGCCTGATGTGTGAAAGGTGGCTGTGTGTGCATACGAATATCTGGCTGAGGTGGCGACTGAATCTGTGGCCAAGGGCATTAGCAGGCAGTTGGCTCATCCTGGGTGACATCAATCTATCTACATAAGCACAGTTGACTAGCTGACCCTGTGGGGCAAAACATGTCTCCCTGATCTCCCAACTGAGCCACCTTTTTTAGCCATTGTCTAATTTGTGATTTGTAAAGTCTGTATGCCATGCTGATGGCATTCCTTGTTGAAGATGCAGGGGTGAGAAGCCAGTTAATGTTTTTGCTACACTAGCAGCGAAGGGATGGCTCTGTGAGTATTTAAATATTTCTACAACTATTACATAGATTAACATAAAATTTTGTAGCCTATCCTCTGGCTTTTCCTCTAGTGCCACTGGCAGGTCAACATTTTGGAATTTTTTGTGAAATGTCTCGACAGCTATGGCCATGAAATAAGATGAATCCTACTGACTTTTCATCTGGCTTTGCCGATGGTAAATTAATTATATGTCTTTGTTTGACCTTATGTATATTTTAGTTATAATGATTATGATAATGCTTTAAACTATGAATGCTTCCATTTCTATCCACTGCACTGCTTTGCCTAATTATAGCCTCACAAAGCTATAAATGTTTTGTGCGGTTATTTGTGTTGGCATTGCCCACTCTGATGTCAATCATTCTCATTCCCAGGTCCTCAAATGCGGACAACCTGCAAAACATCATTATTTGAGGACCTGAGAGTGAGAATGGTTTGACACATACATAAGAAGGCCATAACAAGCCTGTAGGTTGGTGGGATGATTTGAGAAATTTGCATAAATTGCTGTGTTGCTATCCACCTCATGTCACCTGCATAGTTATCTGTCAAAACACAGGAAGGACCTTAGGCTCCCACTGGTCTCATGAAAGAGAGTTGGAAGACCGCTTAATACCAATGTTCATCTTACAAATACTGTCACAGAACAAAAATTACCAGGTGCATATTTTGTTCTTTGTGTCATACCCTCATGATTTTACCAACAACGATGATAAACACTACCAATAATATTGACAGTTGCTGCAATTTGATAATACAGTGACTAGTCATCATTATCATCATTACACAGCCACCAAAAAGCCGTGTTGAATTATTCAGCAAAACCCCATCAAAGCCACCTATAACAGTTTATTGGATTAATGACCAAACATTTTATCAGGTGTTTTGGGTAGCTACCGCGTTCATATTATCCTGTCTCTTCCACCCAAATTGCCTATGTTTGTTAAGTTCTTCCCGTGGTACCACTGTTTTCCTTTTATAATTTATAAGATTTTTTTTCTCAAATTGCAAAATTAGTGCCCATTCATTCACTCACTACACCTGGACTGACAAATTTTGTGCCAAGTCAAATGTTCCCCATAGCCGCACTAATCCTGAGAAATCAATTCAGCCATTTCATAAGAAACAATTTGGGGCAAGGCCATTTCTTACCTCATTTAGTGAATAAAATACTTTGTACTTGCAATTACACTATGACTAGCACTTCTTCTCCACACTGGTTCCCATAAAGTTTTCTATTAAATCTAAAGATTTAGACATTTTTAGACAAATTTAGACATTTTTTAAATTTTTTATTCACATACATCATTTATCAGGACATTTTTCAGCATTAACACAGCACCAGCTAACACGGTAAACTCATGCCTTGTATTTGGGCTCTTTGTGGACAGCCAACAGTATAGTATGTCTATGAGATTTCTCAGTGATCCTGGTTAAAGATGAGTGGTGAAAACAGAATAAAACAGTAAATCTATTTCCCGGCAGGAAGAATATAGGTTAAGCGTGAAAAACTGAATTATAGTAGTACGGTTATCTTCCTAGCTGAGCTCAACATATCTGTGACTATAATCCATAAATCAGCAACTACCGTGAATCGTCTTTATTTAATGGATGTTAGGTTAATATGTACCAGTTATCACATTTCATAATTCATGTCCTTTATATACATTGTGGTTATTGCAGCAATTTCAAGATCAGATTTATCTATCAGTAATATTCCAGTGCCTTCTTACCTGTACCTCAGTATACCGTGATGGTGAAACAGTTTTAGCTAAAAGCTGAAACTCTACAAATCTCAACTCGTAACAAAAGGGATTGCTAGCCATGAATAATTATGCTGAAGCTGCTTTAATAAAATCATGGACATTATTCTTGAATGAGAGGATTCAAGGATTTGCAACAATGCCTCAATAAAAACTGGGCCTCAGTAGAGATTATTTTATTCTCTTTTTCTCATTTTCTCCCTTATTTTTTTTTATTTAGTCATTTCCGAAGTAAAACATTTTTACATCGTGTCATGCTCCTGGGTCCCTTTTCTGAGAAATCAACCCATTCAATCAACCAACCACAGTTACTATATGTGGTTTGCTGCGTGATATATTGATTGTATTCACTCTAATATGGTTGTAATCAGTCAAAACAGTCCAAGATATTGCTGGTAAAGACCTCCCCATGAGCCTTTAGCATTGGGTAAAGTCTGTGGCAGTTGTTTGAGGCTAGATGTTGACGACATATATATGTTGATATGAGGTGATATGGGCAGTATCCTCCTCCTCTATATTTAAATAATTTAATTATTTTACAGTAGAATAAGGCCTACATAGAAAAACTGAAATTAGTATAACATATGTCAAAACATGTCTTGTTTTTTTACAGGAATGTTACATAATTTCTGGAAACTATCTAGATTCCTGATACATATACAATGCAAGACAGCATATTAGATGTTTTGTCATTTAAAACAACAATGTGTGAACCCGCCTAATGCAACTTTAAAGTCACTTGATAACTGACATTGGTCTTTCACCCTCTAACCTCCAGGCATCTCAGGCAGCTGATATGTGAAACAATGTCAGAAATAATGGATTTAACTGAAAGGACAAACCATCATGCTGTCATGGCCATTAACTGGGCGTACACTGACACCACGGTGCCCAAAACAAGAAATTCAATACTACAGCTCAGTGTGTCACCCTCTTAGAATTTACCACTGTGAGAGACTTTAAAATGGACTTTTTAAATGTCCTCAGTGTCAGGAATGTTTGCAGTTTGCCAGAGCTAAGGTAGATGAATAATATTTCTAAGAGTGAAATTGGATCCCTGCCATGATCTTAGAAGTTAGAGCAAAGTTTTCGCTGTGTTCCTATACTCACATCACGCGTTTAGAAAAAAATTTAATAAAATACAGCTGCAAACATATACATGTCAGATTTAGAATGCATCTGTGGAAACTGGACACGGCCATTTAAATAGACCAGTCTTTTCTGTTCTAATGGTATTTGTGCTTATGACTTCATGTTCCTGTCTGTCCTGTCGCTAGCTCCATTTTCCGCATCGCCATTCTTCTGCCATTATTTGGCTCAGATGGAGGCATTGCACAAAAAAAGTATTCATACAAGATTGTCTTCTTTTCATCTTTTCCTCCAGATGTACTGGACAATCCAACGCAATTGAAAATATAACATGTTAACTTTGTTGTTCAACAGTATATCATGATCTGCAGATGTCACTTGAGGAGTAAGAGATGTATAGGTTAAGAACACATCAACAGAATCTTTGTGAAACCCAGTGAAAATGATGTGTGTAAGAGAGAGTGAAAGGTCAGTGTAATCACTTATTAACATGCATCGGCCTTGTCAGGTTAACATCTGCTCAGGGGTGATTCATTATTTATGAAAAACAGAGATGCTATGCGATATCTGTGCACTATTCAATTATTCACTCTTATCAGCTGCCTCTGTTATAACTGAAATGAGGAATACTTACTGGAAGTTCATTAAAAATGCCTGGTAATGAAATTACTTACCAGTGTCAGTGAATAGGCAATCAGCATACATGAGGCTGTGTGATTAGTGGAGGAGATTTACAGAAGTCTGCCTGACACACAGCTCAGTAAACTGAAATCATCTTGCCTCAGGCTTATGTGTTTTGATTATTTAGAGACTGGAAGCAATTTTCTCTCTCTTAATTAGCAGTATGGATTTGAAATGAAATAATTTTCCTGCCCTGTTGACTTGGTGAATGATTACAGTATTATTTTCTTCTTCTACAAATTGTAAAAAAAGAATACTTCCAGAACAAATAGTTGTCTTCAGAGGCTCTGAATACAACGTTAATGAGGAATCACAGCAAATTTTAATAACCTGAACCACTAAAAAAGAAATGAGATCAGATTGAAGTGATTGATTTTATATTAATGGGTTAACCTGACGATTGGATTCGAGGATGAAAGCTGCCAGGTACATGTACATGTACATGTACATGTACCATTTAACATTGCATTTATGTAAGAAAGATAATTTCAATTAATCTAACTTTATTAGATTTGTTATGAACCCCTCTGCAGCCCAGAAGGTTGGAACAAATTATTTACTGCTGGTGCTGCAATGAGTTATTCCATCGATTCCACCAACCCTTAAGTCAAGTAGAAAAAAACAATAAAAAATGAATAAATAAGAGTTTTTGTTTAAAATTTCTTTTTAGCTGCTTTGAATTTGTACCTGATCCAGTCCAGTACAATCAGCTACAGCCAAGTGAGCAGTAACAATAAAGCAGCAGAGTGCGCTTTAGCTCTGGAGGTCAAGTTGTTCAACAGCAACTTAGCATCATTTACTGATGTTCTGTTCACTTTAAATTAACTAAACTAAAGATTATAACCTACATCAGCTATGACTATACAGTCAAAAAAAATTTCACAAATTTTTGTATTTTATAATCTTAACATAACTTTGGTCTTTGGTCTAAATTCATGACTAGTCTGATACTTGTAACATCAGCAAATACGGTTAGCCTACAAAATTAGCAGTCTGATGGTTTGCAAGAGCGTGGCCTGGGATGGAGTCAAATTCCCAGCCTGAATTATTGTTTCAGTCTGCCCCTGCTTCTGACTTTAGTTACCAAGAATGATGCTATGAAGTTAAAGGTGCCCTGTGTGGTTTTTACCATTAGCAGCACAATGGCAGCATTTCTTTTTTTTTGTTTGTTTTTACGAGTGGACTCCTGTTTAACCTCAAGGATACAATCAATGCATTTTGGGGAGAGATACAATAAAAACTAAAACTTTGTTTTGTTTATTTATATAAAAATCAACATGTCATCTTTAATTTAAATGAAAGAGAAATGCTGTTTGAAATGTCCTCCAACATTCACCTCATAATCCTGCCCCATCCAATTACTATCCAAAGCAACTCAACCTTGTACCTGGTCACCTTAAGTGTGATAATGTGAAGAAATGCAACCGGCCTTTTTAATAGACCTTTAAAGACGAACCTATTTGGACATGTTATATTGGCCTTGTTATATCTTCATTGGATTATGGGGTAGCACATCAAGTGGCTTCTTCCAAGAGAGCTGGTGGCCAAAAAAAAAAAAATTATGAATATGAAAACAGCTCATTAAAAAGGGTAAAGCAATTCCACGAGGTCAAGCATAATTGAAACAATTGAATCCCTGTAGCCCCGCACCAAGCATGGCTAATGACAGAGCACAACAAGGTACTACACTATCAACTATTAGTATAATGTGGATCAGGTGACAGCTTAAGACTCACATGTCCAGATGTCGTTTTCATCACCAGCTCCACCAAATCAAAATGAAGAAGTAAACACTCCAGAGATTGAATAAAACATTACAAAGATCCATTTACGCTCAGAAGACAGCTGAACATCACTAAAATACACTGATGGCACATTAGGAGCTTCAGCACTTACATAAACCAGTCACCTAACCCGTAAGATGTGGGACTAAGCGACATTAAAACGAATGGATAAAATGGAAAATTAATCTGAAGTGCATAAAGCCACAAGCGAGGTTTGATAAAAGCATGGAGCAGAAGTAATTGGGGCATATCATGAGATTTTTCATTTTCACTTTGAATCTGGCCCCTTTATTTTTGAGCGATGCTTTCTCTGAGGTGAAGTAACTGACAGAGCTTTCAGGATGTCCCCTCTCATGACAACAAAACCAAGTACGATTTGGGTCAGATGAGGATAATCTGTATATTTCTCTATCTGTTGAGAGGCACCTTGTTTCCTCTGTGCATGACAAGAAAGAGAGGACAATAAAATAAGAGAGAATTGGGTGAGAGTCGGATTAATGAAGGTGAAGACAGAGAGACAAATAAAAGAAGCTGCAAACCTGCAGGCAATGAAGAAGTGATGCTGTCTCTTGTGGTTCAAAATGTCCTTCCATTTCATCTGATATTGAAACAGTAAATGCTAATTTTCCAAACCTGACACAAGCAATTTGTGAATATTGTCTTCCTTGTAATTATTTCTATTTAGAGGGCCAACACTCACATTTGGGAAAAACACTTTTTGCCATCCAACACAGGCAGATGGATCTGTATCGATGTGATCTCGTCCAGCACAGAGATACAGTCGGTACAGGACAATTAGCCTGCATGGCTTAAAGGATGCCTGTGGAGTTTTTGACCTCTACTATTGCTATGGAGCTGTTTATTTATGAGCTGTTCCACGTTTTATGATTTGTAACACACTCTCCTGCAAATGGTTTCACACATTGCCCTGACTGGCAGTAATAAACCAAGAAATACAGTAAAACACCTGGAAGCTATAGTCAAGATGGTTGTAAACAAGGCAGGATTTAGAACAGACACAGTGACTTTTGGTGAGCAGTAAAAAGAAAAGCTGCTCAGCTGCATCAAAAGTGAAAAAACATTAACTGTGAATGTTTGTGTTACGATAATGAGTTGTACCGCAAGAGGTCAAGTGAATGTTTTATAGATTTCCATCGAACAATCAAAACCTTGCTGCGTGCACACCAGTTTCTGATCAAGAAATAACATATCTTAAGCATTTATCTAATCTTAAAACCACAGTCTCTGATTTATAATTCCTCATATGTTAAATAAGAAAGATAAAATGTTTAAACAAAACATCTTTGAAGTTGCTGGAAGAAATATTTCTACAGTTTGTACAGGCATTGGCTCCCTCCCTGGCTCACAAACATGTTAATGCAAAGCCACGCTAAACACATTTTGGACCACTGTGTACTGGATGCACTGAGATGAAATATTGATTGTCGATTCAGGTCAAAACCACCATGTTTCCCAAGCTGTCAGTTGTTGACTGTTCATTGAAACAAAAGTATGTTCACATATGGCTCCAATTGTGCACATGATGTTAAATTCTGAATAAAGTTCTCACACTTTAAACAAGCGTGAATTTGGAGTCGTCTCAAAAAATATTCTGAAGGTTTGAGAACAAATCTGTGAAACCTGTTCCACAAAATGTTAATATTAATTTAACAACTAAAAAAAAGTGCAGTTAACACAAGATGGGATAGAAATGACAAAATCACAGCGGACATGTTTTATTTCAGGAGACACTCCTGCAAAGTGTGGTCTGGTGCTTGCCAGACTCACAGGAGGAATGATAAACAGACATGGGCACTAATTACTGACTGACAGCAGCTGAAACTGCAGCACTGTGCCCGACACTGCTGCCTCACTGTGAGAGAAATACTGCAAATGAAGGGTCAGTCAGCACAATCAAACAAATTGACAGGTTTTTAAATGCCTTTTGGCCCCGTTCAGTCCACTTAACCAGAGCTGGAGCACATCTGAGTGAAATCAGTTAATTTACTGGTCAATGCCACAAAGATAGGGCCTCGGGCAAACCCCACTGACAGCTGTCTTATCTGCAGGAGGAGCACCTGCCCTCGGCCACCTGCAGATGCTGCTCCCAGCTGTCAATAACAATGGTGCCATTGACCCAACCCAATGAGTTACTGCAAAATGGCCTCGGCAATGTGGAAATCCACACACAGAGTCAGACTTGTGTACTATGATGGGATTGCCACCTTTACAGTTTTGCCGACAGCGAATAGACCAGCAAATCAATCGTTGTTGGAGCAACTCCACATCAGCTGTGTGGGTCAGCGGAAGATGGTTAGAGGGCAGATTATCTGGTTTCACAGCCTCCGGCCCAAACTTATCTCTCTCCATTACTGATGTAAGCAGAAAGACAGACATTGATCTCCTCCATGCTTTGAGGCCAAGGGTACTGTGTTGCTCTACTTCTCTCTCCTCTGTTAATTTCGTCATTAGGCCATCTGTCTGGGGATGATAAATACTAGTGTCGATTGAATGGACACCATTAATCTGTTCAGCTTTTGCTGTGCACCTGAAAAGGACTCATGATGGTCAGGAACATGTGGTGAACATGAGCTGTCTTGAAAATCATTTTGCCACAACAAAGTGAAGGTAGATGAGAACTGTGCCAGGCTGCACAATGCAAGTTCCACATAGTGATGTATAGTAATAATAATAATAGTAGTACTGATTGTGGCAGTGGGTGTTGAGAGCTGGGATATGGGGGCAGAAGGAGGCTTGCAATCACAGATTCAGATTGTACAGCTCCCAAAAACCTGCAGAAAGCAACAGGAGGAGCGAAGAGAGAGATGAGAAAGCACCAAACTATGGGAGAGAGAAGATGCTGAGTTAGTAACGAGCATTAATGGGATATGAATGGAGATGGAGAGGGAGAGGAAGAAAGAGGAGCTCAGTGCATCATGGGAAGTCCCCTGGCAGCTGGAGCCAGCCATAAGCTTATCAAAAAGGAAAGTTTTAAGCCTACTCTTAAACCTGGAGATGGCTGTCTCAGATGTCAAAGATGGTTCCACAGAAGTGGAGCCTGACATCTCAAGGCTCTGCCTCGCTCTCAATCCTAGGAGACTCTAGGAACCACAAGTCAGCCTGCCAGGAGTACAGTGTTCTAGTGGGGGAATAGAGTACTATGAGTTCTTTAAGCTTTTACGGTGCCTGACCATTACGGGCTTTGTAGGTGAGGAGGATTTAAAATTCTGGATTTAATGGGGAGCCAGTGCAGTGAAGCTAACACGAGAGAAATATGATCTCTTTTCCTAGTTTCTGTAAGTACTCGTGCTGCAGCATTCTGGATCAGATGGAGAATCTTTAGAGACTTGTTGGGGCAGCCTGATAATAAGGAATTGCAATAATCCAGCCAAGAAATTACAAAAGCATGGACTAGTTTTTCTGCATCCTCCTTCAGACAGGGCGCGCTTGATTTTTACAACGCTGCATAGGTGAAAAAGGCAGTCGTTGAAGTTTGTTTCATGTGGGAGTTTTACAGCCATATCCTGATAAAAAATAACTCCGAGACTCCTTACAGAATCCCATAGCGGGCAAGTTTGGAACATATAGATGCAAACTCCTCTCTTGCCTCAGGAGCAGAATTAGACAGCACACATACAGTCGCACACCTGTTGTGACTGTGCTTCCTCTTTATGGCCAATTGCCCCAGAGAAGCCAATCAATCAGCCCAAAATTAGAGGGTGTGTAAGGTGGAGCTAACTGTGCTGATTATACGTTTGGTGCATGTGACATAGACATATTTGATAAGAATAACCTTCTCTAACACCTCAAAGGAACACCTTATCAGTGTCTATCATTTTGTGAGCGACTAATGGGTAGAGAAGAGGTCAGTTTGGTTACATCAGCAAAAAGAAAAACCCCAAAAAACTCCACCAAAAGAATTGTGTGAGAAATAATGTATACTACACTACTATCAGACTGAAAGCTCAATATCCACGCAGGGGGTTCTCAGCAGTGAAGGAACAGTGCCTCAAGTCACACAGCTCATATACTACCCTATTAAAATTACAGTAATTATACTGCGGGCAGAATTATAAATGTAAATTTGAATGTCTGCGTGTTCATGTGTAGTATAGAGAGGGTGGAGGTGAGGGAGGATGAGAGAGAGAGAGAGAGAGAGAGAGAGAGTGTGTGTGTGAGTGTAGTGTATGTATGTGTGTGATTGTGAGTGGGGCTTGAGGAGAGAGAGCGACAGACCAGAAGGAGAGTGTGCGGAGAGAGCAGATCATTGTTCACACACCTCTCAAGACACTAATCTGTGTTTACATCAGGGAAAAACAACAAGGGAACGCATTAGAGGTAAGAAGATTTATACTCTTTGGAAAACTAGATAATAAGAGTTCTGGACTAAAATCACTGTCATGTATAGCCACTATTTCCTGTAGAAATCAGTCAGTGCCTCAAACATCGTGAGGATCCTGGTGACAGTGTTTTACATGTCTTCATGTAACAAACCAATTCATTAACCTATTATTTTTTGTCATTCACGTTTTTTAAACTTTTTTTTAATGCCAGGTTTATATTATGAGGTTAAAAAACAGATTTCATGTAAAACTAATATAATAAAGTGAACATGTAGTGGCTCATAATACAGCTCAGATCTACACTGTATAAACAGTGATTACAATAACATTCTATTAAACATTTTTTCAATAAATAACTTGATTTATTAATGTTTCTGATCAGGGGCACTTTGCATTATTTGATATTAATGTTACTTTAATATTCAACCATTTGAAAGGAAACCTAAACTACCAAGCTGAGGCTATAATTTAATTTATGTCTTATCCATCACCTTCATTTATCTAAGTGGTGACTTTCTGTTAAAGCAATGCCAAATTCAGCTTAAGTGGATTGTGGGGGAAAAAAGTAATTGACCTAAGACCATTGAAATGTAATCAGAGTGCAAAAACTACAAAACAATGTGAAATAAATGCATCTGTCTTAAAACCCAAATCCAAAAGTTATTTGATTTCATCTGCCTTTCTGAATGCAAATGTACTGGTGACAGATTAAGTCAAAAATCATACAATAGCAAAGTGAATATTCCTTTTTTAACAACGCTTAATATAAATAAATAACTGTAAATATAAAAAAAAACAATCATAGTGGCCAGAAAAGCACAACATATTGGAGTCCTAATTTTGAGTCATGAAAGGTGCAGCATGAACAGAACAGAGAAACAGGGATGTTCTGTGTTACCAGTGCACTAAACAAAGGATCAGAAAAATGTCTGCGTTGTTATTAAGGTGAAAGCTAAAATTTCTCAAGAATCTCTATTCAGAGTTTTTTAAATTACTGCAGACTACATGTAGTTAAAAGTTAATTAAAGCACAGCAAGCAGGACTACGCATTCATGCACTTCACGTACTTAAACCGATTTCGCCCCAAAATGTAATGCCATTTTTGACTCTCATAGGAAGCAGTGCCATGTGGCCGTCAGTGCAAAAGCTGAAGCAGGATGTTATTGTGGTCTGTTGACTTTTCTAAAGGCAGATGCATGTGATTTGGGCTTGTGATTTGGATTATTCATGACATCATTCCCGAGAAAAAGGAAAGCACAGAGATGTCTGCACTCTGGGGACGATGATAGTGACAGATGGCAGCAGCTTCTGGGCAAGGCGATGGATGTTTTTCTTAGACATAAGGAGTGTTACCTGTTGTAGGCTGGATATGCATTTTTGTGTCAGAGTGAAAGCTCCTCTACAGTCACTGGATCAACATACTCTTTGTACCGAGCTGTTCACTGTAGGGAGGACTTAAACGGACAGAGCTGACATGAAAGTCTTGCATTTTAGTCTGTGCTGTAGCTAGTTGCCTTCAATCATTACATTCATGAGTTTCCCCATGGGGATAAAATCCAATCTACCACCTAACCGCAGAGATTTTCATTGGTGGCCAACAGGCGATTAAATGCAACAGTTTCAAATCCCTTCCATTCACTAGTTTTAAGATGATACATGATAGGAATTTGTTTCACTCATTTTAGGTGAAAACATGCCGTAACTCTCAGGTGGACATGTCAATTATCTAACTTCAGAAGCATCAAAAGACATGCTTCTAAAGACAACTGTCTGAAAATAGAGCATGATCATTTATTACTTGGCATTTTCTGTACAGAAGACAGTTAAGATAAAGTGATTAGTGAGTATTTAGTATGTAAATATTAAAATAAAAATAATCTAGAGTTACTGAGACTGTGGAAATAGGTTTCTGGAATGAAAAGTGGAATGTTCATGTGGAAGACAAGATGCGTCATCCATATATGCATCACATCCACTGAAGATCCTGTACTGAAACATTCATTAAAGTGGTGGATCTATATTTATAAAGCATACTATATCATTCCTTGGAATGCCCTGGTCAGAATACTAACAAGTTGTTGCTTCCTATAGCTCAATCCTGAGTGTGCACATAACAATTGGCCTGATGGAGATTGGGTATGGAATTCCTATTGACAAGAGAACTCATTTATGGCACAGTAGTGGCTGCACTCTGAAGCCACAGGGGAATTGTTATGCAGTTTGTTTTAATGCAGTGGACGTGGTGTTGCAATACACTACAAACATGCTTTACCAGAGATTGAGTTTCAAGCTCAATTATTGACAAGACTGACAGTCAACAGACACAAGATGCATCCTGATGGAATACATAACACAGAAACTCTGTGCCAGAGACAAAAAAGACCTCTGACTGATGTATGTAAATGTATGGTAAAATCTTTGTTGTGTTTTCCTGCTCCTCATCAACAGTCACTCATGTTCCCGGCAGAAAAGCCTTTTTCTGTCTCATTTCTCATTATCTAGCTCTGACTTGGTAAAATGTAAATATCATTACATCATTACCTCCAAATTTATATTCAGCTGATGGACTGGTTCTTATTTCAATATGTCAACTCAAGAATGATATTCAAACACTTAGCAATAAATACTTCTTTTTTTTTTTGAATCACTGCATCATGTTGAAATGTTCAGAATGCAAATCTGCTGTTGCATCTTACAGAAATCCTGCAACATCCCTTTTTAAATCCTTCCCAGAAGGTCTTCTGTAAAGCCTAATCAAATTTCCTTTATGTAATGAACTTACAACCTAATAAAATATAAAAAAATCCTTTACATGCAAACAGTCATTAATTTATGGAATTATCACCATGACTGATGTTATTAACTTTCATCTTGACCAAGTTCCCATAAAGCCCTTCACCCAGGAATATAATTATTATTATTATCAATATTACTTTCGCTCGACGGTAGCATCAAAGGCCTCCAAAGATTTCACATATAATGAGTCCCTGCTTTCTGATGTGTGTTCCTTTGAACAGCAGGTACAGTACTTTTAGAGGACATACTGCTGGCAGTGAGAATCTGCTGATCTGTCCCTGCACCTGTAATGCTCAAGCAGTGGCCTAAAGGTTATAGACAGGTTCCCAGTTTGATCCCCACACTGACAGAATGAATCTGGTCCAGGTAGTGAAAGTGCAGTGCTAGCACTCCATTATTAATGTTGAGGTGCCTATGAAGGAATACAGGTAGTTAGACATTTTCAGAAAATTGTCTTATTTCTTGCTGAGATTTAGATGAGAAGATTGATACCACTCAGCAAAGGATGAACTAAACAAACAAGTTAAAAAATGTTATGCTAAATTAAGCTAACTGGCTGCTGGCTGTAGCTTCATATTTTCCGTACAGGCGTGAGATTGGTATAGATATTCACAGCAAGACATCAAATTAACATATTCCCCTAAATATTAAATCATTCTATATAAATCAATACGCAGCTGCTTAGGCGCCAACAAAGCTGACTGGTTGAATTTGGCAACTTTCCAGTGTTAATGTGTGTTCAGTGAATCTGCCCTAAATAAGTAGCCTAATGAACATAGAGGAGAATTTGGCTCCCTACAGGATGTGACACAGGGTACATAATACTATTACATCTACCATCCTGGGCCACTTAAATCTAGTGAATCGGTGCAGTGAGTACATACAGTGCAGCTAATAGAATAGATCTCTCCACTGAGAAATAAACTCCGAGCAGCACCCCTGCCATTCATTATGTATTGAGTCACAAAAGGAACGGAACACCCACCACTGTTAATGACACTACCGTGCTGCACCCACTGAGCTTCAAAGGGGGCAATGTAAAGAGAATAATAATAAGAATATCACACAAGACATTTTATTGTCTTTTATAATGGGTAAATGTGGAAATTACTGTAAAGTGCTTTGAGTGGTCAATAAGATGAGAAAATCGTTATATAAGTGCAGGTCCATTTAATATGTACTTAAAAACTGCAATGTCCAACTGCCCTATAAATATATACTATTTATTAGTGTTCTATTTTCAAACCTGAATTTTTTGGCCAGTTGAAGGTGGTTCAACCAGCTGTTACACATAGAGTGACATTTGCATTCATTTGAGTTCTTGTTTCAGGTGAATGCACAGTAAGTCAAATTTAATCTCCTTTCTACTCTATTGAGGTCTCCACCTACTCCAGGGAAATATATCAAGCTCTTGATCTGCTAAATGCTCCACTGTGTTCACCAGCTAATCTCTAACTTTGTCCGTCTGTCTTTTGCTGCTGGACAGGTAGCATGCAGTAGGTTTATCAGAGCTTTCTCGCTGAAAACAGCTGCCTGCTGAAGCCAAACATTCTCTCTTATGATGTTACTTCGCAAGTCAGTTTCAAGAAGATTCTGCATGTTTGAGTTCATTTAAGGAAAGCTTCTGAAGATTTTGAGCTCTACTACAGGGGCAGGAAACAGATGGCAATTCAAGCTCTTTCAATCACTCTGTCTTCTGTCAGTAGTGAATTCAAAACTCATTGGCAGAAACAGCAGTCATAGCTAATCTAATTCAGTTTGGGGGAATTGGTCAGGAAGAGATGAATGTCAAAATGTAAAACAACTCCTTCCTCATTTGTTGATGGCACACATTTGCAGTGATCAACAAAACTTTGATTCCTATTTATTTCAACTATAACTGGAAACCAGTTTTGTATGAATGTCATATTCTTGTGTGAGTCTGCTCAAAACTCTTGCTCTAAAACAGCGTTTAATGCAGATGACTGTTTAATCTTTTTTTTCTTTTTCTTTTTCTTTTTCGTCCTCAGAGAGCGAGTCTACTGTGACTACTTCAGCAGGATGTCAACTTTAAACTGCTCCTCTGATCCAATGGGTGAAAAAGGTACCAACCTGACGCCTGGCATTAACAGAAACTACAGCGATCTGGGTGGTGCATGTTTGACGGAGGACAAGTACCTGGAAATACATCTGGGTCCTCCTCGATCACCTGTGTTCTTCCCCGTCTGCCTCGTCTACCTGATCATCTTTTTGGTAGGCGTGGTGGGGAACGTGCTGACGTGTACCGTCATTGCACGCAACAAAGTGATGTGGACACCGACAAACTACTACCTGTTCAGCCTGGCGGTGTCAGACCTGCTGGTGCTGCTGCTCGGCATGCCGCTGGAGCTGTACGAGCTATGGCAGAACTACCCTTTTCTACTGGGGAAGGGAGGTTGCTACTTTAAAACCTTCCTATTTGAGACGGTATGCTTGGCGTCCATCCTAAACGTGACAGCGCTGAGTGTGGAGCGTTACATTGCTGTGGTGCACCCACTGCGAGCAAAGTACGTTGTGACACGCACCCATGCCAAACGGGTCATCCTTACGGTGTGGGGTCTGTCGGTGCTGTGTGCCATTCCCAACACAAGTCTGCATGGGATCAGCATCGCTCACTGTCCCTTCACCTGCCCTGAAGGGAGCATAAATGTGGTGATCCCTAACTCGGCAACCTGTACAGTGGTGAAACCACGCTGGATGTACAATCTGACCATCCAGGTGACCACTTTGCTATTTTTCATTCTGCCCATGCTCACCATCAGTGCTCTCTACATGCTCATCGGGCTGCAGCTGAAGCGCGAAAAGCTGCATCAGGCACTGGAGGCGAAGTCTGGCATTGGACAGGACAGCTTCTGCAGCGTCCGTACGCAGCAGCAGAAAGCGCGTCGCCGCCAGGTCACTAAAATGTTGTGTGAGTATCAAACCCTGCTGATATGTCAAAGCCATAGTTTTGTAGGTAATGTGTAATGATTGTGCTTGGAAAAAAAAAAAGAAAAGCTTTTTGGGCCAGTGTGCATCACCTGGCTGTGCTACTCAATATGGCTACTGGCCAAAATCACCTCACCTTAAATCACCTTCTTAAAGACACCACCCCACAATCTACCTAGCACAAACTAAGTGAAACACTGGCTCCCATTTATTTTCTATGCGATGCAGAAAATTCCTCTAAATGAAGTGGGTGGGTTGACCAGCAGCAAGAAACAAAAATTTGCCAAGAGCAAATTCAAATAAATGTGTTGCTGATCATTTTGTTGAGGGAAAATGAATGGTGAACAATTTTGATAGTTCATTAGTATTTCCAAGTAATTTATCAAGCACAAATGCCAAATAGTCTCTGGTTACATCTTCTTAAATGTAAGGATTTCCGTTTGTGCTATTGAACATCTATTGGTCTGAACAGTTTGTTGGTGGGACTAAAGCAATTTGAAAACATCACATTGTGCTCACAGAATGGGATTTCTTTCACTTTTTTCACATTTGTAGAAAAGATTCATCATAAAAATATATATATAATCATTAGTGGCAACCCTAAATAAATCAACTGTGGCCTAGGAGGAATGGAAAATCAGAAATTAGTCACACCTGACACCTGTTGTTTATCTGTCTATTTACTATAAACAAATGTAAAATTCATTGTATTACTGCTGCTATTTCACTCCTGAAATGAGACAACAATCGGATGCAACTGTATGATTGAGTTTTCAAATTCTCTTGATTTGTTTCTTTGAAACTGTGTCTAATGTTGATAAAAGCAGGATCCATGCAGCGTTACATTTCCCCCAGACATGACTGAGGCTCATGAACATAAATAAATATTGATGCTGTCATTATTAAAGGTGACATCAACCATGCAGATGTTATTATGGTTTGTCACAGTCTGTCATATAGGCTTAATGCCCGCGTGTGCTTTTGTATCACTCAGAGGCTAAGGTGAAAGGAAGGTAGACGTGAATATCCTTCATGGTGCTTAAGCATGAGTTGTGTGCAGGTATTAATCTATACCTTATCTTGACATTATCCTATGACATTGATTTACATGCTCTCAGATGCTTGGCTTCACAGGCACAGATGTTGAGACACAGTTGAACCCCCCTGAACCCCCCGTACAGGATACAGTTTGGTCTGTGAAGATTTACTGTAAAATACTGTAGAATAACATATGTAACAAATTTTCCAAAATAATAACTTGTTTACTATATAATATCACAGAATATGGTACATCTCTATATTAATATTCAAAGCCAAGGCACATATAGTGTTCCATTAGATATGTTGATGTACAGTATATGTGACTCTACAAAGCAACTGTTTTACCTCTAACCACAGACAGGAAGACATCTCACAAGCTGAGTTTTATATACAGATGGTTACATAAATCGTCACCTCTTGAAGCTTTGGAGCAGTGTTACAGATATACAGTAAATTCACCATGCCATATTTGTTACCTCAAGTCTGTGAAAACTGATTTCAGTGAGTAGTTCAATAGATTTTCCACATGTCCAAAACAGCTGCCGTAATTGTTCAGGTTTAAAACTGGAAGACAAGATGAATCTCAGTGTGTGGTGCATTTGTCCAGTCAGGTGTAGGGCAGGGATCATGTTTAAGGGGATAAGTCATGTACTGTAAGACAATATAGCCTTGATAGCCCTATTCTACATAATTGCATGAATTATTGTTGAGTACTTATAACAGTACCACAAAAATGGCAAAGCTATAAGAAAACGTTAATGCTACTTTGGCTGTGGAACTTTGAAAGAGCTTGCAGGGAGCAGTACACAGCCCTTCATTGCAGTCTCTTACTAAAATCCGTTGTAAATTCAGTCATTTTTGGGCACAGTTTTTCCATTAAAGAACTCTGAGAGACAGAGTAATGTCTCCCTCAAATAAAATGCGCATTTAAGTATCAAAGCAGTGTGAGAGTTGGAAATGTAGGCTGGCATTTTGAAAAATTCCCCCCTTCGATCTTTATGCATAGTTTTTGTTCTGCTCTTGGTTTCTGATGTTGTGTTGTGTCATATCCCACAGTCAGGCTTTTGCATGAGGACCACTCAAACAACAAGTGTCAGGGACGAACTGGGACCCATACGATGATATGAACAAGGACCTCAAAGGAGTATTTTTCAATTATGAGCCTAAAAATGTGTTAAACACTTAGGTACAAAACCAAATCAGCAGCTGTGAGCCCAGTACAAAGATCCTCTGCACACACAGCCCCCAGAGGGACAATTTAATTGAGAGCAGAGAGAGCATGTTGAGAACATTAATCAATGTACTGCTATTAAAATGCCCTCTAACTGTGTCTCTCATTGTCTTTTCCTCTCTCTTGTTGTTCTTTCCAGTCGTTTTAGTGGTGGTTTTCGGGATCTGCTGGGCCCCGTTCCACACTGACCGACTCATGTGGAGTTTTATCAGTGACTGGAGTGTCTACCATCTGGAAATCTTTGAGTACGTGCACATCATCTCTGGAGTGTTTTTCTACCTCAGCTCAGCAGTCAACCCAATCCTGTACAACCTCATGTCCACACGCTTTCGAGAAATGTTCAAGGAGGTCATGTGCCATCGGCCACATCACATCGCTCCTAGAAAATACTCGCTCAGCGTCACTCGGGTGACGCTCCGCAGCACCCTGAGTGATGCGCCAGTCAGCAATGGAACCGCTGTCGTCGAAGGCGAGGCAGAGGATGGAGAAGTGAGGGTGAAAGATGAGACAACTTTTTCAACTTAAGGGGTTTGTCAAGGACGTATTGTTGGCAGGGTGGCATGGTGTTTAGAAAGACTGTCCTGTTTTAAGTCACTGCATCCATCAGCTGTCATTAACATCCACTTACAACAGGTGCATCTGTTAAATACCTAAAATAGTCTGAGCGGAGGAACTGCAGGGGGAAAAAAAGCACACTCTTCCGCTGAAACTGTCAGACTGCAGTGTTAGTGTTACTATTCAGCTTTTGAAAACTTTATCTGTAACTCAGCAAATCACATACTGAAGTCAAACTCCAAATGTCTTGCAGTGGCATGTTTCAAACAAGCCTGAGCAGACATGAATTCATGGCATTCTCAAGCCATAGGAAAAAAGTGCAGGAAAGTAGACTTCAGTTTGCCAGCATGAATGGCAATTAATATTCATTGTACAAAAACCATTTAAATGAAAACATATTCTTTGTAAGCACTTTATTCCATTTAGGAAAACACTCTAAATTTAAATGATGATGATGATACAGTCTACAAAAATCCTGCTATTCACAAATTGAGACGAACCAGGAGAACTGATGAATACAAAAGTTGATCCAAGCCAGAGCGAGGCTGAAAACTTATATTGTTGGTTGTGTACAGTAAGAAAATGTGGAACTCAGTGGCAGGGTCTTAACAAAAGCATCTGTATTTGTATATTAACACACAGGCGAGGCACAAGCTACAGAGGCAGTGTCAAGACATTAAAAATGGACCAATGTGTATAAAAGTTATGATGTATTTAAGATGATGGAAAATTGAATATCCTGTTATAAATGTCTGTCATGTAAGGGGTAAACTACACTGTATTTAGAGTAAATATTCATATCAGATTATAAATTCTATATATGATCAGAAATTGCTCTGTTCTCATGACAAAAATGCTTGTCAGCCCTGTGTACTGTTTATAATAGTGTTTAAGTGGTATTCTTGAGTGTGTAATTTCTGCTAAATATCTATTGCTTTTTGTAGTTAAACAGTCTAGAAGTGTGTTGTACTTAATGCTGTTATCCACAGGTATAATAAATAATAGCAGTTTAACTGCACATCCTTTAGCTGATTATTATTATTAGTAGTAGTATTTGGTTGAGTTGTTGATGTTAAAATATCTGTTATAGCCAATGATGAGCATTGCTTTCAAATGCTTTCTAGTGATTATCAGACCTTTCATATGGCACATGTGGCAAAACTGAATTTATATGGGAGGTAAGTAAGTACCATAAAAATTATTTGCAAAAAGGTTTGTCCTGCTGTCCAGTGTCTTATAATTTAGATCAAGCATCCCCTACAGTCAGTACTGTACTGTAGATCACAACCCACAATAGATGATGGTAATGGATGTCACAAATGACATAGTGATTATTTTGAGTCTTACAAGAGGATTATCCCTTAAAGGTAAATCAAGAGGAAATGTACTGAAACCAACCACAAAACCCCAAAAAAAACCTTATACCATTGGAAACATGAACACACATGACAATAGCAGTGATAACTGTGACTACACAATGGTGAGCAGGTCACCAAACAACATTAACCTGTATACAGATGCCCCCCCATTTTTGTGCACAAGCTTGACAATAATGTAACCAAAATAAAAAACTGTTCTGAAATCCTTTTGACTACAGTCACAACACTGGTATTCTTTGAAAGGTAACTCTCTACAACCAAAAACTCAGAATGAGTAGAGCAAGAAATAAGAAAAAGAAAAAAAGTCATAGTTACAGAGGCACAAACATATGAGAAAGTGTTTTGCCTGGCCTACTTCTTTTGGCATAAAAAGGGAATATAATGCCTGTAGTTGCACCTTTTGAATAGAAAACACTTTGGAGCTATAGCCACAAGTCTGAACCAATTCTACGTCAACAACTGCAGCAGTGATATGGATGACCCTAAAATACTTTGCACAGTCTGATAGAATCAGGAGACTTACAGCTTTCAAACGATGTATAATTTACCAAGGTTGTGTGAAGACTGAAACCGGTACAGACCAAAACACACACTTAAAGTAGCACTAACAAGGCCGAAGTGTCCTACAGGTGGGATGCTGCATTTTAAAAGGTAAAAAAAAAAATTGATTTCAGGGTGACGTCAATATCCACAGCACACTGCGTGGAAGTCTGGCCTGTCATGGTCAGATATTCAGAGTTCTCAACCAAAATGTTGGAGAGAGAGTCGGGACAAACATATTACTTCACATACAATATTTTAGATTCCAAAACCGATTTTTTTTTTGTCACATTAGTTGAACTGATGGTGATTTATTTACAGTATGTGTCATTATCCCTCAGTTCATGTTGTTTGTTAAGCCGGACTTCTAGCTGTGTTTAAACACCCCCAAATCTCTGCAATTAAGTCAGCGAGTAAAATGTTACAGTGACCCATAGGACGACCGCAGCTAAACAAATAACGTTTTAAAAGACTGGCAGTTTCCTTTAAGTCAGCTGCCTGCTATTTTTGTTTAACAAGTCAATATAATTGGATGCCATGACAAGATAATTGGAAACATCCACCATACCTGGCTTTGCTATCCAAAACCATTCATGTAGAAGGGTCAGAAGTCCACTGAAGCTGTTTCTCACTTGTGACATGTATTCCTATAAGTACTAACCGAGGATGCCCCTTCTTTGGGGGAAGATTCACAATGGTAATAGCTTTTGAAGGCATTTAAAAGCTATCAGATCTCTCAGAGCTGACAACATCAGCAGTGCAGGGTAATTTTAGCCGCTCTTAATTGCCCATCTGTACTTCAGGCAGAATGTTTGGATGCACCTTTCTTTCTCTCAAGCCCACTATCAGACCACAGGCATTATAACCATCAGTATGTACTATTGGCCACAAGGGGCTCTTGAACAACTGCAATTTTCATGTGTAACTCCTTTGTCTTCGTGTGCTTGATTTTCTGTCCTAACAGCTGGGAAATTTTATTCAACTGGGGTCCAAGGTAAAAATCTGTACTCTTAGAAGTGAAATAAGAAAATACTCTGAATAACAAGTGTGAATATCCACATTTTTAAAAAAAGATCTTCTTATTGCAGCATAAGTATTTAATTTTTATTAAGCTCCATAATAAATATCCTTTTTCTGCATATAGTAAGAAAAACATTTTGACACTATATTGTGATCTGGTAGCACACTACACAACAAGTATGTATTTGTGAAAAATAGCATTTTTAGGATGAAAAAAAAATCACAAAATTATGGTCCACTAAGCTTCATAAAGAATATTGGTATCTATCCACTAGTCACATTCATTAATCGCTGCATGAAAGAATCATAGAAGTGTTAATTGCAGACATTATTGTGCTAAATAGCTCTTGTCGGTCAGATGCCTCATGAAAGAGCCATAATGATAATCTCTTTGCCTGAGATCAAACTATAGGCTGTAAAGTGCCATGTCTATTGACACTAAACCTGACATGTATTTGTCCACTGTTGTTTGCCAAAGCAGTGGTGAAAAAAAATCTGTAATGACAAAGGAATGATGTAAATCAAGGTGAAGCACAGTGAATCACATAATAAATGCCTGCAGCAATGCCCTGGGCTCTATAGTGACTCTGGCAGCAGATGGACAATAAACACTCTGTGGAAACACAGAAGACTACTCCAGTCCCATTTCATGCTATACTCAATGCCAGAGCTTCTTTGATTGCACAGTGAACTGCAGAGAGCATGAACCTGCATGATTAGAGGAGGCATCTTCAGGAACCCAGTGTAGATAAATCATGTCTGGTTCCTAGATAGCAACTGACAATTTATCTCAAACTGCATTTACAGTTTGGTGCAACCACGTTTGCCTTGTCTTGTTTTGTAGCTGCTATTCCTAAAGAGAATGAACATAGGAATAAACATGAAGCCTACCCAGGACTTGTAAATAAGTAGCAGTAATATGGCTGGTATGCAAAACCAACCCTGATCACAAAATAACCAGACACCAAAAATTGAATAAAATATTACAAGCTGTCTGAGGGTTAGCTGGTGCACTAAAACTCAACACTTACTGAATGTAAATGTGAACTTTATTTGTGGACTGAACCATGTCATAATACATAGAGTGACATACAGTATATGAAGTGCTGAGTGCCATAGCATCAACTCAAGGCTGGGCTTCAAGGTAATTAAATGCCAGTGATATAACAAATGCCAAGATCTTGACCTCGTAATCCTTCACTCTGAGTACTTTTTCTGGGCAGTAACTGCATTAGAAATTCATGCAAGGTGTAGCTCAGGAGTCTCCTACTTTAGATCTTTCTGGGTTTCTAACAAAAACTAATTTTATTTGATAATATAATGTTTGATATTCAGAGTCTTATGACTTTGAATTACTCAGCATTAGCATTTCTAATATTATACTGACATGAATTCCCCAGCAGAAGATCATTAAACTCATACCAGGATATGGTCACATTTTTCATAGTTTGATGACAGCCAACATTTCTCTCTCTGACTCTACAGATTAGAACAACCAAATTATCATTGAAATATTTGGCCTATAGTATTATGTAAATATGCAATATCAAAACACACTACATGAACATATGCATACACTTAAAATGAATCAGTGTTTTCAAATACATATAGCACATTTAGGTGAATTGAAAGTACATACTATTAAACCTACAGCGTGCACTGAGGCAAAGACGTGTCTGTGCTAGTGAAAAACATTCAAGCTTGACCAAAAAATGCATGCTTATCCTAAAGCTTTGACTCCACAGGTGCATGCTGTGCACAGTCGGTTAGCTAACTACATCTGTCAGCTGTACAGATGGTACACTTGCTCTATAGAGCAAAGACAGACTGCAAAAACACCCCAATAATCAAATTCGCATGGCATGAGCATGCCTGCAGATGTGATGAACTCAAGAATCGGACAGTTTGCTGATCTGCAAGTGCATGGAACTTAAGATATTTGGTTTTGGCTACAGTCAAGATGCAAGAAATCAAAATTTATTTGAATGTTGTAACGTTAGATCACAAGTCGCTACTCAGCTAATTCTTCGCTCTGATTTTCCTCACCACTAAAAAATGTGTCAGCTATTAAGTGGTTAGAATGCTAAAAAGATGGCTATCTTAAATGAAGCTAAAACAGCAGTGGATTTCTTTATTCAACAAACATGATTAAAATGCTATCTCCAGTCATCAATGACCAGCACTCGTCTAAGCACCTTGAAAGTTGTAGACTTGAAAACAAAACAAAATACTTAAAAACAGGCCTGTTCCTCACTCTTACCATATAACTTTCAGTCTGATCTGATTCCTCATGAGGAACAAAATATTCACATTCAAGGATATCATTATCTCTGATATCCTGCAAATAAATGTCCACAAATCTGCTTAGAAAAAGAGAAAAGATGCCTCATCTTGTTTTGCAGCTACAGACTGTTTGTTGTCTAATTCTAGAGGTGAAACTGTCCTAATGCAAAAAACCACCAATGCAAAGACAATGACCCTAACCAAGTACTCATGTTGTTACCATATTAATGAAGGTGCAGTACGCTTGCTGCTCGTACGCTTGTCCCAACCATTGATCATGTCCAATGGTTGGGACAAGCGACCTATATGGTTGTTTAAGTTGAAGAACTTGTTGCTATGCATACATTGCAAAAAGGAAATGCTTTTTACACAGTGGACCTGACGTGAGTATTGCCTGACTGCTATTGCGGTCAGCTTCACCACCACTCATTTTTCTTTCTTTAAATGTTCAGACTGAACTGAGTAGCAAATGTCCCACATGTGGTTGGCGCAGCTGTATATTTTGGACTAAAATGGTTTATTTGTGAGTAAATAATCTAAAATAATTTTCTTTTCCAAATACCGCTATTCTAAATCTGGGTGGACCAGGTTTTATGACTCAACAATAAAACATTTTTTTAACACTTCTCATTAGAGTATTCTAATAAGTAGTATTAAAAAGAGTAGTCCATTTACTATAGAAATGGTCATGCTAAATAAAACTCAGGGGCTCTCCCCCAAAAAGTTTCAGTTGGACATGAACCTAGGCTCCTGCGGTAAGGACTGAGCCTTCATGATATGCGTTCTACCAGCTGAGCCACCGGAGTGCCCCCTCCTCCGAATAGTTAATCTCTAATTTGAGTCTAATTCGAATGAAAACATTGTCAATTTATTGCTCTGTTTTGGAAATTCACTTCAATTTAAAGAAATAGTTCAACACTCAAGAAAATATGCTTAATTGCTGTCTAGCGGAGATTAGTGAGGATATTTCTGGCTGGCACTGATACTGGAGTATCTGCTTTTTGCCTGGCAACTGCTCAGAGCCAAGAAGTAGCCCAGCACATAATCCCCTGCAAAATGGCAAATATGTGGAATTTTCCTTATATAAACCAAGGACACTTACCAAAGGAAACAATGGGATAGTATCAACCGCTTGTAAGTTTGTTTGGAACAAGTTTAACCCATGCTTGGGTTAGATTCACCAGTTAATTGCTAAAATATTATATGCAAAACTGTGCAAAACTGCTGGCATATGACCCCTATAAACCTACGCTATTTATAACTAGTATTGTACACTATCTAAAGGCGTTTGTAAAAGTAGTAAGAAATAAGCAGTATATTTTCACATTATCAGTACATAAGGTATACACACGTATTATCAGACAACAAACATCTTGAATAGTGCACCACTGAAATACTCCTCTTACAAAAATCAGCCAGTGATCACCTCACAGCCAGCTTTCCCCAGCAGGGGGATGAAGATGGGAAAATAAGGGCTCATCAATGCACAGACACAACCCTCAACAACAGCAGTCTATCAGTAGATTTTGAACATACAGTCTTCGCTTGGGCCCATCTAGAAGAACATAACATAACATAACATAACATAACATAACATAACATAACATAACATAACATAACAAAAACTCTGAGGTGAAATTATGTTGTCACATAGGAAGAATATTAACCTCAGTTTGAAGCCTGCTGATCTTGTTTGAATTCTCAATTGAAAACAAGGTGAACAATATTGCCATTATGTATATTTTTGAGCATTGTCTGCTCCTGTTTTTCATGAGCCATGTATCTGCCAACAATATCTTCAGCTAAATATGTACTAAGATAGCAACTATAGTAGATGAGAGTAATCAAGAATAAAACATAAAGGTGAGGGCGACTCGACTCTATCGACTGAAGCTAAGGTGCCACAATAATGTGGGGCGCATGGGGTCACAAAACAGTAGAGAACTCTTTGAATCAGGAAATTAATCAATTTTGTCCTGTTCTACTTTCATCAGTTCATTGTCAAGGTGACAACTTCACAGTGTGTGTGTTCTGTCAAAATGTCCACGGCAAGGCCATTGAAACCACATCTAGACAGAGGCTCAAATGCATAATTCATGAATAAACCATCAGCTCAAATAATGGGAATCATAATCACAACCCTATGTTTTTATGATAGAGTAATGCAGAAAAATTATGAAAGAATAAAACTTGTTAGAATGAACTTGTTTTGTTCATGCGATTATACAAAGATCATAGATATGCAGATTTTGAATCACAGTTGACATAAAAGTAATATTTAATGATGCCTTTGACTTCTTTTTGACTTGACTTGAGTTGATGATTATTTACATTTAGCGAAACTAGTTTCTTGTTTAATTACATCATCCCAACAAAATCTGTGAAGCAGTAGAAGGAATACTAGTTTTCCCTCTGCTAATATACACACCGGCTTCAAGAAATTCAGATACAACAGAAAGATGGACTTCAAAATAAGATGGCATTATTAGAACGAGTACAGCACATATTGATCATAAATTAGCTGCGTGTTTTCAATATGTTGTGAAACAGAGAAATGGCAGCAAAACAACTCTGAAAATGCTGCTGCTAAAAAGCAGACTGCTTGAAGACGACTTGAAGCTTGAAGCAGTCGAATAAAGTGGACATATCAGGCAAGAGTCTTGCAGTGTGGGCACAACAAGTATGAGTCACTAGTGTAGTCATGAAGGAGTGATTCCTCAATAGCTTGACATGCACTTACAGAGCCAAGTGTGCTTTCTAGAGAGCATGGCCACATCCGAGGTGCTATCAGGACCAGATGCACCAGATTTCTTTGATGTGGTAGGTGATGGTTTTGTGTCTGTTTGACTGAGATGCCACATAGACTTGAACAATGTGGATCTCTCTTGGTCTCTATAATTACTGAAAGTTGATAGAAAAAAAGCTCTATAAAGATGATCTTAGATTACTGTTTCCTGCTGACAAAAAAATTGATATTTACCATTTACTGACCTCAACTGTAGCTTGTTTATTGATGCGCAGCAATATAATGAAGAAAAACCAGAACATCAACCAACTCAGGACCCAGGAATGCAAGGTACTGCAAGATCACCAGCACCTCTTTTCATTTAACGTCTTTACAACAACAGCTCTCTCCTACTGACAATCATCTGATGACGTTGCTATAGAAACCAGACAATGAACTCAAAGGCGAAGGTAAACGTGCTATCCCCAGCATCCTCCACAGGTCAAGGCATAGCAGCAAATCAAAATTGTCTAATTGTTCTCTGACATGATGCTTGACTGAGAAAATAATACATGAGCTGGTGTATAATCCAACAGAAGGAGAGACATGCTCCCATGCAAAAGCTTTCTAACTAAGCTGGTCTGCTGGTTTTAATTCACATGCCATGACTGGCACACAGGAAACAGCTAAATAGTGATATACAATGAGTAATGGCTCACTGTCCTCAACAAGTAAAAGGTTGCATGGCAATTCATGGAATGACTTCCCTGGAATTTGTTTAAATCTAACATAACCAATTCTAGATTGGTTGCCTTTTGTTGAAGAATGATTTGCATAACTGCTAATGTCCATTAGGTGACAAATTTAAATAAATAAAAAACACATTCAGTTTTATTCAGCTTACACTTGCACTGTGCTCAAAATTAATATCTGATAAATTTTGTGGCAGATAATTAAACAATCACCAACTAGTTCCATTCTGCAAGGGATTAAATAACGCAGCTCACATCAGCAAGCGAAAAATGACAATCGAATGCTGTGAGAAAGTAACAAGCATTTACTGAGAACTCCAACTGAGAAAATGTATTCATCTAAATTAAGATATGTTAATTAAATATGATGGTAAACAAGAACATGAAGGGGAGGGAAAAACAAATACACGACAACCACTTCAGTACCGGTTTGGCAAAATCAGAACATACTGGATCACCGATGACTGAGTTGCTTTCACATTTAAGCCAGATGTTTACTTGTGCATTAAGGACTTGTGGTTACTACAAGTTGGCACCGCAGTGGCTACATTACCAGACTAAAACTAACCCTAAACTGCACTGCACTGCACTTCTTGCTGCAATTTCCATTTTCTAAGAAAAGCTGAATGAATGTGAACACATTAACTACAAATGATTGCACCACAAAGATAAATCTTCCCATCGTCACTCTTTACAATGGAGTGAATAGCAGGTTGTAAACACAATTACTTTGTGGTATGTAATTAAACCATTGTTTGGCTTGATAATGTACTCATGTATCCATGTCGTGTTGCAATGGTGCTATCACTAGGTGAAATCTTAAAGTCATTCCTACAGCAGAGGCATCTATGAGAGTGCACACCACAATAGAGCATAATTTCACCTTGAGGCTTTGAGCATCAGTTAGTGACAGGCAATAAGAGTAATTTTTCTCCTCATAGAAATCAGTTCTATGAAGAAAAAAAAATCTGTTTTATGTTGCTGGGAAATAAAAGTGCTTCATAAGGACTAAAAAGAGAACACCCAAACTGCAACCAATTACGATTTTTCACCTATTAAGCATCCCTAATTATACTAACCACCAGTTCTTAATGGCCAGCCTGGAAATGATGCTAAGCACTGCATTGGCCGCATTCATGCAAATCCTGCAGTCCGGTAATTAGAACTGATTTATAAATATATCTAATAATAGGGAGTTTGATTATCATTGCATGGTTCTGAGCAATGGAAAAGGAGACATAGACATTGCTATGCTAATTACATGTATCCTATTTAAACCATACTTTTTACAAGACATGACAGAGTATGAAAAAAGAGATTTCCACTGGATAGGTGGACATGTCTCTCTCTCCCCTCAAAATCCTACTTTAGTTCTCGCTACTTTTACGGTTTCATTTTCATAATTTATAAAAACATTTCTTAACTGTGCCGTCCTGTTGTTCAGCTTCAAAATCCAGATGAGAGAAGTTCCATGTTGTAATAATAAATATTTTGATGTGCACAGTTGCCTTAATTAAATCAGTGCACTAAGCTTTATGAAGAGCAGCGAGCAATTAGAGGAAATTTTTTGCCTTGGGTTGTGCCTCTTAGGCTGATTACAAACGGCAACCGATTGGTGGAGATTTTTTGGGGGTGGCACACTTTCTGACCTGCATTCACTACTAAGTGTCAATAAAACTACACATAAATCCACTCCATCTTTTTGGACAGGGCAAAAAATGATAAAATGTAAATTTTGATGAACAGCTGACAATGTGTATTTATAATATTTACCTAAAACGCACTATAACTGAATAACAATCAAGGCAATAAAGCACCGTGCTCTTTTAAGTAAATATGCAAATTCAACATAATTTAACATTAGCTAATAGGTCAGGTCAGGTATAAGATCAGACTAATTGTTAGTGTAGTTAGTATATTTATAACAGCAATTGCTAAGAATGTGTTATTATCTGGGATAAATGTGTGAGTGCAGGAAATAACATTCACATACTTTTCTTTTCATTTTTCCCTCCTCAATCATTGATGATCAGTGCCTGCTGAGAGTCAGGCAGAGATGAGCCACATCCCTGTATGTGTGAATGCACCCCTTCATATATCAGTCCATGGGGAAATGACAATGTTTGGAAAGTGAAAGCCTTAGACTCCAAAAAACCTGAATACTGATGCCAGGTTGGAATTACATTTGTTGATTAGCCATATTAGCTACCAAGTTTTTGTTGATGATGCAATCAAGCAAACATCAGCTCACTAAAAGTATCACATTTGCAAACATTTTGCAAAGACAGAATGGATCAGATGCATAATTTCTCAAGGTCAATATCCAATAAGGGATATCACCAATGGCACATGGACAAATTATGTAAACCAAAAAGGCCAAAGCAGCAAACAAAGCGGGTGACATTTTTCTTCTGCTGCTGTCTGCTTTGATGAATAACCTTTGTAATATGCAAATTCTCGGCTGTGAAAAAAGTCCCATAACATGAAAACTGTGCCGCTGATCCACAGACCCATGTTCATGAATTATAAAACATGTGTCTATGAATCTCAATAACTATAAAATAAAAATGGAGGATAACTCAAAGTAACCTTGAAGAAGCAATGAGTGATGCTGTTATATAGGTAGATTACACTTCAAGTCATGCTTCAAACATAAACCATAAAGCCATCCGTAAATGAGATAACACTACAACATCATGCTTAACCTGCAAATTACTTTAGCAGGTTATCCCTTTGACTAAGAGAATATTTACTGCTCATATAGCAAGTAGAAAGGCCCTTTAAATGATGATAAGAGGAATATCTGTCTTTGAACACTCTGATGTTCAATCTCTGTCTGAGTCATTTACAAAGGGTAGCTATGAAGGCCTCAAACAAGGTCCTGTGAGAGTAATGTGACACTCTGGTGCAGAGGTGTACGGTATCAAAGTTATAAAAGCGAAAACATAGATTAAATAAGACCATAAAAGTCACCATGTCTTTTTATTCACAAGCAGCTCATCCACTAAATTAATTTAGTCACGGTGGGCTGTTCCCTTCACCGCCACTCAGCTTCACACTTACTCACAGATTTAGACTGTAAAGGGAATTGCCTCTGCTTCTTGTCCAACCAGAGCAGTTCTGGATTACATTCTGAAGGGCAGGTATTTAAGTACATCTGTTGGCTTTAAGCCTGGAAATCAATTAAGACTCAGGAGTTGAGAGTTTACTCTAAAAAATCAATGGAAATGCTTAATCACTACACAGGCTCATGGGAATAAGCTATGGGAAACTGTGGACTGAAGATGGAAGACTTAGGTAATACAACATGACATAAATAGTGAGGAAAGCTGACCTGTCTACTTTACAAATATCAGAAAACAGGCCATCAAGTTAGAAAACAAGAAGGTTGAATGTATTTTTCTGAGCATAAAGGTCAGGTAAAAAAATATGTTCATGATGTTTTACAATTATATTGCATTAGTTAAATTGATTGAATTTTGTGTGATACATGGCAGTATTTTCCACCAACAACGTCACATTTTTGTTTAGCATATTCATTTATTTCTCACCTTTGCCTGTTAAGTGTTTGGGTGTCTTACTGTGACCTTGACTGTGGATAAGTGGGATGAAAGGCCCCCGTAGGAAGACATGTCCGTACTGAGAAAGAGGCACATTTTAGTGTAAGTATACCTATAATTTTTGGTTGAAATGTCAGCCTTTTCAGATGGTGAGATCTACTGAGACTGTCCACCCAGTTGTTTCAGCAAACTATCTTGCAATGACAAATTATGTTCATGTGATAAAGACCTCTAGTAGCCATAAGAATTATAACCATTGCCCATCAAGAGCAAAGGAGGAAATAGAGATTTTGTTATAAAGCCATAATGTCCACATAGGGAGGAGCTCAGGGTGAATACACGGGTCAACAAAACATCAAGACTTTGATACTGGAAACTGGCCTTCATTTTCCAAATCCTGCCAATAGTCAACACTGGTTTCTTTTAAACATGAAGTAGTCATTTTAATCCAATTCACAATCATGCTCTACTTTTAACTAAGTAGTTTTTTTAACCCCAGCACATAATCTTTCCCTACCAAGTCCATATTTAACCTCACCAAACCTTACCCATAGCTGTATAAGATGAGAAAAAAACTTTATTTTTGCAACAGTGTTTTGTAATAGGTTTGAAAAGTAATGATACATTATGCCATCCTCAAGACAAGATTATGCCATCCTGCCAACAGGAGCCTCCGATCAGAAAACACAGATGTGTGTCTGGAAGGCAGTTACAAAAGGCATATTCTCACAATGTGAGATGTGATTAGACACATTTTCTTGTTTAACTTGGAGGTTTTGATATTTTCTTGGCTTTAAAACAACAGGAACACATAAACAGAGAACTCTCTTCACCTTTTTTCAGATGTCTGATAACTTGTTTTAATAAGTATGAAATTTCAAGCCACATTAGTGAATCAAGTCAGTCACAATATTCTCCAGATCTATAATCTAAAACACCTTAACATTGCTTCCACAACAACAGACAGCAGGGAGGAGAGAGCAGAGTATAATCGACGGTTTGCATAAGTCGCCACAATCACTACCCCCTGAGCGGCAAACATCCAACAGTCAGCATCTGTCACCGTGAATTCACATGGAAAAGCAACTTTAATTGTCAAGGGGTGCTGCGCAACCCACTGCATAAACACATTCAGAAAGAATTCTGGCATAACTCTATTATAATTAGCTACAATGTATTTACTTAAGTATTTTTTACAGACAACCAGATGTCCCCCTGAATTTAATCAGGGTGACAAATCCTGCTATGTCATGCCTTTAGGCTTTTTTTAATGCATTGTTACGCCCCTGATCTTGAGGTTTATCTCTATAATAAATGTGCGGATCACACAGCATCCAACCGATAGAGCTCAATGTTCACCACAGTTTACAGTTAACCGTACACTCACTGAGCACTTTATTAGCAATTACTTTATTCATGCAATTATCCAATCAGCCAACCATGTGGCAGCAGTGCAGATACAAGTCAGGTGCTTCAGTTAATGTTTTCAAACTACTCAGTGTAGTTTTACAGTCTGTTTTCTCTGCAAAAGCTATTTTCATTCTTCATTCTTATTTGTGTGTTTTTACATTCAATATGAATACCAATAAATTCCTGTTTTTTGGGGGGTTTTTTGTATAAAAACCAAAAGTATTTAGCGCTTAATATAACTTGATGTAATTCTTCTGACATTTGAAAGTGTATGCTGCGCAGTCATAACAAAGCAATAAATCGCTTTATTTGTTCTTTTTCTCTGTCATGTCTCTGAGCATTTCTTTCTTGAAATGCTTAGTCAGATTGGCAAAACATTATGGAAACTGTAGGATTACATTCTGATATTAGCACAAAAAAATACAGCAGAAAGCAGATTAGATTTGCTGTTATGATCTTTATCACCGCTACTTGGTCAAAGATGGTATCTTGTAGTCAAATATTTTCATACTTGTCACTGGCATACATACATACATCACGAAGAACATAAAGAACTAAAGAAAGGCAGGTCAAGTAATTTGTATGATTTCTGCTTAGTTTCATCAAATGGAAGATTATTAGTGTGAATGAGATGTATCACAAAAGCAGAAACTTCAATGACATTAATAAGATGTAAAGATGTGCTACATTAAATTATTGAGATGAAAATTTAATGAAACAGGTACAACCCAGCAATAGCTCTCTGCCTTTTCTGTCACTCTTATTCATCCAATCGAGCAAAGAATGGGAAAACAGACTTTGGCATTTATATGTAATCAGAGTATGAGTCATTTGACTAATTGACTCAGCTAAGCTTGATCATTTCAACTGCTCACTTCTGTCTCATTAGACTTTATATATATATAGTCTGAAAAGGATCTATTATTCCACTGGTGGCTGGTTTGCTGAAATTAACAGGAGAGTATTTACCAAAGAAAGAATATCTGAAAATGACCTCCTGTCTAACTGAGGGACGGTGTCTCAGTTTCACTGACAAATTATAGAGAAGGAGAGTTTCCAGAGCTGTCAGATAACCGGTGATAGTTGCAAATACAGCCTTTGAGGAGTCATAAATCGAAGGTGAAATGAGCAACAGCAGAAAACTGCTGCAACAGAATGCAATAGTCTGAGACATTCTTTAATGAGGCAAACATGCCACAGAATAAGTCATAATGATAACATCATAATATCTTCTAAATGGAACAAAGATTCTCAAAATTATCACTATCAAAACACACAAAAGCAAAGCTGACTCTTAACTATACTAATAGGCTGTTAGAAATGTCAAATATATTTTTGAACCAACATACAGTACAAATTATTATTATTTATTGGGAAATAAAACTCTTCTTTTGGCTTTACACTAGTTTCTCCTCAAGAAATAGTTAAAAGACTGGCCATTCATGTAAAACAAGATCAAGAATATAATGGCTCTCACTCTGATGAAAGCCTCTGTTAACCAAAATGTCATTGAATTAATTTTAATCCCCAAAAGGAAGTAGCTAAAAGACATTTTTCATTTCAGTCTGTACAAATAGTATGAAATGCTTTTAAATGTTTGTATTGTGTCTAACTGCTATTGTCGGTGTTTTTAAACCAAGCATCTTATTACATGATGGCTTGGCTAGATATTATAGTTTCAGTATTTTTTAAAGGAACGTCTCCCGTCAGATGAGCACAGGATATATATTTTCCCAGTTTCTTGGGTTTTGACTGAATTACCTTGTGTCTGGTGGTTAGTGGTTCTGTTTTTATACTTACATTAATAGACTTCTTTTTTTGTTTTGTGTGTGTGGCCTGCAATCTTTCCCCTTAATTACACCTACTTACTTGCTCAAGTATCACCTGCACTCATGCTACCAATGACAGACTTGACTGTGGGCAAGTCCTGACCAAGGGCATGACCATGAGGGAACAGAGAACTGTGTTAGAGGAGGCAGAAGTTTTGCTTGCATCAGCTAATCGCCTATCAGTGACTAACATAGTTTTCAAATCCATCTCTGACTCAAACCTCAGGAAAACACAAAGAGATAAGAGACAGATTGCAGAAGGCAGAAGGGCTCAGTGACAGTAGAGCCAGTTGAGCTTCAGGCTGAGGAACAAAAACAAGCTCATAAGATAGATTTTTGGCGGTCTTAGAAGGAAGTTACTTCTTCCATCAAGACACATTCATTCAGAATGAGCCAGCAAGCAAGAGAGCAACTTTTTTATGGCCACAATGCAACTGACAATTGAGCCAGCCAACGCAACCAAGAAGATCACTGTCACCCTCTGAGAGAGAGAGAGAGGTATCCAGCAAAGGCCACTTCTAGTTTCTCCTCCATTATTGTTGTTTCCAAGTGAAGGACCGCTTCTAAATTTATTGGACAATGGGAAAAACCACAAATGTTTTTTATGCTCTGAGTTGAACTTTTTGGCAACCTGAAGTGTTCAGATTGCTCCTGTAAAAATGCAAGGCGCTCAGAGCGTCTAAAACATGAGGCACCCAGGGCACAATAGCAGCACACAAAATGCTTACTGCCTACAGAAAACAACTGAAAATTAGACGCCTCTCACTATAAAAACCACATGCTGTTTGATCAGGGTCTAACCCAACCAAGACTGCTCCAGGATGAGGGCAACTGTTGACCTTGGTCCTTCTCACCCTCTGAGAGAGTACAATGCTTTTGAAATAGTTGTTGACAGTTTTTTATAAGGTGGTGCTTAATAGCTTAAAGGCCTATACTATCACCTGATCATGTGTTTATAACATTTTAGGAGACTAGTATTTGGTTACAAATCCAGAAGACTCAGAACATTAACATCCAATATGAGCTGTTTCTGAAACAGTATTCCTTCATTTTATTATTTAGGAGAGTTAAGCTCAGTTGATTTTTCTCCAACCAGTCGTTTACACTATTTCTTCCTATGATATGTCTATATAAGCTTATGTGCTTCTGCTGAAAGAGGCTGCCAGTGGTTTTACGTGTGAACCAAATCATGGACTTGAAAGCTTATGAAAAGTCCAAAGAGTTGTAGATATGGGTCTATGTTCTCAGCTTTAGTATATTTGGACAGCTGTCAATAAGACTATGGATAAAAGAAACCAAACTCTCAAACTGTTACTAAAAAAGTTGTTCACAGCATTTTTGCTCTGGGGGACTCATCTGTGATTGTGAATATATGTCTTAAGCTTAAATTCTTAACAAGTCCTATACATGAAGAAAAAAAACAGAGTATCGTATACAACATTACTATTGCATTAGAATTATAAAAGGTAATGCAATTAACTTTTAAGGAAAATGCGGCTAATTTCTCAAACTACTGAAAAATTAAAAAAATAAATCATATTGCAATTATTTTGGCAGATATTGCGATTGCGGTATGAGTCATAATTTCAGTTGGAATTGTCATTTTTACATTTCATTTTCACTGAAAAAACTAACAACAAACAAGCATGTTCCTTTAGCTCTGGAGAATATGATTTGTAGGCCAAGCCATCTCTGTAGCACCACAATGCTTAATTTATGGTATGTTGTGACACACTTACCTTTATGAAAAAAAACTGCAGCTCCTGTGGTTTGGATATTGCACTTAGCCATATTGCGATTTTGATAATATTTCAATTAATTGTTAAGCATTTCAGAGGAAAAATATATTTTTCTTGCATGTATGAGATATTTGTCATTTTTATGTGTAGCACAAGTCCTCCAGTACACTGTGACTAGTGAAATATAGTAGCCATGTAAAAGACAAAAATCTAGATCCAGTCTCAGGATGTCAGGTGGCATCTCATTCTTGCCAAGTTACCACACAAATACAGCCAAAAATCATAAATGAAGCTCAAACCAAGAAATTCTGTGTGGCTAGAAATATGTAAGTAGGGAGCTTTGTGTTTTCATCTTTCACTTTTCAAATATATGTTATTTGCTATTTTGTCAAAATTGTTGTCATATTTTAGTTTAAATAAACAAGTCAAACCATGGTTGAGTTGCTTTTACTGTTAGTGCCAATGTTTTTCAAAATTTAGATATTACCAGGGTTACCATCGACCTCTTTTCATTATGTCATAAAAATAATGTTATTACTTGGCCTTCTTGTACTGGGAGAGCAGTGCCACTATCTGTTTAATCCAAAATGTAATCCTGTTCATTTCCTGGAGAAATCCAATAATTAACTGTATAATGCAGCATAAGAGTTCAAAGTTGTTTCAGTGATGGTTTGATATGTTATGGTAAATCTACAAATGCTCATTGTGATTATAATTTATTAATACAATAATATTACAGTACTATATACAGTGCATTTAAGAACAAGGATAAGAAAATTAGTAAGGTAACATTTTTTTCCAAGTATGAGATATAAGACATCAAACATCACTTCTGTATTAGATTTGTTTTTACCATTGAACACGATGACCACAATAAGAGATAACAAAATCAATGTCAAACACGAACTAACAGCTGATTAATATTTACAAGGACTTCAGTCATAGAAAAATGGAAAGGCAGCAGTGTGTAAAGAGGTGAGCAGAATTTTGATAATGATCATAAAGGTGTTGATGCACTAGAAAGAAAATAGTTCAAATTTTAGAAGTCTTTCCTGTTCAAATACAGTAAAATTACAACAGCTGGCCTGCAGTAGTTATCCCCATTATGATGCTGACAAACAAGACAAATACTGACCGACCTCTACTGTAGCTGCTGTGCAAGTCAAGTCAGAGTGCAGTACAAATACACAATGTACTAAATAACATTGTGTTGCATTTACTGTGTTTTTGCAGCTGAAAGTGCTCCAAGCAATGGATCTGTCCTTTATAATAATATATATATAAGATATATATTTCTGGTGAAATCCTTCATTTTAAAGTAACTCTCAGCACAAATATCCATCACTTGTACACTGGATGTCATCTGTGTGGATCTCAAGACGCAGCAGTTACATACACAGCTACTGTATGGACCCGAAATGCTGACAGTGAGCAGTGTCATGTGGATGTTCACCTCTCATCTTTTCATCTGAAAGACTTCCGTCATCCACCCTCTGGTCATCAGTAGTAATAGCTTCCAAAAACTGCCACCACGCAGAACAAGCTGTCCTGAAGAGGTGAAACACACAGAGAATTGAAGAAAAAACTGTCTTTGAGAGGTCTGCCCCCCCTTCTACTCCCCTTCCCAACAGAGTGATCAGAACAAAGCCACCTACGTTCATGAAGACATCTTCTGCATAATTGTCTGTGTCAGCATCCCACAAACACCTGGAAGACATCCTAAAACACAAGAATAAAGAGCTGACAGATAATAAAACATGACAAACTACAAGCCAAAAATGTGTTGAGTCAATACCCATGTGGTGCAGAGTCAATAAGTTTACTTGAAACCATCTTCATAACACAACATTTTTAATTTCACTGGTTATTTATAAACATTGATTATGTAAAAGTGAAGAGCAGAGCTGAGCTAATTTGACTACACTACTGCAAATTATTATCTGATGCTGGGCTATCAGATGCTAGCTACTGCTAATGAAACATTGCTTAAATAATGCTATATTAAAACTTTAATCACAGCAAGAAAGAAGGCAACATTATCAGGAAATATTAGTTAGATAATGCCATCAGCTCAGTGCCAGTGAACATTTTCTAAAATGTATACTGTATACTGTAAGGACACTGAAATGAAAGTGCCTGTGCCACTCTGTTGACAAGTTCATTGCTGTAGAAATACTATGAAGCCAAAAATCTCTGGGTTCCTCTCAACCTGTCGTCAACAGACAAGAAATGTATCACTTGCTCTCCCCAGACAACACAGTATACCACTAAACTATACTGTTTTACAAACTGTAACAGCTAATTTGTGTTTACCAGTACAAAATGATCACTCACTTGACTCCCTGCCCCCGTTGTTCTCCAATGACCACCTGCACGACAAGCTTATATCGGTCAAATCCTGCATCTGTTGAAGAAGAGAAATTAGCTATAATAGTGTATATCAATGTGCAAATGCTGTGAAGTGACAAGATAAATGTGAGCAGTACTGTGCTACATTTGCTGTGTAGCATTCAATTAAGTAATCGTGGTTTGTATGAGGCAACAGGAGGGAGGTTTTAGGTGCTGACGCATACCAGCCAGGCCAAAACAATTCAGTAACTTTATTATAGGAGATGGTGATAAGAAAGGCTTACAGGCAGGCCAGCAGGCAAGCTGGTGGGCATAGATGGAACAAAACAGGTAACAGGATGGCAAGAACACTAACAACATGCAGAACATGCATGATGCAATGATCTGGCAAATGACAAGGGAAAGACAGCTGACATGAAAACTATGAGCTGCTGAGGAAATGGGGAGCAGGTGAGCAGGTGGGTGTGGGAGTCAGGTGACCAAGACAAAGAGGAAACTCCGAGGACATCTGGTGGATGAATGGAGAGTGGCAGGGGACAGGGGAGAATTGCAAAAATAAACAGGGCTGAGACAATGGTGACTTGAGTCGTAAAAAAAAAAAACATTTTACTAGAAGCAGTTTTTTTTTTTTTTTTTTTTTTTTTTTTTTTTTAAATGGGAGATATTTTATCTGTTAACTATATTTGTAGAGACAAATATCGTTATATTCAGCCTCATTCTAAAAATTTCATTTTTATTCACTAACATTGTACTTGTTTCCATCTCCAAGGGATTCCTGTACTGCCAGCCACACCAAATGGTACAATATATTTAATCTGTCACCCTTGACAACAGAGAGCATCAATAACTCAAAAAGACATGTTCAAACGAAAATAATATCACTTTTTCACTATTCTAATTTTGTTTGTGCATTACCTTACAATGAATTTAGCCAATATCAGACTCTGTACTTCCATTGCCATTTCACTCGTATAATGAATATCAAATCAACCTGTGAAATGACACAACTGAGCAACACTTCTTCAGTTTTCCTACTCTTATTCAATTAGGTGTCTGGATCACAAGAGAGAGGAAAAGCATCACTCACTCTTCACTTTGTCCTTAATGCACTCTGCCAGTGAACGGGACAGCTCCGAGACTTCCTCTGGTTCGTACTTCAGCCCAGACAGTTGCTCCCTCACTATTTCACGAATGCACTCCTTCACAATGGCTGGTTTAAACCTAGAAGATTTATCAGTGAGCATCATCAGGCTCCCGCAGTACATGTAGAAATCTCTTAATAAATGATGGTTTTACACTTGTATCAATGCCCCACACCATGAGTAATATGTTATATTGTAGTCAGCACATTATATTTTTAACCTTGAACGGTAATATATATCTATTCATTTCCGTTTTGTGCTTTAAATGCAATTCTTTGAAGTGTTGAATTTGAGTGCTTTGGTATAATTTTATTGTATGAATTCGTGAGGTTCCTGCAAAAGACAACTGAGGAAGTTCAGTAAACTTCTTAACCCAGGTCAACAATGAGGCAGATAAATGCATTAACACGACCACACATCATTTACCAACATTGGGCTGGAGACTGGAGGGACTTTAACACTTTTCCCACATATGTACACAGCTAATGTTATTAGCTACGTAACAAACGTCCGTTAACTATCGCAAGTACTAGCAAGATAGCAAGTTACACTGGAAAACACTGATATAGTGACTAGCGAGCAATCTGTCGTCAGCAATGAACTCGTTAGCTGAAAGCTAACGTTACCCACTAGAAATGATATCGAACCACATTGACCCACTCACTTGTGTTGATGATTAGGTCGTATGAGGTATGTATCTGACCCCTCCATGGCGAGTTAATAGTATGGCTTCAACAGGACGTTGCTAACGAGCTAATCTTTGTGGAGTTATAACCGTTACCATAGAGACTTCTTGTCCTTGTTTCCTGTTTCAAAATAAGAGTATGGTGAATACATCCGGTAATAGAAATCAGTAAATCGTGGGGTGTTTCCTATAAATTTAGTACTGTTAAAATCTTTTTTTTTTTAAATTGAATAGACTTGATTCATCTTTCTTTTTTCTTTTTTTTTGATATTTTTTTATTCCTCCCTCTGACTGATATTCTTTTAAAAGCAGGTGAAATTGCCCAGGAAAACCCAGGAAGTAGAGGCATACAGATATTAATGATCCCACAGAGTTAAAATACACACAAATTCACATCTGACTAGAAGCTGTCTTGTGCAGTCACTGATCTGTCTGATCTGTTGGCCTCTTAGTGGCTCCACTGTAGCAGTTTGGGGTTAAGGTCCAAGGGCACCTCGGTTTCTGCTATATGTTCTTCAAATATCAACTCTTCAACTCAAAGATGTTGCCTAAACCTTCGCCCTAAACCAAACCGCTTCTGTCTTCTACTATATGTATTTCTGTCTTTATCAGTAATGTTTGAGAGGAATCAATATGCCTTCTTTTTATCTTTAGTCACAATTTTCTGTCAATGACAAGGAAAGCCTTACTTGATATAATAGTCTTCTAAAATGTTACTATAACCTCCCCATCTCTTTCATTTCAAGCCCCCTCCTTTTACTCCTACATGAATCAGTATGAGCAGGGTGGTATTCAAAGAGGTAACATGGTGCTTCCAATTAACTGAGGTTTTCATCATGAGTTCTGAACTCTTCTGCTTTCAAGGCCTCTTCAGCTGAAGTCAAATCTGAACATGTCTCATTTGGATTCACTTGCCTGACGAAAGGAGCACAAAGTGCAATGATTTCAGGAGCAAATTAAGACTACTGTTTGGCTCTAAAGATCAGTGTCTGACTTTTACAGCAGCAGGGATACTGGGAACTCTACACCATCCATATCTCCCATTTCTCAAATTTCAAATCTCCCACATACTAATTGAAAGAAAATGTTTATAGATTTTTCCACATTACACCGTACATATTAAGATTGGTGTTTCTTTTTATTTCAATCCAGATATATTCTTTAGTATGTATCACATACAGTATAGGTCAAATATCTGCATAATAACAAGGGTTCCCCTGGCTGCACCATCCAACATCTGCATAAGCTAAATGCAGTGCTAGAAAATACTAGCCAATCAAACAACACAAATCCAACGATTCTCTTACAAATCTACATGAAGCTGTATTAAAAAATTAAAGTTGCTCATGTGAATTTCAGATCAATCATGCTTGTGTCAAACAGCCAAAGGGGTAAACAAAAAGGCTTTACATGTCTGATAATATTGAAGCTAATGGCTGAATGCTGTAATTCATGACATTCAGTACTAATCATCATTATGTACAGGTTCTTCATGAGGTACAAATTTCAAATTACATTAATCGAATTACTCGCCCTTCAGACATTAAACCTGCAAATGAGCCGGCAGACCTTAATGTTTTTTTATTGGTTTGTTACAATGAGTTGCTGACAACAGGTGTCTACATGCATTGTTCTCCTGGAAGAAATTAAAGGTTTACGAGTTTATTGTTTAATGTTAAGCACCATTTATTCTTGCAGTTCCAACACTGATGGCTGAATGTGACTCAGGTTAATGTGTAAACATATCACTTATATATTTTTTAATTGTACAGTGGTTGAATTGGAAATACACACTGTACCAAGAGGTTTAAATTATAACTGTAATGAGCAAAGTACTTTTGCACATGTCACAATTCGTGTTTAATTTTGAAAAAAAATCAACATAATGTGTAATTTCCCCTGGGGGGACCCATACTATTGACATTTTTACATACAACTATATATAGGTGCACTGTTGGATGTGAGGCAGAAAACCTTCAGCAGGTGGCAGTATTTCACAAACACAACTATGGAAAACTATAAGTTTTCATTTCTCTTGCAGCCTGCCTCCTCCTGACTAGTCAGTAAATACACACACATAAAAACAATTGAGAGCATGATGTTGTGATGTTGTGATGAATATAAAAAATAGACTCTGACCTCCAGGCATACAAGACCACAATGATCCACATAAACAAAGAGTAGTTACATTTTTCTTCAGACTGCCTAGCACATACTACTTTTCTGTGTATACTTATCTTTCTCACAAGTAGACTATTCATGAACTAATTGTATTTTTCAACATCTGACTGAGCAACACAAGCCTTTCCCCCATCTTGGTCATTTCCTTAATAGTGAAATTAGACCTGAAACTTAAGGAAACCAATTTTAAGTTTCGTTTTCCTCTAAGTTTCAGTTGAGAGGCTGATGTGTCATGCCACAACCTGTTTATTTACTGTACAGATCAGCTGTTAGACACACAGACACACACTCACACACCAGCACCTTTGGCACTACCAGGATGGCACTATCAGAGTGGACACACATCTTCCAGAATGCAGCAGAAAATCTCTTGCATGGAGACTCCTGGGATCTGGAGTTTGATTCCTCAATTGTACCCGAGCAACCCCAGTATGGATGGCAGCAATACATCAGGAACACAAGTGCAAGGTCAGTGTGCTGGACTACTGGTGATCATTGTAAATTATTTTTATACAGACAGTCTGATATATTGTAGGTTAACATAAAAAATTGATGGACCCCTGTCTACAAACTTTTATTTGAATACTGATCAAAGTTTACAAACACGATACACAACACATCTACAATACAGACGTTTTCAGTTGATGATAAATATTATGCTCAGTGTAAGCATTATAGAACTGGCTATAAGTGTTGGAATACTTAAGACCTATATACTTAAGACCTATATACTGTATATATACAGGTCAATATATATATATATATATATATATATATGTGTGTGTGTGTGTGTGTGTGACACTGTCACACAGAATTTAAAAAAAATGTATAGAAAGTTAATAAGAAAAGGGACTTAAAGACTTTAAGATATAAATATGCAGTATGTGCATAAAATGTATTAAAGTATTAAGGTCTGTGTGTGTGTGTGTGTGTGTGTGTGTGTGTGTGTGTGTGTGTGTGTGTGTGTGTGTGTGTGTGTGTGTGTGTGTGTGTGTGTGTGTGTGTGTGTGTGAGAAAACTGTGGTTCAATTCAAAGTTAGCTGGTAAACATAAACAACAGGATGTTGTCAGGATGTTTTCTTGCAATAATAGTGACTGATCACAGATTGTGAACTAGTAAAACCAGTACCTCCACAAAACACATGTAATAGCCTAGTTAAAATCTTGCAAATAGTTTTGTTGTTATGGAGGGTGGTAAATCCATAGCATAGTCCTACACTGTTAAGGTTTGAATTAGAAATAGGTAAGGAATTGTAAAGAATATAGTATGTGTTTAAGTAGTGATTAAGTAAGACAAAAAGGCTAGGCCTGTTGATTGATGTATATTGTATATTTAATGTCCATGTTTGCTATAATTTAGAAATATGTGCCAACTGTCATTTGAAGGTTTGAGTGCACTGACTGTCCAAGAGGCTGGCCTTCCAACCGAGTGATGGTGGTCTTCCACATGTGCCTGAAGGACGGGAAGGGCATTGTCAAAGTGAGGCGCTTCCGTCAGAATTGCAAGAATTGCATTGCAGCCCCAATGGTAGATCCCAGTATCCCTCCAGAGAACATCATCATCCTCATGAGGAATCTGGTGAAGAAGATTAGAATCAAGTGCTACTATGAAAAGCTGGATCAAGGCCACTATAATCATCACAAGATTGATGTCAAGAGTCCTCATGAGCCTGAACATTGTGAGGGATGTATTAATGGCGTGTGTACAAGAGATTGAGCTGAGCTTTCTGATTCTTCAGTTTGGTTGCTTTTGTTCTGTTTTATGCTCATACTTCGACTCTTATTGACAAAAGCAACAGTTTTCCCAGCTTATGATCCGCTTCACTGTATTGCTTTCTCTAACATATGCATAGCTTCTTTTTTCTTCATAATTTTTTTATAATAATAATCAAAATGTAATGGTGATGTATGTGCTGCCAGCTGATAAAACATATCTCCATGGGAAAATTTATTTGTAATCTGAGCATAAAAAGAAACATACTGTGACGGCGTTAAAAACATTTAAGATGCAAGTCACAAACACATCAAGGCATTGCCTACACAACACTTGTGTGTTTACCAGCCCACAATGCTTCAGTGGATGCATGTGCATTCTAGACTGCAAAAGAGAGAATAAAATCTGTATGACATGTCCACTAGGAGTTCTGGCAGAATTCCTGGGTGACGGAACACACGTCATTAACTTTGTGTTAGTGACTCACGTTCGAGTCCTACCAGACATATAGTTCATAAAACTGTAACATGCAAGAGCATCTATATAATTTCATGAGTGGTTCATAGGCTCAATCACCTCAATTGACAATAGTTAAAAGCTTAAAACTTAAAAGTCACTTTTTTAAATGAAAATCTTCAAGACCGCCACTTTAAAAACTAAATTGATCTGTAAAGAACATTATTCTCATTTTCCACCGAATACTTGAATACTCACTATTCAGCTTTTACTAGTTGTATTTCATTAATCAATTGCAAAGAGGAAAATGAGACTGAGGATCCAAACACATGATACTTTCAAGTTTGCTGTAACATTTAACAGGGAGACTGAGAATTTTAGAAACCTGAAACTTAAGGAAACCGCCTGTAAGTTCCTTAAGGTATTTTCCTCTCAACCCATATTAGCACAGAGTAGTGATGTTGCCATCACTAATCTCACTGACGTTGCCACATTAGTTCCTTTGTGCTGGAAGGCACAAACACACATATAAATACAAGACCTGCACAGCCGACACAGCCAGCAAAAACAGCAAGGTGGAAGACACAAAGAAAATAACCCACACACATTATCTCTAACTGCTCCCTTTATTTCACACAAACATCGCTGCTGCCATGAACACTTAATAACCTCACAGTTTCAACAAATTCAGCAGTGTTCTTATTAAAAGTTACAATTTCAATGTGGCAGGCTTAAATACAAGGGCGTAGGTTTGCATATGGACAGTTGGGATGTATCCTATACCAATATTTTGAGAGGACATAATTGTTCCTACCAATATTTGAGAGAACTCACTGTTTGGAGTGACGTCATATGTGTCTTCTCAGAGGTTACTTCTCCACGAATGATTTAGGCGTGGAAGCATTTGATTGGCTGAAAGGTCAGGGACTATCTGGAGGCTCATGTCATGTACAAATATCTCACTTACTGCAGACACAGAGGAGGCGAGAGCACATTAATGTGCTGACAACGTTAAGTTATCATTGTCAGTCCCGACCTCGAGCATGGGCAAAGATATTGTAATTCAGATGACGCCCTTTGCTCTATTGCCAACATTTTGTCCATGCCAACTTGTTTTCTACTTTGTAGATAATGCCACCAAAAAGAGACATTAGGAGCTTTTTCACCATCCAGGGCATAATGATAAGTGATAACAATAATAATATTATAATATAATAATAATAGGTGAACACACAGCCACTGATTTAAAATGAAAACCTGCTAGCTACCTAACGTCACCGGCCTTTCATTATTAGATAATTAATATAAAGTTGATACTGATGCATCACTGGATAAGCAGCATTTTACCGTGGTTTTAAATGTCAAATCAAGAGGGGAAGGGGGGAACTGCAACACTGGCAGGCCAAATGAATATAAATGTTGACGCAAAACTGTTGTTTGTTTTTTCTCTCTTTTCCGTTCACAAGTAATTTCCTAAAGTTTTCTTAAGGAAATTTCTTTTAATCCTTGATCTATTACCGTGTGTAGATTTTGATTCAAATGTAAATACAGGTAAATGCAGATCACATGTTAATAAACCATTCTGTTGAGAGCATTAAAAAGTCTTCTTTGTTTTGGAAGGATTGTTGTGTCCCTACTAATGCTGAGTCCAAACCTACGCCCTTGCTTAAATGGACTCTTTATGTACATTTGTAGTCAGCACTATACACTCTGCTGAAACATAATGAAATTTTGCTAGAGGTTTGGCGATTAAAGCATCATGAGTTGGATCAGAGTTGTGCAAGCTGTTTAATTTTGATGGACAACAATAACACAACATGAAAAACAGTTGGCTGGCAGGAGGTAGGCGCTGATACCAGAGGACACCTGTTTCTCAAAGAGCAAACACACGTTTATTTGCATTCAGCCAACAGGTGTGACAATGATGCCGCCGTGGTCAGTCTTCACCATCTGCAAGTCACGCTCTGATGTACTAAACATTAACTGCGGTTTTGCTTTGTTTTGTATGAAACCACCTACATGAAAAGTAGCTTGCAAAGTTTTCCATTTCCCACATCATTTGCCAGTGGCACGATGTATATCTTGGCCGCTAAGGATGAATTTAGTCTTGCAAGAGTTGGTCTCCCAGGTAAGTATCAGGTATGCATTTTCTGTCTGGCAGTGGTTAATTATAGATCACCTCAGCTTTTTTAAACTCTTCTGTTCATACAAATTAAAGCAAATGTTCCCGTAAAGCAATATGATGATTATTCTGTGTTCCCCAGTAATCCTGAAGAAAGACAAAGATCTAACTCTGGACATCATGGCATCCAAGAATACTACACTGAAGGTAAAGTATCTTCTCCTATTGTATATTCTGTATGTAATAAAGTGTTATTTCTGAGGTTGACTACAGCATCAGCTATAATAAATCTCCTTTTATATTTTCCCATAGAATCTATAACAGTTTTTAATCTGTCTTCATTCTAGTGGCTTCTTCCATTATACGTGCCCACTCTGGTTATGCTAATTGTTTCACTGCCAGGTAAGCTTTTTGGTCAGCACAATTTAAATAGAGTCCTGCTTTTCCCAAAAGAAATATCACCAACAAGGTAGCATTAGCCACAAAAAGAAATGGTGCAGAAGAATGTAAATAGTATGTATTATATATCTCTGCAATATTGTAAGCTACAGAGAGATTTAAATTCCTGAATATTGTGCATTAGCTTGGAAAGCTAAAACCACACCCAGATTGTAAAAATCCACTTTTGTTGGATTTGTTTTACTGAAAATCACATCAGCCGAAGTTTGTTAACACAGACTTGTTATCTTTGAATCCATCAGCTCCGTGCAGTGCCATCATGGTGAACTGCTCTCAGCCAAACCAACCTGCCCTGCTGGAGGCTCTGACACCATTCTTTAACCTGAGCGCCATACGACCCGTCATGAACATGGCAACCGTAACCAGGGTCCACACCGCCTTCACCTTGTATGGAATTCTAGGAGTGGTATGTTTAGCTCTCAGTAGATAACCACAATGAGTATTGTAAATTAGACAGTATACTGAGTTGTATATCAATTGTACCATTTATTATTTTATGGCACTCTCTCTGAGTAAAATTCTTCAGGTGTACAGTACAGCCACAAAATCACCAACAAGTAATTTGCATAGCGTGTTGAGCTTTTTAAGTGTATAATTTAAGATCATATATTCTATATTGATGAGCAATAAAGAGTCTCTAGAAAAGCTATACTCTCTATAATTCTGCTTTTGTATTCAACCAAATTCTTTAACCTGAATTAAGCCAGTTGCTGAGCTCCACTGAGACTTCTCTGAGGATCTCTGTGGTCCCTAAAGAACGCATTAGGAATTTAGGAAAGACTGACAGTGTTTTCATGTCTTAAAGCAACTCCCCTTTATCTTTCAGGATGAAAAGGCTCAACTCTTGATCACTTACCTGTGGCTAAATTATGTAAGTATTGCAATGATCCATCTTAATTTCTCAGTCAGTTGTGTGCTATAGGAAAAACTGTGTGAGAATATTACTAACTTAGAGTGTACCTGCTCTGTGCACTGACATAATTTTTTCTTTTTTTAGCGGTGGGAAAATGAGTTTGTCAGTTGGGATCCAATCCAGTGCGGCACCGACAAGATTACTCTCCCCAGAAAGAAATTTTGGTTGCCAGACATCGTTATCAATGAATTGTGAGTTGCTTCATACCAGACCATTTATATATATTTCACACCATGCACTGTGTTTGCTGTACATAAAATGTCATCTTAACACACTCTAACAATACATCTTTGTTAATAGATGAGGGTGGCGGTATACTATTTTTTCCTTGCCAACAAATCCCTTGAAAAGACCAAAACAAACAGTGTTAATTCTTCTCTCCGACCCTGTGGCACTCACCTCCAAGTCCATTCATTCCTACTGAAGATGTAAATCTTGAAAAACTGTTCACTAACTTGTTTTAAAGGGTACAGTAGTTTCCCCAAAACAGCTGGGCACTGTAGTATTTAGCAAATATTGCTCAAACTGCATTTTACTATTTTTAGCTGTGGAATAATATATTGTAGATGCTCTTGTGAGTATTTGCAGCATTATTTTTTTCTTGGTCTTTTCATGGGATTTGTGGACGATAGGAAAATCCAGAATATTTACAGCGTTATCCTTCAAGAGAGCAAAAGTTATGAATATGTTTTTGCTGTCCTACATGAGGCAGAGAATTCTCAAAGCAAAAGAAGCCATGAGGTTACAAGTAAATGATATGATTATAGACTGATTATAGACTCAGCTTTGTTTTAAATTCAAACTTTTGTCCATAAATCCAAACTCTGAAATGCAAACAGTTTACTAAACAGCAGAGAAATTTCCATTCTTTAACACTATTGCTTTTATTAAAGGTGCCATACTTTTTTACTCATGACTCCTCTTCTCGGTCTTGTCTTGAAGTATGGATGAAAACACAGCCCCAACTGTCCCATACGTGTACCTGCATAGCAATGGTACGGTGCGCGATGCTCTACCGGCCAAAGTTGTCAGCTCCTGTAACCTCGATATCTACACCTTCCCCTTCGACATACAGAATTGCACTTTGACTTTCAACTCATACCTCCACCTTGGTAAGACACTTCACTGTATGTTCATTTCCTTCCTTTAAAGATTTTTTTCAACAGCGGAGGCACTAGATAACAACATCCCCCAGTATCTGGGGAGATGGTTGGGGCTCCCCCCGGTCCTTAAGCAGCATTGTCATGTACAGCCATTCCACCAAGCTGAAACTCCACATTAGCAACCTATCAGAGCAATTCAAAGTCACTCAAGCCAGGGAGGTGATGATATATTGCAATTCCTCTGATGTCAAAGTCAGAATCCTGGTAAGGACTGAGAGGAGGTGGTGGCCACAGGAAGCTGTAGACAGAGCAGAGGCATGGCTTAACATCTTGGTGGGCAGTGTGGAGGTGGGGCAGGCAGTTTCCCAAACCATGCTACAACAAAGCCTGTGTAAAGGAGAAGCTCCAGCTGGTGTAGGATGAGATATGAGCAGAAGTGGAGCAAGAAAGCTGCAGCAAGATGGTTGGTATGTGCAAACAGGGTGTCTGGACAGAGCTCTGGAGAGCCGAAACATAGCACATTAAGTTCCTAATCCAATCAGACTGGCCAACCTGCATATCTGGGGCATGGAGACCATTCTTGCTTGCCAACTCTGCCAAAAGAAGGGCACCCTGAAGCATATCTTCAGCTGCTGCCCAAAGAGGTTGGGAAAAAAGACGTCATGCTGGCATCATGAACAGTTCCTAAGGTCATTGGCAGTACCATAAGTACAGCAGTTCAATACAGCAAAAATCTGCATGCCCCCAAACAATCTATCACCTTCATCAGAGCTGGGGAAAGGGCACAACATCTGCCCAGCTTCTCTGGAGGGCTTCTTGCCATCACTCAGGACTGGCAGCTCCAAGTCAACCTACGAAGGCAGTTCAAGTTCCCAGGAAACATCAAAACTACTTCGCTCTGGTGGATCGTGTACCACTTAGGCTCAGTCCTTACAACAGCGGCTATGGGTTCGAGTCCGACCCATGGCCCTTTGCTGCATGTCATCTCTCTCTCTCTCTCCCCAAACTTTCCTGTCCCTATCCGAATAAAGGCAAGGGGTCCTGATGATCTGGCCTCTCAGGGTTATTGAAAATTGATTGGAAAATTGCTTACAGTGATGAGCTTTGAATTTGCAGGATAACATATTCATCTCTATTCTTCTCTCTTCAGCAACAGACATAAAGATTGTCCTAAACAAACCTGTAGATCACATCACAGAGCACTCCAAGGACGTTATGACGACAATGGGGGAATGGGAGCTGCTGGATATCACCTACCACAAATACAGCATAAATACTGATGTTGGTGGTCAAATTGATGAGCTCGCATTTCATGTACGTTGATTGTACTGTCTGTCCAGTATTTATCTGGGTTCCAAGCAAGCAAACTTATGTTATGCAATTTCTCTATTCATTATTCCGTCCAAAATGTTTGACATAATTGGCATAATTCCAACATGCAATATTTAGTCTGGTCTGTTAAACCCAGACTCAAACCTGAAGTATGTCATGCAGGACTTTGAACTCAAACCTCACACTCAACATTTGTTCTGCTCAGTTTTACTTCAGAATAATAAAGATCACACTGTATTGAATGAATGTCGGCTTTATCTCAAGCAAAATTGCAATTCTTTTATTATTGTAATACAGACTCCCCGCATGCCAATCAAATTTCATGTCATTTTAAATAATCTAAAGTTATAAAGAGGACTTAAAAACACCCAGAACAGTAGCCATCTTAAACATCTTTGTGGCATTCAGTCAGAGAAATGAGCAGCAAAGCTGAATTAAGTTAAAAAGAAGTCAAGTTTACAAATGTGAACAGAAAAAGTACCTGACAACGTGCTTGTTTGGTCTTTTTTGTTTTTGTTTTTTTTCATTCTTCCTTCTGCAGATCAGAGTGAGACGTCGCGCCACCCTATATGTAGTGAACTTGCTGATCCCCAGCTGCTTCCTCATCACAGTGGACATGTTCAGCTTCCTGCTGCCTCCCCAGAGTGTGGACCGATCCTCCTTCAAGATGACCCTTATCCTGGGCTACACCGTCTTCCTGCTCATCATGAATGACTTGCTGCCTATCACTGGAAACACAATACCCCTCATAAGTCAGTGTTATTTAGATTAAGTAAATGTTCTCATTACTGTTTTATTGAAAACTGGTACAGCAGCAGTGTTTGTCACCTTTAAATTTGATTGGAAGCTGCTGTGTGCAGCGCGTAGACTGGCAGCTTTCCACTCTCCACTGAACCATTTCCCTTGACATCTGATTGAGAGAACTAAATTGATAGCAAAGCCGATGTTCTGTAGAATTTCTATACAATAATGCAGCAAAGTCTCTGACCCTGAAAATGGTGAAGAGAGTGTTCAAAGTCTTATCAGTCAACCTTTTTTCCATCATATTTAAAGAGCTACAGGTTTTCTTTCTTAAAAAAACTATGCTGCTCTTACACATAAACATTTGGGGCAGTTAGTCAGGCAAGTGTTACAGCTTGATTTCCATGCCCTTATCCATAAACAGATATTGTGGGCAGAATGTGTTTAGAGTCATGTGTAATTTACATGTGCTTTTCCAGAAGGTGTATAAAGAGGTTTACATTTTTGACCAACATAGGCAACTGCTGAATATGTAAATAATAAGTCACATTTTTACAGGGTAAAACTTTCAGTGGTTCTGATCTCACTTTACACACACTCTCTCTCTTGTGTACCTGTGTCAGACGTGTTCTTCTCTATCTGCCTGGCTCTGATGGTGGCCAGTCTACTGGAGACTATCCTCGTCACCCACCTGCTGTGTGGCTCTGGTGACTTCTCCCCCGTCCCCCGCTGGGTTCAAGTGCTTGTTCTGCAAATTCTGGGCCGTCTTGTCTGTCTGTCTCAGAAGACTCAAGGTTCAGGTATATTACTGTAGATTATTGGCAGTTTTGTGTAAGAAATGTAGAAATGTAAGATTTAAGAAAATAAGATCAATTGATTGTTTGCACTAAAATGTCAATTGAAAAAAGAATAAAAGCAACCACATTTAAGAGGTAGATATAATGGATATTGTCTGGACTGTTATTTTAAAAATGCCAAACAGACATGGAGCAAAATGTTGTGGTGGCAAAGAGTAAAGCTGATGAGGAGCCTCCAGAGGACAGGGGCCCAGTGGTGGAGGACAAGGCCCTGCAGGAGCTGAGGAGCATGTGCAAGGACCTCCAGGCTCTGCGCCTCCAGGTGGAGCAGCGGGATGGTGGAAGCCAAGGCTCGGAGGAGTGGATCCAGGTGGGTTTCATCATAGACCGCCTGCTGTTCGGCCTCTACATCCTCTTCATATCAATCAGCTTCATTACCATCATCATTATCTGGGTGACCTCATACAGTCAGTAGACAACTGCTGTCTGCTTTGAAGCACTCCATTTATGTGGCTTGTCACATAAATGTTTCACTCAACTTTTGATCAATATGTCAAAATCTTGTAATGTTTTAGATGACTGTCTTACATTTATGCAATACATACTGTATATTCTACAGTTAATGTATTACTGTTATAATAACAAATGGTCATATTATTACTATTGGACATTAAATTAGCTACACTACAATAACAAGATGTAGTTTTAGCCTTTTGTGTTTTATTGTGCAATTTCAAAATGGAGGAAACCATTGTGTGCAAAATAAAATTACTTGGAAAAATTTCTTTCAGTTTTTGATGGACATTTATTTTGAGTATAATAATAATCTTCCAATTTTTTATTTTTTATTATTTATTTATATATTATTATTTTTAATTTCAATATTGATATTGTTGGTGAGTGTTGAATCCTAACATTAGCAGTGCTAACACTGCGCTGAAAAATAACCTAAACTAAGCTAAGTTAACATAATTAGAAAATGTAGTTACCTGCTATCAGTGACCACCAAAGCTAAATCTAAATCTAGTAGTCAAATAAATGATAAATAGCTGCTTTCTTTTGATCACATAGAAATATGATCATAATTTTAACAAAACTTTTAACAATAGGAAATAAGAAAATAATGAAGTTACTACATGCCCAAAAGTATGTGGACATCCAATTACAAGCTTTGGAAACCTGGCTTCACTCCACTCGCACTTATGTTGAGCAATATGGCCTCGCTTACAATTGGTTTTCTGTGGATGTAGTAGAGGTCAGGGCCCTACGCCCCAAAGCTTGAAGTGCGTTGTCGTCTAAAATATCACTCTATGCTGGCCAAACATATGTGGTTACCAAATTCCATTAAATATATGCAAACACTTGCAATAACATAATAAGCCAACTCTACACTTAAAAAGGTTAATGTGTATTTTAATTAGAACTAATAGTTGGTATAGTTAGAGTAAGAGTAAACATACTGTATTTAATGGAAAAATCATTAACATAAAGAGCATCTCTGTCTGTCATTTTGTTGGATCATACTTCAGGATTTTGTTTTCAGAAAGACAAATAAAGAGATCACAATTTTTACTTTTGCATTTGCACCAGCAAAGATCACACAGAATTACCTTCAATATTGGAAACCTTAAACACTCACACTTTCTCGTTTTGGTTTTAAATTTACATCAGGATGTTATGTAATGGTTTCCTACTGTTGTGACTTTGTGGAATTCAGGTCTTTTTCAAGCATGTTGCATTTTACAATAACTCATATCTACATGTAGATGTAGGTCTAAAGTGCACTTACATCAACCAATAAATATATATTTTTGATATATTTTTCAATGACAGGTGCCACTTAGATGTGAAGACAACTTTACAGAACAGCTCTCACCACCGGCTCACCACTCACACTAACAACCACTTTTAACCCAATGTTAATGTTTTTAGCGCTGCCGACTGAAAGTCAAGCCCTCAAAGCTTCTATTCATCCTCATCTCTGTGCTCTTGCATGGTAAGTAAAGCTCTTATTATACAGTCACATATATTTAAAGATCCTGCTTTTAAGTGATGTTCAAAACTTAACTATGTCACAGTTATAATTCAAGTCACTTAGAGTATGTAAAGTGTCCAGTACACTTTAGAAAACTGAGGCTACTGTGTGCAATCAAGTAAAAAAAACATATTTATTAAAGCCAGGTTTATATGACAAATACACCTGTGTTGTCGACAAAGATAAGCTGCAGAAGAAAAAATCGCCAAGATTGCAAAGTCCAGCCTCAGTGTCACTGATTTTAACACCTGCTTGAAGTAAGTTTATAGGAAGTCTGAGTTGTTCCGCTGTGATATATGGCAGCTAGTTGAGGGCTGTATCACTAACTATTTCACATCACTAATTTTTCAGTCTGTAGTGCTGCTAACTTCACCTGATTGTCTGTTGTAATGTTTTAAAAACATTAAAAACAAAATGACACAGGGAAATCTTAGTTAACTAGTTCGATTTGTGAGCATTCATTCTTCAGGACAGAGGGAGAACAATGAGACCGGGCCTCCTACAGGGATCGGTCACTGGCAAAAAAAAAAAAAAAAAATCTAAAAATTTAAATTTAAATTAAAAAACAAAATTGGCCATAGGATATTTCTAAACCATGCTGACCCACCATCATTACATCTTTTGCCCCTCTGGTGCCGTTTAAGGACTCCTGCTTTGTGAAGGTTACTTAATTTATAACTTACATTACAATTAGTGGCCTTTGACATTAGCTGTAATTCGGTGCAGCCAATGTGAGGTTTCCTTTAATGATGACCGATTTCTTCTTTCCACTGTAGCTAGGTGCAGCCCCACCATGCTGAACTGCTCTCAACCTAACACGCTTTCCCTGCTGGAGGCTCTTCAACCAGTCTTCAAACTGAGCTCCATTCGACCTGTCGTGAATATGTCAACCATTACCAATGTCAGCATTAGCTTCACCATGTTTGGCATTTTGGGGGTGGTAAGGGACACTAAAATCAATTCAGTATTCAGCCATATTCAGTTGCTTTTAAGTGTAAAGTCAACTTTACAATAATGAGTTCATCAAAATGTCACTGGTTCTAAAACCTAAAAACCACAATGATCATAACAACTTTCCATACAAGAAAACATTTGTAAAGAAGGAATACATACGACCAAATGTTCGTTCTTTTTCAGGATGAAAAGGCCCAAATCTTGACAACGTTTATCTGGCAAACTTCAGTAAGTACTTTGCAAGCGATTTCACAGTTTACAAGCAATGATAGAGTTGTTCATCTCTCTCCAGGCTTGGGAATCAGAAAACAGTGTAACCTGATGGGCCCATTCTACTGTGTACTAACAACAGAGAACTAGATACTACATAATGTAATCCACCACAAAACTAATCAGATACTGTAACTTATTAATGGCAAAATAAAAAGTTTTCAGTAAGAAATAATTAAGACAACACTGCTGCTTTTCAATTTTTTCAACTTTTAAAATGGGAACATATGACATTTCAAAACATAAAAGGCTGGTCATACCTGTAGCCACCTGAGCCACATTATGTCCACCAGACATCACCTGAAAGCTCTAGTTTTATATTGTATGTAGTCAGGTATGTATTTGTTGCATTTGTATTATTCGTGTTGCAGATGTGGAGAAATGAGTTTATCAGTTGGGACACAGAACAGTGCGGTTCTTCATGGATTACAGTTCCAAGAAAACTGCTCTGGGTACCAGACATAGTCATCAATGAATTGTAAGTACCATCTGTTGTGCTTAGCCTTAACTGTGGGGTAGCTTTATACACGTCACTAACCTGATCTCAATTGATCCCCACCAAGCAGCGACCTCCAGGACCGAAAAATGAAGCCAACATGCAAGTGCCAAAAACTGTAGTTCCTTGAATGGCCACTTGAGGCTGGCTCCAAAAACGAGTCAATACATATATACATATTATTTACACAATCAGCAGCCATTTGATGGTGGGCAGGTTGCGTACAGTGGGTTCTTTAGATGTTTTTTGATGATATTAGTTGCCTGATACAGCTGGAAACAGGTTATTAAGAGTGGGGAAACACCCCCCTCCCCATTTAGCATTTATCATGAGTGCATTTACTTGGCTTATAACACTATAATATAGTTTAATTCCTGGTGCAGGCACCCATAAGTAATAAATGTGAATATGGTAAAACACAGTTATATATCCATAACATAAAATATGTCTTCAGAGGACAAATTGTAGTTGTTGACAAATACTATACATTAATTAACACCTCATCAAAGCTCTTCTGTGTATGGGAATGTGGGAATACATGTTCAAGGCTTCAGTACAACACAAGACTGTTGGCACTTTAACCTCATTCATGTCAATGAGTCATGAGCAGAATGTATATAGAGAGAAAGCATATTATCACATTTACTGGGTTTTGCGTCTATTCTCATTCTGCAGTATGGAGAAGAATTCAGCTCCATTTACCCCATACAGCTATCTGATGTCTGATGGTTTCGTTATTGATGGACAGCCTGTCAGAGTGGTCAGCTCATGCAGGCTCGACATCTACAGGTTTCCATTTGACATCCAGAACTGCAGCTTAAGCTTCAACTCCTACTTACACCGCAGTAAGAAACTGATTCTGTATTTTCTTTCTGTTGTTGTTTTAATGGATTGGTAGATTAGTATTTTTTCAATTTATGTCATTATAAAATGGATGAAATCTCACAAACGCATTGACTGTATTATATCTTCCTTTCAGTTACTGCCATGGAGATCGGCCTCATAGAACATCCAGAGAAACTATTAGAATACTCTAAAAAAGTGATGACAACTATGGGTGAGTGGGAACTAGTGGATATCAAGATGAAGAAATTTGTTTTTCCATCTGGGGATGGCGACCTGTACGAGGAGCTTCGTTTCTATGTAAGGAAATACTATATACTATACTATACTGTAACTATTTAATCCCATATTGTACTGTTTTATCTATTTTATGCCTCCAAATATTTTACTGTGTATATCTTATATATAAGGTATTAAATATTATGGTTAAATAAAATATGAGTCCATCACAGAGCATAATATAAACTTGCATTTACCATACTGAGGATGCATGACTATTATCATATAAAGTCATGTAAAATATGTCATGCTGTAGTCAGCTTTTTGTAATTCTTAACGCAGTATACCACCAGCATCAGAGACATTTCAAGAAAAGTCATGTTTACCCGCTGCTGTGTATGTGTCGACTGTGCCGCAGGTATCAGTGAGGCGCCGGGCCACCCTGTATGTGGTGAACCTGCTGATCCCCAGCTGCTTCCTCATCACAGTGGACCTCTTCAGCTTCTTGCTGCCTCCCAAGCAAGTCGACCGGTCCTTGTTCAAGATGACTCTCATCCTGGGCTACACCGTCTTCCTCCTCATCATGAACGACCTGCTGCCTGTCACTGGAAACACCATACCTCTCATAAGTCAGTTGCTAATTCCTTCATTAATATCTATTTCTTGTTGTTGGTAGTCATTGTGACCCTTGAACCCAGTACTAATAGGTTACTTCAGCTGGAGTATGTATGATTCTCACTAATGAACATTATTGGTGTAAATACCATAAATCCAGTTTGAAATCTGGCCACAACAAAATCCTAAATGTGAAGAAAAGAAATGCAAACCTCACATTTTTAATAAGCAAATTACAAAAAGAACACATATTTGAAAATTGCTATCACAAGATGGATAAAACCTGCTGAAAATGAAATAAGTACTATTATCATGACTGAGTAAATGCATTGTTGGCTCATTACATAATTTGACCATTTTGTGATTCCATTCTTTCATACCAGTGTTCAAGACCACAGAAAATGCATTATTATAGTTATAGTTTAATGTTATCACATCTAAACTTCACTGCGACATTTCATATTATCTTTGGTCATTTTTAAAAGTGCTGGCTCCTTTATATCCAGAATTGCACCCCACTCTTCTTTTTTTTTCAAAATACTCATCTTTTCAAATTCCCCTTTACACAAATATTGCATTAACCAGAATGTATCCTCTTACTTTTGATGTTCCTATTAGGCTTATGTGCTTAGCATATATGCTTGTTTTTGTTGGCGACTAGCTCATGAGCATAATGGAGCATTTAGCAGCTAAACAGCACAACTTCCCTCAGGATATACAGTAGTGGAGATCAAAATCGGAAATAAAAGGAGGATAAATATTGGACTTTGATTCATCAGGAAAGGCAGAATCACGACTCTAAATGAATATTAATGTTACTCTGTATCTGCCCGATGTGTAAAAGACAATGCCACGTTCACCATATCAGATTAAAAGGTGATAATATTGTATGTGATTGTATTGTGTTTTCAGCTTGTTTCCACTGACCTAAGTGTCTATAAGATCACTTAATAATTCATTTTAAAAGGGACTTATTATTATTATCCCAGATGTTTTTCTGTCTCTGTGCCTGGCTCTGATGGTGGCTAGTCTACTGGAGACTATCCTCATTACCAACCTGCTGTTTGGCTCCGCTAACTACTCTCCAGTTCCTCACTGGATCAGTGTGTTTGTTCTTCATATCCTGGGCCGACTGGTACGGCTTCCTCCAAAGCCCAGAGATGTACAAGACAACACAGTCATCCAAAATCCTGCAGCACAAGGTAGTATATCAGACCTGGGATGTGATTTTACACAGGCAAAATTATTCATGCAGTCATGTGCATTTCAACTAGCTGTGTCTCCTCTGCAACAGAAATGAAAGTCTCCTCTCTGGTGGAAGAGGAGAGCGGTGCTCCAGTGCAGAAAAGACCACTGAATGAGGATGAGGCCCTGGAGGAGCTGAGGTGCCTGGGCAAGGAGCTCCAGGCTCTCTGCCTTCAGTTGGAGCAGCAGCAGAGTGGAAACCAGGGCTCGGAGGAGTGGATCCAGGTGGGTTTGATCATAGACCGCCTGCTGTTCGCCCTCTACATCCTCTTCATATTAGTCAGCTTCATTACCATCATCATTATCTGGAGACAGTCACACAACATAGCCTGATTATCCTTTTTAGTCAGTAAGTTTGTTTGTCTTTCATATTTTGGAGGCATTTGTGAATTATAATTTGGTGACATGCCTATTCATATTCGTTGTTAATTATTTTTTAGGCTTAGGCTTCTACTCTTGAAGGTTGGTGATTTTGTATCGCACCTCTCCAATCAACTGTCCTCCTTTTACATTTCATGTTAATGGTTTGGTATCTTATCTTTTCTTTTACAGTTACAGTTTTACAAGCGCCCAGGCTCTGAAACCAATATCTGACAGATCTTGAAATTCCTGCTAATGTCTTCTAACATTGTCAGTTAAGCAACAACTGCTTGTTTAAACAAACAACTGGACCTACAGCTGGACTAGTTTATAATCAAATCAATTCCAGGGTCTTGTTTCCCAAAAGTATCTTAAGGCTAAGAGGATCATGAAATTTCAATCATCAAATATTTAAATTTTTGATTTGTACGAGTGATCTGCCAGTTCATATCATCATCACCTCCTCTCCCACCTGATGCCTATCATATTAATGTTGTCTGGCCTTCCTGTTTGTACATTTTCAGGTTCTATATCTTCTCTTCTTCTGATGTTGTTTGCCACACTTTTATTGATCTAGGAATGGTGGCATTCACAGTGGACGATGTACATATTCATGAAACTTATAAACACAAGTTCCTCCTTTGCATGTATTATTTATATAAATATGTAAAACAGTAATAGTGTCTCTGCCATTTGAGAAAAAATAATAATTTTGAGAGTAATAAAATAAGCTGCCATGCCTTTATGAAAGTCGTCTCTTGCGTGTGTCTTTTTATGATTATATCGATTACATTCAGATGAATGAGTGAATATGAGTGGAATGCAAAGTAATGCTGATAACACTAAAAATACACTGGAGAGAATTTCATGCATCACCACGACCTTCATACATTAAAGATCTTCAATACAATTTCAGTGGCTTTGTCTCGTGTGTGTGTGGTGTTTGATGTACATGTTGATTCAAGCTCATTGCATGTTGATGTGTGTGCTGACAATATTTGCTTAGGACAGGAAAACTGACAAAATAACGGACTTTGACATGTAAATAAAACAACAAACGGGGTTGTTTGTTAGACTCTCCAAATAGTTCAGAAGGAGGGAAAGGCCAATCAAGGATAAGACGGATTATATTCTCGCCCCACTTTTTGCTCTGAAATCAGGGCTGCAAAACTGTTGATTGCAAATAAGCTCAGTTATTAATGTTTGTATGATGAGTTTTTATACTTGGAGGTTTGATATTTATAGAACTGTTTCAGTGCCTACAAAAAAATTAGTTTTATTTTCATTTTCATATTCATTTTCATTTTCAAGGTGTTATAAACTATCTCAGTATGTTTTACTATTATTGTGTTTCTATTTAGTTATTTCACCTTCTTCCAACACCCCCAGTGTGGATTGTGAACCTTTAGTTCTTGAAGGTCCTAACTAGTCTCTTGCATTGTCGGTTAAGCAACAAATATTTGCATTTTTCTACAAACAACTGGACCTACAACAATCTCTCCTGCCCAGAGGTTTGTAGTACCCAGCACAAAGCTGTTTATGTGTCTTTACAGTTCTTCAGTTTCCATTTTTTTCCCAAATCTAAAAGCAAATTAAGTGCAGGACTGCACATCTCTGTAATGTGAAACACTGACACAACAGAAGACATAAACTGCCTCCATTGCATTTAATATTCATATTAATATGTAATAAAGTTCAACTGTGTCTGCCATTGTAGGAAAAAATCAATTTCATGGTATAAGAAGCTGCTGTGAACTTTATGAAAATTGTTTCTTGTGTGTTTCTTTACAGATTTATATCTGATTACATTCAGATAAATGAGTGAATATGAGTGCAGAGGAGAGTAACAAAAAAAACTGCCAAAATAAAAAGACTTATACAAAACTACAATATAATTTAATGATGTAAAGAAAACCGGAGACATCCTTGTTTGATTAGTTTTACTTAATTTGTGCAGCATTTATGTTTAGACGAACTAGACATGCAAGCAATAACTCAGAGCAAAATGAGTGAGGTCAGGCTAAATTTAGCCAATCAGAAACAAGATGCAACATTTGTTCAGACTGTTGACACTTTCCTTTAACTTATGGAAATGTTTGCACTCACACAGAAAAGATGACAGAGGTAAAGACTGCTGGGCTTATCTTCATCTGTTTTTCACTGCTGCACGGTAAGGACTAAAGAATTTTGACAATTTACTAAGAAAGGAAAATAAAAAAGGAAGATGATCTGTTGAAAGCTGGAAGACAGAAACCCATCCACATGCTAAAGCTTTATGAAGCTTAAACTTTCAAAATGATTTGGAAGAAAATACAAGCTATACAAAATAACTGGAATACAGTGAAATGTTTGTGTTTTATAGTGATGATGATAGTTCATGATGATAGCTTTGAATTTACAGCATGTATGACTGGGTATTTATAGTTTTACAAGGGTTTTGTGCCACATTAATACATACTGTCATGAGATGTTTATGAAATATGTGAAAAAAAACTGAAGTAAAAAATAGAAATCTTAAGAAGTAAAATCTTAAACTGGGGAAAAGAATACAGCAAATAAATTCCTGTTCACAAACCAAATTATTTAGCAATAGAGAGAAGTACAACATATGTTAAGACCAAGAGTGCACAGCTAGTTTAGCATAGCAAAGCTCTGTGATGGAGTATGAAGGTAAAGTAGTGCTGTGAGCCAAATGTTAATGCCAGCATGATAATATCCTGTGATTATGTGATTAGTTTGCAGGTATTAGGTCATGCACCAATTAAAATTATGACCTGATATGATGGCGCTAGATGAAAAGTTTAAAGATCACTGAATGTCTTCCTGAGGGGAGGAAGAATGTGTGCACTAAATTTCATGGTAATCCATCATCGTTAAGGCTCAAAATGCTTGAGCTGTAAATAGCTACAACCAAAAGAAAAATCATTTAAAACTGGCTCACTAAGCTGACACAATAACATGCTTCTGTGTCGCACCAGAAAGTGAGTAAAGCAAACTGGTGGTGGTGGTTTTACTGGCATTACTTCATGAAGGGTTACCCCACTATACAGCATACAAAGAAAGACCTGCCACTGAGCAAATCAAAATAATAATTGTAATTATATGTTTATTTGAACTATCTTATAATTTTTTCTCTTTTTGAACGCAGGTTATGTTGCAGCATTGAACTGCACCAGCCCAACTCCTGAATCCCTGTTTGATGCCCTTGAGAGGGAATTATTTCCTAAAAAACTACTTCGACCTGTAAAAAGGTTTTCAGATACACTTAACATAACTATCGATATTACTTTGGTGGGAATTTTAGGAGTGGTGAGTCCATGACGTACACAAACATCTATTCATGTCCGCATATACACATGCAAAGCTAAGTATACTGTAACTGATTTCATTAATTAATAATCATAAGTATGTCTCCCCCATAGAATGAAAAAGCCCAGTCCTTAACAACATTCATATGGCAAATCTTGGTAAGTTTTCAGAGCACTGACAAAACTCGAATTTCTTCAGAATTATTTCCATACTTTTGTATCCATTCCATTGTAGAGTTGTAGAGTTTCTTTCTGAAAAATGGAAACATAGATGAAGAGGCTAAATCAAAATGAAAAACTTTGTCCCACATGCCAGAATTTTAATCTGCACACGCATCTGCATTTGGAGAACATGCCAATAGGAACGGTCCCTCTCAAAAAAGACCTGTGAATGATCAAAGTCTCCCGTCACAGGCTACATTTTCTAAAGCCTGAAAACAAAATCGAGAGGAGATGCAGACGTTTAGTTTGCTCTCAGACAGCTTCACTACAATCACAATATGCTGAAAGCCGATTATGGAATTTTTGCCCATTGATGCCAAAAAATTACTGCCCACGCCTGATTTTTATACCATGATCTTGACAGTAGCATCCAACAATGCATTTGTCCATCTTTTAATACTTTCTAACTTCCCTACTGTCTAATGGATCTCAAAGGCTCATTGGTTAGTACTGACTGACTGGGTCACAAATATGGTACCATTTTCTTTTGAATGTCTCAGTATCCATCAAAAGAAACCAAAATAGTCCAGGGAAGGAAGAATGTGTCTCTAAAAGGGCAAGTGAACCAAAAAGTCAGATTACAGTCTTGCACTGTCAGCAGACACTGCGGTGCCTGTGCAGTGGCACATTACATGTGCACACAGATCTACAGCCAGTCAACTTTCCTTACGTATCTCAGTCAGCAGTCAAACTCCATCAGCCATCACGTCAATATCTGAGACACTAAGAAATATCTAATTAACCTTCTCGAGTTTTATACCTAAATTACAGGGGCCTGGGAACTTACACATGAAATGTAAAACCTCCCACTCGCTGTGCCTGACCACACACAGTAAGGTTGAAAGAAAAATCCCACTCAGATAGCTTTTCAACTTACCGGGGGTAGATGAAATAAATGCATTTACCAAAGCTGTAGAATAAATGAAGCTACTTGCTTAACCAGATTCAGTCAATTAAAAAATCTAAAAGGGTCGAAGGGTTTGTAACAATATAACAACTCTCACTAATAAATGCTGCTGATTTATTTTATGCAGATAGGAAACCGCATGCCATCCCCAGGGACATAAGGTGCCTGCACCGAAGTGATGAATTGATAATGGCGGAAACTTAATGTTATTTAAAGTGTCAGATGAGGAAAGAGAAGCATAGAGGAGGAGGCATGTTTGATTAGACGGCAGGCCGAGCCTCTTAGGGTCGATCCAAGTGAGGTCAAAATAAATCTAACCATGGCCCTCACACTTGTCCTGAACTCAACTATGTTGTGGAACCAGACTTGTTCATAGGATTTGTTGACAACAACAAAATATAGAATATTTCCAGATTTGTCCTTTAAATTAAAGTAAGCAGAGTCTCAGTTCAAATGTTTGCCATTTTCTTAGCTGTGCATCACACTATTGTTCTGTTCAATGTAGGAGTGGGATATAGAAGGACTGAGCTGGGATGAGAAGGAATGTGGAACTAAAAGAGTCTCTGTCCCCCGGGAAAAGCTTTGGGTCCCAGACGTCCACATCTCAGAGTTGTAAGTTAAAAGGGTCTTCAGTAGTCTTTGAACTTGTTTAACCTTCGACAAAAACAAAAGGAATCAGACCACAGTGTTTTATCTTTTATGCTTCTTTTGATCAAATTGCTACCATTTTAGAAATGTTGTCAACAGCAAACAAAACAGCTGTACCCAAATTTAAATATTTGGTGGTTTAGTTACAAAAACTAAGGAGAAGAGTAATCTGAGTGGAATATCCCAGTATCTCTTTAAAGCATATACATGCAATTGAAATGTTTTATATCATATTCTTTTCCAGCATGGACGAGGATAAATCTCCGAAAACTCCCTATGTCTACTTATACAACACAGGTCGTGTTTTTGATGATAAACCAGTCAGAGTGGTCAGTTCCTGCCAATTAGAAATCTACACTTTCCCTTTTGATATTCAAAACTGCTCTCTGAGCTTTGGACCACATCTACACCTTGGTAAGTCTGCCCAGAAAACAACACATCATATCAAAAACTGATCTCAGAGCCACAAGTCCACCTTACAGTTTTGTTTAAATTATGACAGGTTTGTACTCAGAGTACAACAAAATATTGTCACTTCGGTTAGTATGTATTAAAAGTGTAAATTAAAAATTAATTCATTGTAAATTGATTAATATATATATATATATATATACTGTATCTAAATGTATGTATATGTTGGTGTGTGTGCATATGTATCTCTTTCATTTAGTTTACCTGGGTGCATATTGGAAGGAAGGAATGAGGAATATGAAGATACTTAGTGTACTTTTATGTTTGTAGGTTCATTCATTGGTGATTGCTAATTATTGTACACTGATCATTGTGGATTAAAAAGATGTGGAAAAAACTGGGCATCAAATATGAACAACTTTTTTTTTCTTTTTTTTTTCCAGCTTCAGACATAAAGATGATTCAAGGTGGCACAGCTGCAGCAGTTCTGGCTGAGTCCAGAAAAGTGATGAAGACCAAAGGGGAGTGGGAGCTTGCGGATATCAAAGTAACTTCAAATACCCTGGAGTTAACTGATGGAAGCTATTCTGACATAACATTCTATGTGAGCACCTTTAACTTTTTAATTTTATTCTGTATTCTGTATTCATATGATGAATATCAGTATTTATATGTTAAACATCCCCTTTAAAACAGTTGAAATATCGTAAAGAAACTGTGTGTAAAACTCATTTGTCAGTTTTGTTTATGTGATTAATCTTTGAAATTATTCTTCCAAAGATTTTGTTTGTAGAAAAATGAAACAATCTTGTGTAGTTTTTTTCAACCCAGTCATCTCAGTATCCCAGGATGCAGCTCTGTATTTCAATGTTGTCTTTTTAGTACTGCAATACTAAAGACTAAAACTGCAAAATTCTTGATATAGATCACAACATTCCAGCGCTCACAACCACAGTGCTAAATAACTCATATTATTTATTATTTATCTATAAATGATTCATGGAGTAACAAGCGACACAATAAGACAAGTCACAATCAAGTCATTAAAAGTTAAATTAAAAAGTTGATTTGGTAGTGGGTTTTGGATATAAAATTACGTTTTAAAAAGTGATTGTAGTAGATGTTGTTTTTGTGGATAATCTGTCAGTATAGTGGAAGCATGTAAACAGCAATACTAAAGGCACTGAGAATGGACCCTTGGGGAGCATCAAAGGTGCCACGAACAAAGGTTTCATTGATTAATGGTAACATCTGGCTGGCTTTAACCTTCAAGCTTTGTAATTGCATCCCATCCCAAGATCATTTTGAGACGCAGACCAATCCTCTATGTGGTGAACCTGCTGATCCCTAGCTGCTTCCTCATGACATTGGACATCTTCAGCTTCCTGCTGCCTCCTGCGAGTGTGGACCGATCTGCCTTCAAGATGACCCTCATCCTGGGCTACACTGTCTTCCTGCTCATCATGAACGACCTGTTGCCTGTCACTGGGGACACAACACCTCTCATGAGTGAGTGACACCAATGATATAAGTAGATTTAAAAATTAATAAAGTCTGATTGAAAAGTATCTCTTCATTTCTTAACCGTTCTGTTTTTTTTGTCTACTGCAGATGTCCTATTCTCAGTCAGTCTCGCTCTGATGGTGGCCAGCCTGTTGGAGACAGTGTTTATTACTAATATCCAGTTCAGCTCCAGCCAGTACAGTGCGGTGCCTCACTGGCTCAGCGTCCTTGTGTTACGATATCTAGCCCTTGCTGTTTGTCTCCCTCCACAAAAAAAGAGCAACCGCGTCACAGTCTCCCTTCGCCCACTTGCTACAGGTATATTGTAACTAATTACATTTTGCACTACTAATGGTGCTACATCTTATTGAAATAATTTTGTATGCAACTCATTTGAAAAATGGTCTAGAACAGAAAAGGAAATTGACTGAGACAGTTCATTCTTCTTCCTTAATCTTGTAAATAGCAGTTTGACAAAATAATCTTAACTCCATTTAGTAGCTTTTTCCAAAGCTTGTAATTGCATCTCATACTTTTCAACAGTTCACTCAGTTTTCAGTAAGATGCAATTGAAAGCTCTGGAATAAAAGGTGGCAAGAGGATTTTGGCACATGATTTTCACATAGTTTTCTAATACATTTCCTGCAATTAACTATGTCATTTTAGACAAGCAGTACGTCTATTCAGAAAGCAATCAGCTGTTTCAGTCATCTGTCTCATGCATATATAATGGAAAAAATACACTTCTTTAATCAATCCAACTGCATACACAGGCAACATAACAGCTTGCATTTTTGAAGCATATTTTTATGCTCCAAGTCTTTTTTCATACTCAAGATTTGTTCTGGCACAGCATTGAGTTGTAGGCTACCATGTTTTGGCAAAGCCTAGAGAACAGTGAACAATCACTGTCGTTACTCTTGTAAAACAGAAGAAAATAGACTTGAAGCATGAAAATGCAATTTGGATTGCATTAATGTCCATGTAGTGTGACATTAGTGTTAATGTCCGTGGTACAACGCCTATGTAGACACTTAGATTGAGTAGGCTATAAGGAAATTACAGCCAAAGTTCTGAAACAGTCGAGTTTGATTGATCACTGAACCTCGATCCTGAACAGCCATGAGTCATAACTTAGCAACAGTCAGTTGTGTTGTGCTTAAAGGTCCTTGTTTAAGATCTGCTCCATTTAAACCCATGTAAATGTGTATTTTTAAACATCTGTTGCTTTCTGACAGACAATGCAATGAATAACAGCATCATCTCCTCAAGGAATCTTGAGAGCATCTCTGGTGATACACCTCTAGACAAACCCCCTCCAGATATGGCCCTGGATGAACTGAGGAAACTGAGCAGAGATCTCATGTCCATCCGCCTACAGATGGACCACCACTTTCAGGGGACACAAACCTCACAGGAATGGCAAATGATTGGGGTAGTCATCGACCGTCTGCTGTTTGGCTTGTACATTATCTTCATCTCAGTCAGCTTTATCACCATCGTATCTATCTGGATCTGGAATCATTCGTTGGAAGATTGACTTGGCAGGAGAGTTATGTCAAGTTTGACTGGACATGACTCTGTTTTGTTTGTTTTTTGTTTTTTTCTGCATAAAAACATGTTTTTAAATGTTATAATTTATTACTTTCAGAGATTTCAGACAATACTTTGTATCGCTTCTCATGATGAATTATCCCCATTCAGGCCAGCCTCATATTAGCTCCAGGTAAACTTCAAAGAACTGGAATTTTTGTAGGTTATGAGGACTGTGGATTTTGTCACCCATCATTTAAATGGAAATACATTAGAAAGTGATCTTTTAGCAGCCAGTATGAACAGGAAAAATGATTACAGCAAGAAACCTGACTGTTGCCAACCTATCCTTTAATCAACATCTATTATTGCCAGCACTCTGAGGTCAAAAGTTAAATCCCAATTAAAGTTTCAGGATGATTCCTAAAAGCGATCCTGAGATGCTTGATACAGACCCTGTGTTTTAAATGCTCTGTACACTTCTCACCCAAGGAATGTTTCAGCTATGGATCTTAACACTGAGCAGTAAATATATGTCTACCAAAAGTCACGTGGTTCAACTGCACAGCAAACAGCTCTGGAGAGAATGTAACACATCTTAACTCCCATAGGTGCAGGTGCTGAAAAATAAAATTGGTCAGTGATTGCTGAAGGTGTGGAACAACGGGTCCTGTATTTCCTCTGTGCCTTTGTGGTATAAGTCAGGGGTTTTCAAAGCCTAAGACTGTGGATCCCCCTTAGCCTTACCTCATCCCCACTCTATGTTGCCATGGATTCGGTGATTGAGTTTTTTTCTATCTTAAAACAGGACCAAAGGGACTCATCTCAAATTTTGGGGACAGAAACTTGTTTAAGTAAGTAAATTGTGTCCATGTTTGTTGATCGTCAAATAGCATTTGCCCTGGGCCATACATTATTAACATACTGACATTAACAACATGTAGTTAACTATTTACTCTGGGTTTAATGATAAAATATTTTTGTATGCCACATTTTCTCTTCCATGTCCTAATCTGATATTTTATGACATTTAAAGGTGCTATTTGTAACTTTTGCTATTGCTACATAGCGAGCATTAGCATTAACAGCTATATAGTTACTAGTCTTGATAAGAGCTTCAGCCACCATTGTGTTTACAAGGCAACACGTTATAATATGGCCTCTGAGCAGCACAAATTCTTCATAACAGACTGGATGCTAAAGTGACTCAGTATCGGAAAGTGACAAAAGAGTCAAGACCAGGCCAGGGCTAGTGGATTAACATACTAACTCTTGGCGAGTAAAGGAACAAAGTTTGATGATGAACTGGCAAAACTTCTTCTAACTTCTTCTAAGTAAACAGCTGTTACTAGCATTGGCTATGTAGCAATACCCAAAGTAGCCTGCAAAAATATTCTGCTAAGTAGGTTTTGACTACAGATATTAAATGATTGATCTATGTAGACTATCCCATACATACATTTAATATCTGCCATTGTGTTTTACATGTTTTAGTATATCTTCATGATTACAAAGGTCAAAATTAAATTTCTTAAAACCATTCTCTGCTCTTGGGAGCTGGGAAAGGGGAAGTTTCATGTTGTTGGCCAGTGTCCCCCCAGGCTGGGTCATAAAGGAATTAGTTGATCCGAGTAAGTTCCTGCTCAGACTGGTTTGGGATATTTGGAACTCCTTTCTTCAGTGTCAGTATTTTTTTCACTCTGTTAAAACATGTTTGAAAATTCAGCATGCAAAGTTGAGAGAGTAGAACAAGACTAGATCAAAACCTAGTATGTGCCTGGACCACATATGGTCAACCTGATTTTATAACCATGACGTGGTCTCAAACAGCTCACAGCCTCCATCTGGGATCCACAATAGTTTAGCCTTTATTTACTTCAACTCCAGAACATAACAGATTTTTATTAGAGGCAGGTTTTTATGTCTAAATCCCTCAGTTTGATGTGTAAAATTGGTCATAGTAGTTAGTACAAAGCCTGGTTACCGATGACTTCTCTATCTCTCTCTCTCTCTCCTTCTCTCTCTGCTTGGTGTGTCTTTGGTGTGTTTAATTATTTCTCTACCTCCTTTAGTAATAATGATATGTGTAATGAAAGTGTTTTAATTGCTGTGATGGAGGTGAGGCTCAGTGTATTGGGAGCATTCCTCAACTTCCCTGCAGTTCCTGAGCATCCGGGAAACCAGAGCAGCTCGGTAGACTGCCCGTAATGAGGTGTAGCCCTAAGCCCCTGTTCAGCATCTATATGCTGTCCAATCATGTACCAGGTTTATATGAAGTATAGATAAGTATAAATAAATAAACGCTGAAATAAATAATTAAATACATAAATAAATGCAAAATACAAACTATTAATGCTATTTATTCATTTATGTATTTCTACATTTATTTATCTAGGGCACTGACGCCCTGAAGCCAGTTGGGTGCTTGCACCTTTTATGTCTGGAAAGTCCTGTTAACATTTCTCTTGCATTGTCTACACAACAAATATTTACATGTTTCAACAAACCATTGGCCCTACAATAATCTCTTTTACCTGGAAGTTTGCTGTAACCAGCACATCACTGTTTGTGTGTCTTTTAAGTTCTTCTGTTTGCTTTTTTCCTAAATGTATAAGAAAATTGAATGCAGGACTGTACTTCTCTAATATATGGGACTAGGACTCAGAAGAAGACATTAACTGTCTCAGTTCCTCCTTTGCATTTAATATTCATATTAACATTTAATACAGTTGAATTGTGTCTGCCATTGTGGGAAAATATTAATTTCAAGAGTAGTAAAACAAGCTGCTGTGCCTTTGTGAAATTCATCCCATTCACAGAAAAACTATAAAAGTGACTCTAAAGATGCAAAAAGAGTGATTTTATTTCATGTGTAAAAAGTAACACAGGGAAAAACTAAACATTTCGGTTAAAGGACTATCGTCGACACAGCTTACAGACCATATAATTCTAAGGAATTCAGACAATCAGCAAAGACCAATCAGGACAAGAGAAGCGAGGAACACAAGGTGTTCCACGTTGTGAACAAGCTAGGCAGGCGATTGCTTGGGGCTGTTAGGGGGGCCCCTAGGGCTGACTAACTTTACTCAACAGCAATGTCTCAAAATGCAGCTCCCATCCCTTAAACAACCAAGGGACGATTTGCAACAACATCTCAGAAGCAGTGTTGCCAACTATTTTCACTAAAGCCTGCATTTATGTAATTGTAATGAAATTAAACTAAATTGACGGTAATTGGCTTTTTTTTTTCCAAGTGTGCAGATCAGAGTAACACTTCAAACTGAAATTTTTGCTAATTAGACTGTATGTATGGATAAACACTGCTAAGACTTTCATGCATCACTACTATTTTTCAGCCTTCATACGTGTAAGTTTTCACAAACAATTTCTATGACTTTGTTTTGACATGTGTATTGTGTCTGATGCAAATGTGAGTGCTGATTCAGACTCATTGCATGTTGAGGTGTGTGTGTTTATAATATTTGTTCAGTACTGGAAAACCACAGACATTCTTGTTTGATTACTTGTACTTGATGCTGATGTTTTGACAAACAAGACACGCAAACAAATATTTCAGGTGCAAAATATATGAGTTGAGACTGAATTTAACCAATCAGAAACAAGATACACCATTTGTTCAGACTTGACATTTTCCTTTGTTAGGAAAATGTTTGGGCTTAAACAGAAGATGACAGAGGTAAAGACTGCTGGGCTTATGTTCATCTGTTTTTCACTGCTTGATGGTAAGGACAAAATAATTTTCATTATTCAAATTATTTAGTTAGGAAATTGGTCAATTTTGATGAGGAAAAAATAAAAGGAAGATGATCTGTCGGAAGCTGGAAGACAGCCAGCTGGTTGAAACCTATTCATATGCTAATGCTTTATGAAACTTTAAAGATTATTTGGAAGAAACTACAAGCTAAACAAAAAAACTTGGAAATGTATGTGTTTTATAATGATGATTTTATAATAATAATGATAGTAGTTTTGTGGCACATTAATGAATACTGTCATGACATGTTTATGAACTTTCAAAATTAAAATTTTAATAATTTAAGTAAAATCTTAGACCAAAAACCAGAAAGACTTGTGGGTAACACATAGGATGCTTTTGTTTGTTTGTTTGCTTGTTTGTTTATTTGTTTTTGTTTTGCTTGTTTCTTTACAAAAAATAAACAACTTTCAACAAACCAAAATATGTAACCAGTATGTTATGTTATAAAGCTGAGAGAAGTACAACATAGGTTAGAACTAGGGGTGCCCATGTTGTTTAAATATCAACCGCACTTGCGCCTATCTGAGCGCTGTGTGTGTGTATTGGTCTGGTATGGCGCATTGGTACCTTGAGGCAGCGGAAAGCAAGTGCCCCTAATGACCAGCAAAAACCTGGTGTGAGGTCAATGGCATAGTATTACACTATTTAGGGGTGCATTATTAAGATAGGTCTATGTACTGTTGCTCAGGAGTGAATGTTGCCAACCTCTATTTTACAGAGCTCCAAATCCTTCAACTCTTACTAAGTATTAATGGTAATTTTGGTTGTACTTATTAAATTAATTATTAAACAGCGTTCCAAATTGATAGTATATTACGAGACTTTTATCAGTGAACTGGCTATCTTGTCCCTTATTAGGGTTTTGCCCCCAAGGACAAAAAAGTTGTCGGCACTCACAGATAAGTGTAAGTCACTTTTAAAGTGCACAGCAGCAAACAGAAACAAATGCATTTCAGCTCTTGACCTTCTTCAGTCTTTCTGGGACACATGAGTATGAACCTTATTATATAGCAATTATTGAAACTTCATCAACAAGAGATAAATATTATCAAGAAAAATAGTAGTAGTAAAAAAGTAGTAATAACAATTAGTCATAAGAGAAAATATGTCAATTTATATGCCAAGCATATAAGCAAATAAATTTAAAAAATCCTACATTTATTTGAGCTATCTCATGAATTCATATTTTTTCTCTTTTTGAACTCAGGTTTTGTTGCAGCATTGAACTGTACCAGCCCAACTCCTGAATCTCTGTTTAATGCCCTTGAGAAGGAATTATTTCCTAAAAGACTACTGCGACCTGTAAAAAGGTTTTCAGATACACTTAACGTAACCATCAATATTGCTGTGGTGGGAATTTTAGGAGTGGTGAGTCCATGAACCATACAAACATCTATTCATGCCTGCACATAGCTTTTTCAACTAAGTATAATGTAACTGAATTTTATTTATCATTAAGAAATGTGAATATGTCTCATCTATAGAATGAAAAGACCCAGTCAATGACAACATTCATATGGCAAATCTTGGTAAGTTTTCAGAGCGCTCACAAACATGAATTAATCAAGACATTTTTCTAACAGTTCATTCAATTCATTCTGACAATGGAAAAGTGTTGAAACACAGCCTAAACATTACAATGTCTAATTATGATTATGTATTCTAAGTTTTTCAACATCAGGTGACAAATTTTTTATCAAACTGCCAGATGTTATTTTGGAATAAAACTGCTGCTGTCTGTCGATATTTGGTATTTTGCCATCTAACCATGGATCAGTTTGTCTCTCAGTTCTTTTCAACTTCTTTATTGACCATGGCTATCAGTCACGGGCCCACTGGTCACCATAGAGTGGGAAAGGCAAAGCATCTAAAGAATGTGTGGGATGGGATAGAATGAACATGGTTCTTCACCACACGGGGTGTGGAAACAACATACTACAAATGCTAGCATACTCAGAAACAGGGCCCTGTAGTCAAGACATCAGACAATAAAAGAAATATAGAATGTTTCCAGACTTGTCCAGAGACTCAGTTCAAATGTTTGCCATTTTCTTAGCTGTACATCACACTATTGTTCTGTTCAATGTAGGAGTGGGATATAGAAGGACTGAGCTGGGATGAGAAGGAATGTGGAACTAAAAGAATCTCTGTTCCCCGGGAAAAGCTTTGGGTCCCAGATGTCCACATCTCAGAATTGTGAGTTGAAAGGATGCTCAGTAGTCTGTGAACTTGTTTAACTTTCAACAAAAACAAAAGGAATCAAACCACATAGTGTTTTATCTTTTATGCTTCTTTCAATCCAATTTCTACCATTTTGCAAACACAGCAATGTACCCAATTTTAAATATGTGGTGGTTTAATTAAGCATTAGATACAGAAACTAAAAAAGAGCCATCTGAGTCGAACATCATCAGTATCCTCTAAAACATATATGTGCAGTTAAAATTTATTTTACTTTTATTTTTTTCTAGCATGGACGAGGACAAATCTCCGGAAACTCCCTATGTCTACTTATACAACACAGGTCGTGTTTTTGATGACAAGCCAATAAGAGTGATCAGTTCCTGCAGATTAGAAATCTACACTTTCCCCTTTGATTTTCAAAACTGCTCTCTGACCTTTGGATCATACCTACACTTTGGTAAGTCTGCCCAGAAAACAACACTAACTCAGTTTCATTACAATGAAGACAGTTTGCACTAAGAGTACAATGAAAATTGTCACTTGAATTTAATTACAATTTTTTCAGAAAGTATGCATTTATGCATTCTGTAAATGTAAATTGAATATTTAACACAAATTCAAAATCAGTAGAATAAAATAAATTCATTTAAATATTGTCAGCCTTGAACTTCCATTACCTTTAGCATTGACAGCTGAGCTCTACTCACTTGCAGAAAACCACAAGCAACATTCTCACAGACTGGGAATCAAATATGAACAATTTTTTAAAATTATTTTCTCCCAGCTGCAGACATAAGGATGATTCAAGGTTACGCAGCTGCAGCAATTCTTACGGGGTCCAGAAAAGTGATCCATACCAAAGGAGAGTGGGAGCTTGCAGATATCAAAATAACTCCATCTACCCTGGAGATAACTGAAGGAAACTACTCCGACATCACATTCTATGTGAGCACCTTCAACTAATTTATTTTGTTTTGCATTCTGTGTTCATATGATGACTATGACTATTTATCAGTTTAATCCCCTTATAATTCAGTTGTAATATCTTAACAAAACTGTGTGTAGAACTTCTATATCTATGTTTTATTTGTGCAAGAGGTCAATATTCCTGGCAAAGGTTTCATTGATTAATGGTGATATCATTAAGTCTGGCTTAAACCTTCAAGCTTTGTACTTATGTCCCATCCCAAGATAATATTGAGACGCAGGCCACTCACCTATGTGGTGAACCTACTGATCCCAAGCTGCTTCCTTATCACACTGGACCTCTTCAGCTTCCTGCTGCCTCCTGCAAGTGTGGACCGATCCGCATTCAAGATGACCTTAATCCTGGGCTACACTGTCTTCCTGCTCATCATGAACGACCTGTTGCCTATCACTGGGGAGACAATACCTCTCATGAGTGAGTGACGCCTATGATGTAAGTCAGTGCCGTGCAGTGACTTTAACAGATAGGCAAGCGACCAATTACAGCCCACAGTCCCCAACCAACCCAGTCCTGTAGTTGGGAAACAATGAGGAGAAATACAGGAACTTGGTTTGGGTTTTGAGGAGTTGTAGAATGTATTTACTGACCAATAGCTTAAAGTTCATATAGGCCTACATTTCACTGCTACCTTCACAGCTATACTGCTAAGTTCTGCTCTGTTCTGGTTGCCAGCCTCATTGCTCTCTCTCTCGCTCTCTCTTTAGCCCACTATGCACACAACCTACGTACCGAGATATTCCTGAAAGTAGCTGTGCTACTTGTGTAAGAATATGCCGTTTTAAACTACTCAAATGTACTGCAGATCTTGCATAGAGATGATAAATCACAGTGTAATTTGCTCGTTTACTTGCTACTGCTTCCTCATAACGCTTAGGAGGAGAAGACTGGGAGTGTTTTTCTAATGTGCAACAAGTTGACGCATGCACATAATTTGTGCAGTATCATAACTGATCTCAGATCGGTGGAAGCTGAGTCAATGACAGCTTGGCAAGCACACTGGCTATAGCTAATCACTCATCAAAGATTCATGGATTATCCTCGATGCACAGGCTCAAATGCCCAAATAATAATATAAGATGTACCTTTATTGATCCCCCCCATAGAGGAAACTCAAAACGCTGCATTGACAAGCTTCAGTCTTTGTCAACAGGACACAGCAACGAAAATGACAGAAACAAGAGATACAATGGCTGGTAATAAAGATAATAGCCTGCTGCCGCCACAAGTGGGCGCTAAATTATATGATGGATGCAAACTGGCAGTATTAGATCCTTTATGTGACAGAATGCAGTTTTGAGATCAGATATAAAGAGACGTATCACTTCCATTTTGGTATCGTTCTAATTGATGTCTATTTTTAGCCTTAACCGGTCAAGCACTGCTTGCCTTGCTTGCCCTGATGGCATACCACTAATATAAGTATATTTAAAATTAACCAGACTATAACTCTTATCTATCAAGATGGAAGCCACACTATTTCTTTTATATTTAAACTAGTGTTTCCTCTACACCAAACACCATTATTGGCTAATTAATAACGAGATAACTTCTACCCTCATAAAGTCTGAATGAAAAATATCTCTTCATTTCTTTCCTTTTTTGTCTACTGCAGATGTTCTATTCTCTCTCAGTCTCGCTCTGATGGTGGCCAGCCTGTTGGAGACAGTGTTTATTACTAATATCCAGTTCAGCTCCAGCCAGTACAGTGCGGTGCCTCACTGGCTCAGTGTCCTTGTGTTACGATATCTATCTGTTGTCGTTTGCCTCCCTTCAACAAAGAACAACTGCATCAAAATCACCATTCCACCACCTGCTACAGGTATAATCACATCACAATCATAATATTTCTGCTACTACTAATAGTGCTGCATCTTATTGTAATCATTTTGTTCCCTGTAAAAAGTGTAAATTGAGTGACAGTTCATTGTACAATTTAATCTTGGAAATTGTACTTTGACAAAATTATCTTCACTCAAGGTGCACTTACTGTCTTTTTCCATAGTGTATAACTGCATCTCATGCTCTTCTTCAGCAAATGAAGTTTGCTCAGTTGTCATTGGGTGGGTTGCCACCCACTTGTTTTTATGTGCTTTTTTAATTTGCCCATGAAAAAAAAGAAATTACAATTTGAAATTTAATAATTTTGAAAAATCTTGCAAAGACATCTAAATATCTCAAAAAACGTTTTTTACCCTTGGCTGAGGTAAAAAACATTGTTGTATCAAAGTGCAATGGAGACTTTGCAAATTAATCCTGATGTAAGTGTGACTGCTTTGAATGTTTTTCTCAGTTTTTTTTTCCTTCATTTTGATTAACAGTATTGGGAATACTACCTGGCTTTTTTTGAAAGCATGTGCCACATTATGTATCTCAGTATCACTACTCTTGATTTTTGACAGACCCAACAGTGAATACAAGTATGATTTCTTCAAGAGCTCTTCAGAGCATCTCTGGTGATACACCTCTAGAAAAAAACCCTCCAGATATGGCCCTGGATGAACTGAGGAAACTGAGCAGAGATCTCATGGCCATTCGCCTCCAGATGGACAAACACTTCCAGGGGAGCAAAACCTCACAAGAATGGCAAATGATCGGGGTAGTCATCGACCGTCTGCTGTTCGGCTTGTACATTATCTTCATCTCGGTCAGCTTTCTCACCATCGTATCTATCTGGATCTGGAATCATTCGTTGGAAGATTGACGTTAAAGAGAGAGAGAGTGTTCAATCAAACAATTATATTCATCAGCAAAAGTTTGACAGGACGGTAGTTCACAAATTAATGTTGTAGTATTTCTCAGTAGTTTGTGAGGAAAATTCAAAATTTGATGCAGGAGAAACAAAATGAAATGCAGAGAGCTGCATTTTGTGCTTTTTAGTTTTGTTTTGTTGTGTTTTCTATATAAGGTTTGTTTCTAAAAGTACATTTTTCTTGGTTTGAGAAATTTCATACAATACTTTCTGTCTGAGGATTATATCTAGAAGACCATATCGACCAAACTGCTTGTACAGTCATTAGGAGGAGGGGTGCTGCTTTAAATACTTTTTTAATTTGTATAGGTAAGTGGTAGGAAATTCAGTTAACCTATGTTTCCTTTTCCTTTTCTTTTATTTAAAATAAGGTAAGTCCGAAAACTTTGGAAAAGGAATCCTCTTGGTTTTATTTATTCCTGCAGTTTGTCTCTTTTGCTGTTATTTATAAACAATCAATCCTGCAATTAATACCCAAACAGCTGGTTTGTACCACAGAACCACAGATTTCTAAAACAGCATAAAACCAAAACTAAGTACATGCTTCAACAGCGCAGAAACACAGCACCTGAGAATGGAACAGAGCTCAACTCCCAGAGGTGGAGGTGTTGAAAAATAAAATGGGTGAGTGGTTACCGAAGGTGTGGAACAACAAGTTCCATGTTGTCCTGTGTGTGTTTATGATCCATCTGCACATATCACAGTTTTTTGTGTTTTGCATCTATTCATTCTTATCTATTTGTGAGGCTATTTATTTATTTTTAGAAAGGTTTTTTTTTGTTTTTTTCTCATCTATGGCATTAGCTTCCACAAAGTGGACTCTAGTCTTCCTGGGATCCACAACACTCTACACTCAATAGTATGAAAGCCTCCATTTTCTACTGTATTGGATGAAAATACATTATATCCACAATGGGGCAATTAATTGGACATATTTGTAATTAGTAAAGTTGTGTGTTTTTTTGTTGGAGTATAGTCTGCATGTGTTAGTGTGTGTTTACACATATGTGAATGAGGTTTTTGTTGCAGGTTTTTTCAGCGTTTGGGTTTGGTTAGAGTTAGAGTTAGGTTATGGGTTGGTGTTAGGCATGTGGTGGTTGTGGTTATGGTTAGGGTAAGTCTCCAGAGAATTAATGTTACTCATTACAATCTCCCCCCTTAAGTTAGAAAAACAAGTATGTGTGTATGTAAGCCGCCAGCAGTCAGCTCTCTTTGCTTTAGTCGGAGGTTGTGGAAGATATTTGGTCCATCAGAAACATCCAGCATGAGTCCATCTCAGCAGATGATCACCATCATCTCAGGTTTACTCTTAGTATCAGGTAATGATGACCTACTTTTGTTCACTTCTTTATTAGAGAGTTATGTGTGTGTTATTTTCTAAACTGATGCATGTTTACCTTAAAGTATCTTTCTCCTCATGCAAATAATAAGCAGTACAGTTATTATTTTAATAATAATTAGTGTAGTAGTTTATGCTGTTTCAGGTTTAAGTGACCCTTACAGTGCGATGATGATCTTTTATGTTTTGGACAGGGAGATTTGAATTGACTCTTGTCATTGTATATGAGGAGAAAAATCCCTGAAAACATTTATCTATCCACCATATTTCACTATTTATCCTCCAACTTACAAGCTATGCATGCCACATTATGTTGAACAAAATGACTTTCTACTATTTACCTTACACATCACAACATTACTCAATGTTATCTAGCTGTTTGGCTTCCAGCTTAATTCAAAGCTCATTTTCTGGTCTGTGTCCAAATAATTCTGGCAGACTTTTTGAACATATGATCATATAAATAATTCATATATTAAATATGCAATAATATACAATTTAGTAATTTAATAAATATATCATTGTGGTTTATTGGTATTTAAATTGTGCAAAGTACAGCATTAGGTTTACATGGTTTAGTATAGCTTTGTATTTATAAATCAGCTCTTCAAAAACTAATGATGGGAAAGTTTAAAAGTCCAATTAAGGTATAATTAAAGTGGCAGTCTGTGTTGTTTTATAAACCTCCCCCCTCTCTCGTCAGTGTCTCTATGTTACTGTAAACTGACTTGTAAAGAAGGCCACAGCGGTCCAACCTATGAGTCCATGCAGGCTGTGTTTGACCTACAGCCCTTCAGGCCTGCAGTGAACCTCAGCAATCCCACCATAACCAACATCTCTTTCACCCTGTATGCTGTCCTGGGGGTGGTGAGTCTATTCATGCTCTAAGAAAAATACCAAGAGCACTTAAATCCAGTCAGTCTATATACTGCATGTGCATACAGCCATCACTGCAATTCATATTACTGATTGCCATGTGTATTGTTTCAAATCATTGCATTTTTGACTTAACTCTAACCTGGAGGTAGTAATCAGCTTCAGGTTAACCTGTTGTTTACTTTCATTTTAGAATGAGAAGACCCAGATACTCACTACTTTCCTATGGCTGAGACTGGTAAATAGCACGGAAAGACAATAATGTCATTAAATCTTGTGCAATTTATCGTGTGCCTGTAGCCACAGCAGGAACAAGTACTAAGATTACAGCAGATAATTTAATTCTATGTTGGACAGGTAATCATGCATTCTTTTTGATTATTTTACTGCAGTACTGGCACCATGAGTTCCTGGTTTGGCAGCCAGATGAATGTGACGGCGTCACCAGGATTTCTCTCCCTGTGAGGCAGCTCTGGTCTCCAGACATTATCGTGTATGAGTTGTAAGTTGAATTCAGCTGTAAGTTTTGTTTTGTCTTTGATAAATGTGAGGGTCTTGTATACACAAACTAAATTGCTCATTACACAGTAGTTACTGCCCTGTGACAGACAGGCGCACTTACCACCCATTCACATCTTGTTAAGTGCCGGTGAAGTTAAAGCATTAAGAGCAGATTCTGAATAGAGCATATGCAAGTGTCACTGGTCCATGCCTCACCCCAACAAGGAACAATAAACCCCATGTGAGCCATCAGCTGCACGTAAGAGGTGTTGACACAGAACAGGATGTGAGGACATCACACCTCCTGTTTGATTCAGAGCTGAGAATAGTTCTGGGACTGGCAAAAGGCTCTCTGGTCTTGTTATAAATCATGACTGGATACAACCTGGTATAACAATCTGGAGATACTAAATCGAGAACTGCTGTGTCCTGCATCAGCGCTGCAAGTGGTGTTGTCATGTTAGGGAGCGACAGTGATGTCCATCAAATGTGGAATCGACATATTTCTAGCTCAAATCAGTCAGATATTAAAAACATGTTTGAAATTTTAATATGCAAAGTTAAGGGAGCAAAAAATTTGCATGAATTGTGAAAGTAATTTTACCTCATATTTTTGATTCCCCATGGTTCTCATTTAAATACCATCTCAATGTGTTTTTTCTGTCATTTTGTGTTTCACTTCTTCCTGACTCCTCCACCTCCAACCCTCCCAGTGTCGATGATGATGTCTCCCAAGCTTGTCCTTACGTCTACGTCAACCACACGGGTCACATCCGCTGGGACAGGATGCTGCGGCTCGTCTCAGCCTGTAACCTGGAGATCTTCAGTTTTCCTTTCGATGTGCAGAACTGCACATTTACGTTTGGCTCCTACATGCACACCAGTAAGAAAAGACTTATTAAAAATTACACAATCGCAAACATAAACTCATCAAGTCATAGGCTACACTCAGACACATAGAACCTAAAGTGGGTCAGAAAATGCAATTTATATTTTGGGGATTTTTTTGGAGGGAACAAAAATAAATACAAAAGAAAAAAAGAGAACAAAAATATAAATCACTATGTAATAAATCAGGCTCAGCCTTGAGCCATCTTGTTCATTTAGGTTATCTTAGATTGCAGTATAGAACTGTCTGGCTAGCTTTCCTTCTCTCTTATTGTGTTTTTCTTTTTCACAGTAAGAGATGTAAGGGTCAGTCCAGCCCTGACCTTTGAGGAGATGTCTGGAAACTCAAAGCGTTACCTGGAAGCCAGTGGAGAGTGGGAACTGGTGGACATACTGGGAGAGACATCTATCCTCCAGTTTGGGATCGACGAGTGGGACATCATCACCTTCTGGGTGAGGGAAATCAGTTTACACAGTGTTTACTACTCTAGCAAATATAACAACCGTAAATAAAACGTCTGCCTATCAGAGACAACAGTGGGCGAGTCATGTCACATTTTATATTGTTTGTAAAAGCCAAAGTGCATCTTTATTTGTAGCCTTATATGTAAAATGCAGACAGGAGCGTGGTATCACTCTTCTCATCTAACTCTCATCAAAAAACAAACAACTGTATTTCTCAAAATGTCAAATTATTATTTAAATCGTCTATAATCAATAATCTTACAATAAGTACATATCTTAAGTACGTATCAAATGACAATCAAATGACAAATTGAAAACAATGTAACAATGTGACAGGCGTCTCTCACGGTAATGAACCTGCTCCTCCGCTTGACTTTATGGAGCTTCAAAGCAAATTACCTGCTGAGTGCTAAACAGCAGACAGACACAGTTAAAGACTAGCTGGTGAACATAGTGTAGAATTTAGCAGCTAAAGAGTCAGATAGTTCCCTGGTAACAAAATTTACATCACACAAACCCAAGTGGACCCTTGTGTACTCGCGGCTGCGAAAAGTGTAACACTAGCTTAAATAAGCAACTGTAGACAAGTTTGCTAAATCAACTCTAAAAAGTTGACGATATGTCAATGTTCCAATACATTAAGATCCTAGCTGTCAAATACAAAAACACACGTTTTAAATTTGTGGATTACACGTCCACAAAGATGCATTTAAACTGAACCTACCTTTCTTGTCCACTAGGTGGTCATCAAGCGGCGTCCAGTGCTCTACGTGGTGAACCTGCTCATTCCCAGCTCCTTCCTCATGCTCATCGACATCCTGTCTTTCTACCTGCCCCCCCACAGCGTCGACCGCGCCTCCTTCAAGATGACCCTCATCCTGGGCTACACTGTCTTCCTGCTCATCATGAACGACCTGCTGCCCAGCACAGCAAACGGCACGCCCATCATAGGTCAGAGGTGATGACATGTAGAGGTGACATAACCAGGGGGCTTACATAGCCTGGGTTATTGGTTCCAGCACCACTAACAGTTACTGTCCCATAGTGACCAAAACAAAATCAAACAATGGAGCTTTAAGTTTTGGGGGGTTTTTTTGTGACAAACTACAAAACTGTCGGACTGCCTTAGTTTCAACAGTCGACTGAAACTAATCAAAATGGTCGAACAAAAAATTACAAAAACATTTCTCAGGGTTGTTCCAACATTTTCTGGTCAATAACAAAACTTTTACATCCCAAAAATTTTCATGAACCAAACAATGACATATTTAACTTAACATAACTTAACATAATTTAAATTTTTGGCATATTTTTGGTATTCTGTTGTAAAAAAGTGCTTAGATAGAACATATAATATATTTCAAAGATGTTTAATTTAGTTGTATCAACACGTCCAGAAGCAACTCTACATGGGGTTTTTTGCTCTAGTTTAGTTTTTCTCCAGTAGAAGAAGCAGTCTCTGTACAGATCCTGATGCCACACTGCTCTCAATGAGAAAAGGCAACGCCCAAATTGAATCGGTTTATTGTACTGTTTATCACTCTATAATTTTTTTTCTATTTTGGGATAACAGAAATTGAATTCTTTTTTTTTTTATGGACTGCTGAAAACTGGTGGTGAAATTTTGCAAGTCTGCCATGCAACATTGCAAATACTTATTAATAATGCACTGCAAAACAGCCTGAAGTGATAAAGTTGATAGTTTTCTGAATACATCAATATATTGTTTGATGCTCCATCACAGAGAGAGAAACTCAAAATGTCTGGTCCATTAAAACAAAAATAAAGAAAAAAGCTAGCTAGTGAAAAAGAGAATATACTGTATAAACGTTTACTGAAGAGTAAATATAGTATTTTTGATTAATGGTGAGTTTTAAAAGCTGGAAATCTGATTACCTTGCAAAAGAAATTGCTGAGTCAATGGAAATGACCAACAACTCTAATTAAAAATCTTAAAAGTTTCACACATGACCTCTCTAATCGGTATCCTTCAATGTTTCAACCTGTCCTTCGATGTAGGTATCTATTTCTCAGTGTGTCTGGCCCTCATGGTCATCAGTCTACTGGAGACGGTCATCATTACCAACGTTCTCCACCACAGCACCATGAAATATCAAGAGGTTCCAAACTGGGTGAGGGTGGTTGTCCTCAAACACATTGCCACCCTCATTTGCTATCGCTGGCCGGAGGACGTCCAGCCCCCGTCTGTACGACAGAAGGATAAACCTGAAAGCTCAAATGGCAGCTCAGTACAACCAGCCAGCCAGACACCTGCCCAGCACCCAATCAACAACGGAGGTACTCAAACAGACCCAGTAACACGATTGTTTATATTGTTTAATATATATATATATCTATATATAGATATATATATGAATTTGGCTTCATAAGTTGAGTTCAGAGCAACCTCCACCTTACAGCATCTTACTCCAGCTATTTGTAAATCCATTTTTAAGTTTGCGTGTGAAGTCCTTCAAGCTCCAAGTTCATAGAATTACTTGCTGGTTTCAAATGACTGACTTAAAAAAAATGTAAGGAACGTCTTAGTAAGCTAACATCTGTATTCTGTCCATTCAAAAGCAATCACGAAAAGCATACATAAATGTCACTGGGTGCAAATATTTAAGTAATTTCTGTTATAATTTAGTGATACATAATCCTCAGGAAGGTAAACACATTTGTTTTAACTGTGCTGAGGTTCAAACAGCAGATGCAACAGGTTTCTGGTGATCTCTCTCATCACTGTTCTCCTGCCAGGTATAGCGGCTCTGCCTGAACTGCAACAGATCTGTCAATACCTGGGTGACCTTCGCGCCCACCTCACCTCGCTGCAGAAGGAGAGCGAGCTGCAGGGCCAGTGGTGCCACGTAGGATATGTCCTCGACTTCCTGCTGTTCCGCATCTATCTGCTGCTCATCTCCTGCTACGCCCTGGTCATCATCTCCATGTGGTGCGTCTGGATCAGCCAGTCCTAACTAGACAAGGGCAGGGATCAATTCACTGTCAATTCAAATATCTGTATAAGTAGAAGGCAACACAAAGCCTCTGCCAATATTTATCAGTTATTGTTTTGTAATGTTAAAGTTTATTTTTCTGGGTTTGATTTTGCAAGGAAATACAATGTACATGCACTACTGCTGGTTTCGATGTCCTGTATGATGTACCAATATGTAAATGCAGTGGAATAGTGTTGGGACAATGACTGTATGATATTCATCATCATCAACAAGAATATTTAGCATTCCTATACGTTATTTGCTGTTGTATATAAGCTAACTTATCCCCAGCACCGGTAGCACCTCATCTTTTCTCTGTAAGTGTAATGAGTTCTTTGTGAAAAATAAAAATCTAAAATATCAAAGTGACCAATGTCAAACTACAGATCATGATCACTGTTACCACCACATAGAAATAATCTGACTACAATGTCAATATTTAGTGTTATCAGTGATAAGGATGTATGACCTGAACTCTACTATCTTTTTTTCTGAAAATTATTGAGAAAGTTGTTTTTATTTAACTCAACAACTTCCTTAATGTAAATGGCCTTTTTGGACAAAGTTCGATCTAGCTACCAACATAGCATCTAAGCAGTACTGATAGAGATATCAAATAACACATATGAATACAGGTTTACATAAACATTTGTTCAAGTACTGTTGAATCTTTGTGCATCCTTTTCGACTTCTATTAATACTTCCAAAGTAGGATTATCCTACCATCTCTAGAGTTGGATGATTATCTGGTATACTCATAGGCAGGGACTATGCTGTTGCATATGAGTGGGTTCCCTCAGGGGTTGATTCTTGGACCTCTATTATTCAACTTATTGCTTTAATTTATGATAATATGACATGATTGACCTTCTCTGTTATTCACCAGCTGGCTATGTGAGATGATAGATATGATAATAAGAATGAATTGCCATTTCATTTTCATTCCTTTGTTGTTTTATTGAGCGACCTATTATCATCATTGTGAGCATGTCTGCATATTGATGTTAGTTTCTGGTCAAATGTACAGTCTCACAAAGCAGCCAGTGCGGCTGCTGACTGTTTGTTTTGTTTCGGTGGCGCCAACTCATTTCTGAGTTGGCACAACAAATTTCACCACTGATAATTAAAGAGGCAAAGCATCATTTTCATACAGTGCCCTAGGAAGCAAATTAACACGACAACCAGCCAATTGCATGCTGCTGTGTTTGCCTTGGCCTTAGCTATCATTACTTCTAGTGAAGTTGTTGATGTATATAAATACAAATCAAACTGATGATGATTCAAAAACCTGTTGTACAATTCAAGTACTCATTGTGCAAATACAGTTATCACATGAGTGGATCTCTGCAAGCAACTGGGAGTAGGTTATGCTACCATTCACTATACTCTACAGTCAATATTGGCCTTCAGAGGAGGTTACACATTTCATCTACCTATGAACAAATTCAGGTTGCTCCAGCAGATAGTCTCAGTCTGATGGAGCAGACTTGACTTTTATGCTTTATAATCACAGGCACTTGACACAATAAACGTTTAAGTGAGGCTGAAAATGACAGAGGTAAAGCCCACTGAGCTCATCGTCTTCTGTTTCATGCTTCTTCACGGTAAGATGGAAAACATTTTGACTATCCACAAAATAAGCAAAGAAGATGATCTGTTAAGAGCTGAATTTGATATTTCTTTGGTTACTTCTCATCCTTTACAGTTGGAACCTCCTTCAAATAATAGTATAATAATAATAATAATATAATAATACTAATAATAAAGTTTTATCTAAAGTTTACTTATGGTTTGTTGTCAGAAAATGCTAAACTAGAACCTAAAATGAAACACAATAACACAATAATGCTTTTTCCTACTTAACACTTAACATATACTACACACACAGTACACGTAGCTATAAAATACAACAAAACAAACAGGGTACAGATTAATATATGTCTACTATTTTCTTAAATTACATAATACAGGTTTGACTAAATGATTTTAGGAACTACATGCTACATTAATAAAAACCGTTTCAGTCCTTGTTTCTATGAGGTATTTGTTCATTATTACCAGCATTTATTGTTTTTAAAGAAAATCAGTCATGTATCTGTTTAACTTAGTTATTAAAAGATTAGCTAAATGATCAGGTGCCACTGATATGACATATAAAGATATAACAAAAAAACACTGTTACCTATCTTCTAACAAAGCACCCTTTATAACGGGTTTATAAGTTGTAACTTAATCATTTATTTTGTATTTTAGAAGCATTTTTAGGTCTTTCTTATTGACAGTAGAGTGATATCAGGAAAAGAAGAAGACAGATATGTAACGAAGGTCCCTGGTTGGACTTGAATGTTGCAGTTCATGGTGGCCATCTTAACCCCTAAGCCAAATGTCACCATACTAACGACTATATTATAGTTAATATGTCATTTACTAATAATTTATGAACCATTAATAAGAACAACTTTTGGGTTGCCAGGTTGAGGAAAAACCTTCTGGCTGGTGTTTATTAAGCATTAATAAAGCCTTTAGTTACAACTTATAAACCCTTTTTTAAAGTGTCTGACAGACACTGATGTGATGCTAAAAGCAGATGTGAGTTTTCAGATGTTTTCCAGTAATATGTGTTTTCTCCAACCACACTACGGAAGCCAAAAAACAGCTGCAGCTGCAATCATTTAATTTTATCCTATTATCTTTGGCTCTTATGTTAATTATCTCTCATACTGGATTATAAGAAGCCGAGAGGAGTCAATGGGGTGGCCATGATCATTTCCAGACCCATAACCAAAAATCTAATTTTCCAATGCTCTGTGCCCTGGATGCGACACCCACCCACACACAATTATGGCATCTATCTGGCAGTTCTTCAGGCTAATGATCCTGTTATCTTGAGAAAACAACTTTGTTATGAAAAGATAATTCACTGATCTTATTATAAAAGGTTGAAAAGAAACATTTCAACTGCAGTCATAACTGAAAGATCTGTGCCCATACCAGGAAAAATATCTTAACTGAACACATCAGTGTTCTGTGAAAGTTCTGACGGGCAAGTGATAACTTTTTCTTTTTTTCTTTTTTTTTTCAAGTCTGTGTTTTTCTCATCTGTGAAAACAGGTGAAATGGCTTGAGGCCTTCAAGGTTTTATGGACAAAAGTCTCTTGGGTGAATGTCCTATATGTGAGTCATTCTTCCATTACAGCTTTTCCCTTGCGAGGATGTTGTCCCTCTTTATACTCTGTCACCTGACTTCTTAAAACATTTCTTGCAGAAAGCCTTCACCAATTAAAATACATGTCTAGCCAAAAGAAGAAACAGATCAGAGTGCATGGAGAAATTAGAAATGATGAAAAAAAACAGACATGCACTGTATTAAATGTATGATTTTTGTTTCCTACTGTCTTTTTTTAAACTCAGGTTTTGTAGCAGCATTGAACTGCACCAGCCCCACTCCTGAATCCTTGTTTAATGGCCTTGAGAAGGAATTATTCTCTAAACATCTGCTCCGGCCTGTAAAAAGCTTTTTGAATCCAGTTGACATATCCATCGCTATCACTGTGGTGGGAATTGTAGGAGTGGTGAGTCTACACAAGCACCTATTGCAATTATACCTTCACATAGGAATGCATAATGTTTTCAAATAAGTTTTTAACAGTCATTGATTTAGACTCATTATCAAAATTAATTAATTGCCAGCTCTATAATTAACATAAAATATGTTTCATCTTTAGGATGCAAAGACCCAAACCCTGACAACAGTCTTATGGCAAATCCTGGTAAGTTTTAAGAGCGCTGACAAAAACATCATAGATTTGGAAGCGTTTATCTATTGTATTTATATTGTAGCATCTTCCTAATTAATCTGATTGCATTAGTGGTTGTTTGTAGCAAAGTTAGCCAAACTGGGGGGGGGGGGGCGGACGGACGGACGTCAAAGTCTGAAATCTGCAGATTCTACCAGTTGTTTTCTCTCATAAATCAAAGAGATTTAGTTCAAAATGATACTTACACACCTATTGATTTAAAATGATTAAATTATATTATGATATTGGTATTGTGTTGTTTAATGTAGGAATGGGATATAGAGGGACTGAGCTGGGATGAAGAGGAATGTGAAACTAAAAGAGTCTCTGTCCCTCGGGAAAAGCTTTGGGTCCCAGACGTCCAAGTCGCAGAGTTGTGAGTTAAAACGATGTTCAGTAGTTTGTGAGCTTTTTCAAATTATTGTTCAATTAATCATTTAATAGTTAAACTGTTGTAATTCTATCACATTCTTTTCCAGCATGGATGAGGACAATTCTCCCTCAACTCCCTATGTCTACTTATACAACACAGGTCGTGTTTTTGATGATAAACCAATCAGAGTGGTCAGTTCCTGCAAATTAGAAATCTATACTTTCCCCTTTGATATCCAAAACTGCTCTCTGACCTTTGGACCATACCTCCACTTTGGTAAGCTTTGAACTGCATGACTCATACTGTTAAATATACAGTACAGGATAAAATCCAGATTTGTATACTACAAATGTTGACTGGAGATTAACTCTGATCTTTTTTTTGTCAGTTGTTAATCTAACTTGAGGCATACAAGTGTTGGTAAAGAAATATGAATATGATACAAGGTTACACTAAAACACTTGCATGCCTCACATTTAAATAATTTGACAAATTCAACTGTGAAAAGCCCTTTTTAGTATCAAAATATCCCAGTGCATTTGGCTGGATATATGTAAATTTATATGAATGACTGTGTTTTCAGTGCTGGCCCGATTGCATTTAAATTTTAAAAGTCCAACGTGTAGCCTTTTTACTCAAATATTGCTGGCTGTTTCCCTGTGGTTTCAAGTCTTTATGCCAAGCTAAGATAAGCAGCTGCTTGCTGTAGCTTTAGATTTACTGTACACATGTGAGAGTGGCATGGATATTCTAATCTAAATATCAGGAAGGAAGACGTGAGCATATCTTATAAAACACTGAACTAAAACCACATTTACTTTAACAAAAGCTGCCACAAATCACAGATAACATCACTTTGGGCATCTAATGACTCAAAACAGAACTGTGCTGTTAAATGTAATTCAAGCTACGGATGTAAGGATGGTTCAAGGGGCCACAGCTGAAGAGATCCTGCAGGAGTCCAGAGAAGTGCTGAAGACCAATGGGGAGTGGGAGCTGGCAGACATCATTATAGCTAATGTTGCCCTGGTGTTAAGTGAGGGAGAATATTCTGAAATCCAATACTCTGTAAGCACTTTTGAATGTTTTACTCATCACTATGATCACCTATTTTGAATTATAATTGCTGATCAACTGCTCATCTGCAAGCATACATAGACTATATACAAATGTTCATAGTATACTGTTCTTGTGACCATTATCTTTTATTCTTATTTTTTTTTATATTTTAAGAACAGAGGTTTAACCTACTGAGACCAAGCAGAGTATCAAGGCTGCCTATCCCAGACCTAACCAGTCTGATGGTTGTAATGCAGAAATACCTCTTGGCAACTTTCCTTTTCATAATAATTATACCTGTATTTCAGGATGTATGCAGTGATAATTTGCTGAAGTAAAAATGTGAAGATGACTCTAAAAATATCAGCTTCCAGTGGAACAAGAGACCTAAAGCAAATGCTTTTGCATGCAAATTCAGAAAGAAATGAAAGTCCAAAGTCTTGATTTTACCAACTGTCCCTGTGTCTCTTCCCAAGATCATTTTAAGACGTCGGCCACTCCTCTATGTGGTGAACCTGCTGATCCCTAGCTGCTTCCTCATCACATTGGACCTCTTCAGCTTCCTGCTGCCTCCGCAAAGTGTGGACCGATCCTCCTTCAAGATGACCCTCATCCTGGGCTACACTGTCTTCCTGCTCATCATGAATGACCTGCTGCCTATCACTGGGGAGACAACACCTCTCATCAGTGAGTGACACCTGTGATATTTTTGTTTCAGAGGTGAAAGAACATACATGCTTATTTATTAAATCCACTGTTGCACATGCGCATTCAAAACTAAGAGCTGCTTAGTTTAACCACACACTCTTTGACTGCTAACTGAACAACTCTGAACAAGGGTGGAAAGTGTTTATTATTAAATTTCTGGATAGAGACTATTTGTTGATAGAAGGTAGATATAATTAAAACTGAACTAGGATATTGTTTCTGGAAAGAAATTTTGTTTAATTTGTTAAATGTTATTTTTTAATTCTGTAAGCAGCACAAACTTCACCTTCACCTCCAATGTATTGGCGTGGCAGAGAAATCAGAGACTTGACTACAGTTTATATTTGATGATTAGTCTTTTCTGCAGGGTTATCAGAATCTGCCCCATCATCAGTTGCAACTCCAGCTGTGATTTTCCACTATAGTTTTCCACACACACTCATGGAGACAATTATATTTTAAAACCATTAGCGCCCAATTGACCAATTTACGTTTAAAAAAATTGTACTTGCCCTCAGAGTCATATAGTGGTACAGCCTGAACATGTATACATGTCCCACTTATGTTTTTGATTCAGAGTGACTTACGTTTCCTGAAGCTGTCATCAGGCTCAATGTCCATCGCAAACAAGCGTGCAAAATCTGCTTTGAAATCACAGAAAAAAGACGCTCCTTTTAACTCCAGAACCTGCCTGAAAATCATTAAGTTTTTAGTTTTATTCAGTATCAAAGTCTTTTAGTGACAGTTGTCTTTACGTCCACGTCTACACTGCAAACAGGAACAGCTAGTGGCTAATTCGGCATACTTTTAATGGCGCTAATTTTGTTAAATGTGAACAAATATCGGTTAAAAACATTCAAGATGTATGCCACAGCTGACTTCCTGGCAACGTTACAGCTACTTCCCGTTTACGTCCCCCCAAGTCCCCAAATTATCGGAAGTGTAGTTCCAAGACTTACAGCGTAATTAGCCCCCAAATCAAAGTAAGACAAAGAATAATAACAGGAGTGATAAAAATCCATTATTATTATTCATTAAGGTTGCAAAGTTTAATTATTTTTTTTTGACAGGAATAAGGCTCCGAAAGCCCCATTGACATGATTCTTATATTCCTGGAGGACTGCACTCTGCTCTAGCCATTAATATACAAATGTGCCCTGTGTTCAAAACCTGTTGACAAAAAAATTAAATTTGTGTGGGGTGATGGGGGTGTGCATGAACATGGATTTCTTAGTTTTGTTTCAGGGGAGATCTTCAGTGTCAGACCCCTGCACTAGAAGCCGGAGAGAAGATATTTTTATTTCATAGTATCTGTGAAACAGTAGTTAATACCTTGTCTTCTGAAGAAACTGGATCATCCCCAGCAGTTCTACAGCCTAAATGCCAGCCTGGCACTGGGCTCCACCCTGAATAAGAAGACTTAATGAGTGTGTTGGCTTTAGTATCATGGTTATGGTTTCATTGTTACAAAGGCACACCTCATTGCAGATGATCAGAAACCGTGAAACTGCTGCAATTGTGTATTCAAGGAGATGAATAACAGGTTCCTCAAGTTTTAATGTAAACATTATTTCCTGTACACAATCATAATCAAGATAAGACTGAAAACCAGGATAGCAACATGTAAAACATTAACAATATTTAATGAAAAGTGTACTGAACCCTTGCTGTCGCTGCTGCTGTCTCTGTTGTTGTTGTTGTTGTCGTTGTTTCCTGCAGATGTGTTCTTCTGCATCAGTCTCGCTCTGATGGTGGCCAGCCTGTTGGAGACAGTGTTCATCACTAACATCCAGTTCAGCTCTAGCCAGTACAGCGCAGTGCCTCAGTGGCTCAGCATCCTCGTGTTACAATATCTAGCTGTTGTCGTTTGCATCCCTCCAAAGAAAAAAAGCAACCGAACTACAGTCTTCTTCAACCCATCTACTAGAGGTATATCATTATTATTATTGGTAGTACTAGTAGTATTGACTTTAACAATAAAAGACTTGAGAACTTTAACCAGATATTTGATTTAGTTTGACCCAGCTGCAAGGGATTGATTGGGTTAGGGAAACCTTTGCAGTATATTTTGGACAAAATATTTTATAGAACTACATGTTACGGAAAACTAATATGTAACATCTTTGTTTATTGTTGTAGTATCTGTTGAATAATTTATACAAACTATGAAAATTGCGGAAACCACTCAAGTTTGTCACTGATCTATAAAATTTGCTTTTTCACTTTCTTTCAAATGACTTTTTTCTACTCATGTCAGTTATCGTTTCAATAACACACAACAAAGTGCCCTGAAATAATGACAATCACACTTAACTAAGATTCTTAGATTCCAGTTAAAGACTGGTTAAATGTTATTTGTTGCCAGTTTAACTGATGGTTACAGGGGGTGTATTTCTTCAGTTAGAGTTAACTGGAAACATCCATTTATTTTACTACTTAAAGTAGTGGCATTCACAATACTTGTTGTAGAGCTGTTAAATCTGACTGAAGTTGCTGGAGAACTGGAGAACTTAGTTCAGCATCACTTGAATTTTCAATTCATGAAATATTCATGTGTTTATTTTCCTCCTAAATACAAATGTATGGATATATAAACATGTTACATTAAAATCACAATTCTCCTTTTATAACAATCTTACTGGGTAACTGGTAACTGCACACATAACGTTTCTTTGGAAATGACTGTTACTTATGCACTGATTTCAAACAGTTGTAGAACAGTATAACTACATTTGAGGAGTCCTGATGTAAAATTTTGATCGACGCCAGCCAAGACTAATAATTTTTTTTATGATTAGTAGCGTTATTTGCATAAATTCAAACATATTGTTTTTTGTTTTTGACAGACCCAGCAATCCACACAAACAACAGCAACATCTCAGTAATTGATCCTCAGGGTATGTCCGATGATATACCTCTAGTGAAACCCCACCTGGCCCTCTCGGCTCCTCCGGAGCCGGCCCTGGAAGAACTGAAGAAGCTGAGCAGAGATCTCGTGGCCATCCGTCTCCAGATGGACAAACACTTCCAGGGGAGCAACACCTCGCAGGAATGGCACATGATCGGGATAGTAGTTGACCGTCTGCTGTTCTGCCTGTACATTATTTTCATCTCTGTCAGCTTCATCACCATCATCGCAATCTGGATCTGGAACAACTCGTATGCTACATGATTAACCAGCAGGTTACATGTACGAGGAGCTCACATGCTGTGGGCCAGAGTGGTACTTAGCTGCTTAACTCTGTCAAGGTCAAAGTTTGGTAGACTTATATTTATCAATGTTTTTTCTTTTTAAGATTATGTGAAGCAGTGGTTTGTTCCAAAATTCGGAAAAAGAAACTCAAAGGTTTTATATTCATACTGCATTTCACTTAGATTCCCTTTGCATCAACAACTTCCACAAAGTGGCAAAAGCTGCCGAATCTAGTGTCCAACCCGCTCTTGTAGACTTGAGCAGTTAGTGTCTCACGTATGAAATATGCCAACATACAGTGCACTTAACCCATGCACACGTCTCTTAATATTGCTTCAGAGCAGAAGATTATCCCACAATTCACCTGAATCACACCAGTCCAGTTGTTGGCGGTAATCCACCATTACACTGGTTTTAGTTTAGCTGTGAGAATTATCACAAATTTGATGTCAGTGTATATATAAATAATAAAGGAGAATCTCTATGGTTAATCCTGTATATTTGCTCCCTTTGTGGAAATTAAGTAAAACCAACAAAACATCTGAGCTTGATAAAATCATGTGTTTGTATTAACGAGAGCCACAGGATGTCCTCATTAATCAAGTGGCTCCCAGTGAGCTCTGGCAAGGTTAGGGTAACTGGCATGGACCCCTGGTCTGATGGCAAGTACACAACTGTCATTAGAGTAGCAGGTATATGGTCATTAATGATGCACTCCCAAATTTCATGTCAATCTATCCAATAAATGTCAAGACATTTAATTTCACTTGAAACCACAAATGTCAATGTCATGGTGTGAGAGGAAAAGTAAAGAGATCAACAAAGTCACTGGGATTTATCCACTGGGGACCGTGAATGTCTGTACAAAATGTCATGGCAATCCCTCCAATAGTTTTTGATATTTAACAACTGATAAAAAGCAAAATGAGTACTGCTAATGAAGAGGAATGTTTATCATTTAGTCACATTTGTGGTTTTAAATTTTGATGATACGATCAACCCCTCTGATTTGTTTTTAATGTCATATTTTCATTCTAAACAGCTAGGTTTTATACCAAGTATAATTATTTAAACAATGGATAAACAGTGAACCAGTGCAGCAGAAGAGTCCAATGTTGCTAACCACTGTGAAGCTGTAAAGATAAATCTCTTTTTAAAAAGCCAGTCAACATCCTCAGGGGAAAATAAAAACCTCAGCCTGTAATGCTTAACTGTGTTTTACACTCTAAATAAAATTAGATTTAATTGAATGTATTTATAATTACACCAACAAACTTAATAGTTTTAATGGAGGAAGTAAATCCACATTTGTCTCCAGTCTGTGTCCATGTACAGCACTAAGTCAAGGGGAAAGTTTCAATTAATTTTCAAGAAATCTTGTAAAATGTTATACGTTTATCCGTCTATGAACTTTATGACTATGTTTTGGTTACAAGGCTTCAATGTTAAAACCACATTTACTCTTTTTAAAAAAAATTCTAAACTCATTACTGTATACTGTCAGATACTTTTTATTGTATTCTGTTTACTACAAACCCCAAATCCAGATCATTATCTACAAAGTATATTTCATTTTCAATAGGCTACAGGCAGTAATATGTTTTTATGACACCAGTAGAAAAATTTCCCAGATCCTCCAGATGCTCTCAGGCCACACAGTTTACATTATGTTATTGAGGTTGAAGTTCTGCTGAACTGACTGATGTCAGATTGTATCCACAAGATGGAGCTATTGGTCAATTGTTGAAGGTTTTAGACACTGAGTAAAGTGAACTGTGGGCTGTTAAACAGTTATAATTGTATTTCAGAAAGAATAGTCCACAGAAGTGATTTTTACACATTAATGCATGAATCATTATAATTTAATATTGTGCTGAAATGGTCCAGTCTACATAATGAGTTTTATATAAATACATTTTGATGCTTCTGCTCTTCTAAAGGTTTATGTACAAAATACAAAGAAGGCCCAAATCTGTCTTTTTCCTCTGTGTTCAGCATGCTTTGACAACAAATAACGTCAGAGCTGCCTCACCGCTTTCTGATTGTAGCACACATTGCATGTTTATGATTTTGGGTGATTATGAAGTTTTTTTCTACAAATCTTGTTGAAAGTTGGGGGGTATTTGATCAGGGTTTATCTGTAGTGTGGATTTAAGGACTAAGTAGTGTTACTCTCTTGAGAGAAAGAACTTCAAATGTAGGTTTAAAAGAACGTCTTTTTCACTCAGCTTTAGTTTACAGCTGAAATTATCAATCAAGTTTTTATCAGTTTACCTGCAACTATTTTGATAATGAATTCATCAAGTCAACATTAAAATAAACTGAACCCCTTCAGTTTTGGACTGTCGGTTGAAAAGTCATATTTGGCTCTAGGAAATTATGATTCACTGTTTTCTAATGTTTTATTGTCTAGAAAATTAAGTGAGTAAACAGCAGATTAACTGATTATCGAAACAATTGTTAGTTACTTCAGTTTAGCTTTAATTAACAAGAAAAACTCAACTTTTCTATCAACACACAAAAACAAAGACTCTTATGAACAGTCTAACCAGTCTTTTATTGTCAACATAAGTACAGAACAAAGGCAAATTAACACAAATAATAATCATAATAACAATAATTAACATTTTTAATGATAGACTTTTTAATCTGTAGTGCACTTTAAACCTCCACACGCCTCCATGTTAAAGGCAGTCCAAGGACAAACAATCTGCTGATCTGAGGAGGTTTTTTGGTGGAGTCGTTTGGTCACTTTGTTCAGGAGTCATGAAGTGAAGAGTTCAGAGTTTCCTTTTAAAAGCAGCCTGCTTAAAATGAAAAGACATGGGTACAAGTTTATCTCTTCAATGCTCATCTGTGAGGGGTAAAGGGCATGAATATCACATATATTGCTTTAAGTAGCATCTCATGAGGGTGTTCATCTCATCAGGAGTTGTACACATAAAAGCAAAGCCTGTTGAGAACGGCATGTACCCTGGTGCCTAATCTGTTAAAAAGGTTTATACGTATAAAATTTAATTTGGGACAAAAATCCAGGAAAAAAAAAAAAAAAGAAATCTAATATTTGAAATGTTTGGTTCAACCAGCGGAGTGCAAATTTGTTTTCCCACATCTTTCTTCCTATCATTAACCATGGTATGAACATGTATTCAAAAACTCATCCGATGAAAAGAAGCAACCTAACATTTTTATAAGTAACACCTGAGGCTGCTGGTTATTTTAACTCACTGTAGAAACACCACTTGTGCACACTTAATATGAAGCCCTAAAAGCAAAGTCAGTCACAAGATTTTTTTTTTTTTTTTTTTTTTAACTCTGTGGGAGTTACAGTCCAGATATGATTTTAACAAGTGAAAAAAAAAAAAAAAAATGTAATTAGATCAGTGGTTCCCGACCTGGGGATTAGGACCCACGAAATAGTCCTAGGAAAAATCTGAGGGGTCCCCTGATAATTGAAATGGCAAGAAAGCTAGAAAAAAACATCACCGTTATTTCAGATTATACTAATTTTTCTTGTTAGATACTGGGCACTTCTTTGAACTTCTAAAAATCCCTCAAATAAAACAAAACAATCAGAGATGGAAAATGAATTTCAGTGAACTGGCCCCAGCTACACATTAAGCATACAGACATGAGAGTGGTATCAATCTTCTCATTTTACTTTTGCCAGAAGAGTAAAGGAGTATATTTCCAAAATGTCAAAATATTCCTTTGAGGGGTCACAAGCCAAAAATGTTAGGAACCACTATGCTAGACTACTAAAATCTGTTGGAGAAAACCCACTTTAATATGAAAGATTTCAGTCCAAGAGGTGATTAATGCTTCTGCTTCACTTTAAGAGTATGATAAACTGATGACCTCTTTAAGTTTGGACTAAAACCCTTGACAATATAGTGCAACCCAGGTGACAGGAGCTTCATTAAAGAAACAAGGACAATTCATGGTATAGGTTCATGTTCTCACAACAAGCATCTGAAAAATCCCCCAAAAGAGTGACCGTCCCGACTCACCCCTCCAACACAAACAGACAGGATCAGTGCAATTAACTGGACTCTCTCTATTATTTCAAAACCTACGATGTTAGAAAACAGGCAAGTGCTGATTAGGCTGGTGCAAACCGTTTGTGCATGGCTGCATGTACAGCAGGTAGACGTGTGTACACACACACACACACACACACACACACACACACACACACACACACACTCACACTCACACTCACACTCACACTCACACACAAGCACTCATATTCACACAGCACTTTCTAGCAACCACACTCACACACAAAGCAGCACAAAAATGGAGCATTTTAGTTTCATTAAAAAATATTTGCAACACCGACTCTGAAACCTCTTCCTGAAGCGCAGTTCTATAAATTCCAATGTAACTCCACCAGCACTGCCAGTCTAAGTTCATTGGTCCCAGAGGCACATAAGCGTGGCTAAAACAGTTTAAAACATGACAATAAGGATCAGGGATCAGAAAGGAATAATTCAATGTCTTCAGTGTTTTCAAATTAAAACAAACAAACAAAAAAAAAAAACCTCAATATAAAGGGCAGGATAGCTTCAATACAGTATCTGCACTGAAAATCAATCAAATCATAAAACAGATCTAAACTTTTACTTGCTATTTGATTTCTTTTTTTAAAAATAGACCATGTCAATTTAGGTCACAAAAACAAAGTTCAGCTAAGCCAGTAGCCAGTAAAATCACCAGAGTCAAAGCAGTTGCCAGAAGCTGCAGTTGTAGGAAGGAGGAATATCAACCCTGGGTACAATAATCTGAGCAAACACTTGTTTTTCTGATCCACCTAAATGTCAAATATATTGATTTTACCACAGAAGAACAAAGTGCCATGAAGTTTAGTGAATCTCAGGCCCTTTTCAAACATGTAACTGCAACAGGGCTGGGGTTAAACTTCCCTGTAAAGCAGCAGGTTTTGTCATCCACACTTAACTTTCTCATACAAAACAATTCACACACACACAACCTTTCTAAACTGTGCAAACGGGTGCAGCACACAATGGGGAGAAAAACTGTGTTCTCACTTCTCTCACAGGCCAAAATGATGGATTTTAAAAACATTTTTGTAGCAACAAGGATTACTGTCAGACAATGTTTTTCTGTTTCTACCAATGGGTGTCACCAAAATTAATATTTTTAAGTCCTACATACAGGACTTTTAATCTTTATTTATGTACGAGGAAATTAAATGAAATTATTACTTTAGGACCAACATTCTGTGGATGATCCAATGCTGACTTGTAGAAGAAAAGTTAGAATATTTTTAAAGCTATGTTTCTTTGAGGAAAACTCAATTAGAAAATTGCAGAGCCGTGGAGGGAATTGAGATTTTTTTTTTTTTTTTTTTTTTTTTTCTTTAAAGTCGCTTGATTTTCATGTTAAAATGACTCTTGTTCAAACAGGATTCATTCACAGCATGTGTGAAAAGAGCTTGCAGAAAAAATCAATCTGAAAATCAACAGTTGCTGTGTTCCTCTTTAACTCATATGACACTGGCACAACTGATGGTAATAACTGCACATCTGGAAGTCTATTGAGATCACAACAGCTGTTTGCAGCGAGTATTGTCACCCAGGCCTGAGAGGAGTGGAACGGAAAGAGAGGTGGTCAGTCTCTACAATCATGGTCGCGTTGTGCTCTTCTTTCTTCTTCTCTTGTCTCCGAGTTTCCTCAGTTACCAGCACTAGGTCCCACCTCCCTCGTCTTCTTGTTCCTCCATGTTTTTACGTGCCATCCTCTCTCTCCGCTCTGCCAGCCGCTGACACCGAGGGCAGTCTTTACCTGTCCGGAAGCAGCTGCGATGGTAACATGCATGACATTCTGCAAAGGGAGAAAACAAGACAAAAATAAAGGTCAGTGACATAACACTTCAAAGGATTTACAGTGTCATGATAAGACGGAGAGCTGCTCCATTCTCCTAAACCAAACAATGCAGCAGTGTTCACATAGAGAACGTAAACCAGTTAAACTAGTTTGCCGACAATGAGATGTTGTCCCAACAAAACAGCCAATCACGATCAGATCTGAGGGAGGAAGGGTGAGCAGGGGAGTATAAAAGGCACAGGAGTTAAAGACAGCGAGGCAGAAGGCAGGAGGCAGGTATGTGGGAAAGCTGATATTCTGGGAAACACACACACACACACACACACACACACACACACAAACACACCCTGAACCTGTTCAGACACAATCTGTTCTTCCAGGAGTGCTTCACAACCCTTCAATCTCTCAACTCATCTGCTTCCACAGATAGTTATAACTGTAATCCCTGTCTGAAGTGATTTTGTTTCTTTTTCCACCAAATTTTTTTTTTTTAAAATGACATAAAAATAAAAGTTTTTAAAAAATCGATGAAATGACAAACCACGCAAATTCAAAAATATTGTTTATTTCATGTTCACATTAAGATGGAACTTAAATAATAGCAGGCAGATGTAAAAAAAAAAAAAAAAAACAACTAAAAAGCATAAATTACACATTAATTCATTCTGACACACGTAGTCACCTCGTATAAGACATTCTTCCTTCAACAAAAATCTAAATAAAGACAAAATGGCTTAAAATCAATCACAGATAAGGCAGCGTAACAACAGGCATAATGTTTCCTCTGAGATGGAAGCGTGCACATCTTAATAAAACACTACTGCTGATTTCAAAGAGAAAACAGAAATCAGCTCATGTCAAAATGCAAATTTCCCCACTGCAGGACTTATCTATCTTATCTTAAGTAGTGTTTGGCTAGATTAAAAAAAACCTCCACAGGCTCTCAGAGGCAACATGTGCAACAGACTAACCCCACTACAAATATCCAAACGGAAATTCATGACCAAAGTTGGCTGAAATGTAAACATTTACGAGTGAAACACCACTTTGGTATCATCTGCCATCCCTAGCACAAGAAATTATCCCAACTTGGCTGCAATCCACCTCTTGGTGACAAGCTGAGGCCAAGACAAAAACAGTGCAGAGCTCAGAGCCAAAGACAAGAAACTAAACCACCGGTGAGACACCAACACCTCCAGAATCTAAGCCAAGAGACACCCATCACCAAATAGCTGCCAAAATATCTTCCCTCCATCACCTGTGCAAAGCCAAGAAACAGACACAACCATAGTGCCAGGAACTCAGTGACAAATGGGAGCAGTAGTAGAAAAGTGTGAGACTCAAACCACCAGACAGTTGACAGGGTGTGAAAGGTGAGAAAGAAGTAGAAGAAGTAGAACTGCACATTTAATCTGATAATCAGATTTTAGTGAAAGCCAAAAAATATGCTTGGCATGATGGGAAAATGCGCTCGTTTGCTTGCTTGCCGATAATTAGTTGAGAAATCGATACCACTGTCATTATATGTCTGCTAAATGACTCTACAGCCAGAAGGAAGCCACTGCACCCAGCCAAGGAATAGTCTGACCCCTGACCCGCGACACAAAACTGCAACTCGTCACTTGGCTCAGATTAAGCAAACAAGCTATAATGTGTTAATTAGTTTGCTTTAAAGTTGCTGGTAGGCAGATATTGCTACCATCAGACAGAGCCGGGCTAGCTGTTTCCCCTTGTTTCCAGTCATTATGCTAAGCTAAAGCTAACCATCTGCTATGAGACATGAGTGTGGTATCAATCTTCTCATCTAACTCAGCAACAAAGTCAATAAGGATATTTCCTGATATGTTACTTTAATGTTACTTAATTACTATAATACTTGATTATTTGATATTGTTAACACTGCTGTCAGGATTATTGCAAAGGCAAAAAAGTCTTGTCAATGTAGTTGTGATTGTGCAGCTGTGGCAAGACAGTATTTGAAATATACAGATTATAAAATCTAGGGAACTGTGACCAAAAGAAAATAACCTCTGTAAAACAACTATAGACTTTTGCTTGATATGTCCTCAGCTAACTCTAACCAATAATCAGTCATCAGTATCTGGACACATGTAATTTACCGTCCATCAAATATTACCTTTTCAGCTATGTAGTGAACTGTAACTTGGCTGATTACATTCCAGGAGCCGGCATTTCTTACCCTTCGTAGCTTGAATATGTCTAAGCTTCTTACTGCTCTTACTCTTGTCCTCCACCTCTCTCGGTATTATCATCTGTGTCATTCATATCTGCACTCTCTCCATCATCCGTGTTGCTCTCCTTTTCTGTTCCTTCCCTCGTCTTCCTGCCTCTGGTTACTCTCCTGGCTTTGCGAGTTTTACGACCTCTCCAGTTACTCCGTGTTATGGTGGTTGACTCTTTTTGGCCTGTCTCCTCAGTTTCTACCTCTCTTTTTCCATCACTTTCCCTGCTTTTATCCTCCTCTGCTCTGCTTTTCCCTCTCGAGAAAACACCGGACAGCTGATGAGGTTTCAGCAATTCCATAGCTGTAACTTTCTCCCCTTTTTCTGCACCAGATTTGAATTTTACCGTTTCAGCTGCCTCCATCTTGCCTTTGTCTTGCTTATCGTTACCCTCCTCAACCACCCACTTGGCTTTCCCCTTCTCTTTAGTTCCTGTTGGTTTCTCCAAAAACTGATTTTCAGATTCTTCCCCTTTCACTTCTGTTTTCCCTTCACATTCCTGCTCTCTTTTTGAGAAACCCTTGGGTAGATTCAGTAACCCTGATACCTTCCAACGTCCTTTCCTCTCTTGTCCGACTCCATCTAAACTCTCCATACTGCTGCATGTTTCACTGTCACTGTCACATCCGTCTCCTTTTGAGATGCTCTTCTTTAGTCTGTCTATTTGAAGAACTTTCAACAGGTTAACTTTTTCCTTTTTCGCATGCCCATCTTTCCTTTCCTTTTTCTTTGCTCCCTCTTTGCTACATACCTTCCCGTGATCATTTCCTTTCTGCTCTCTCTCTTCCTCCCTCTCCGACTCTGTCCCTCCCTCCTGTCCCTCATGCTCTCCTTCATCACCTTTACTCCTAGAGAAAATGTTAACTAGCTTTCCAGGAGCGAAAGCCTGGAATATTCCTCGTCTTTCCTGTCTCTCTTTTGGTGTATGCCTTGGCTCTTCTCCCATCTCTCCCCTCTCCCCTTGCTCTCCACCATGATCCACTGCTAGCTCTAAAACCTCCTCCCCTCCCTCCCCCTCTCTCCTGTCTTTGGAGAGGGCCCTTGCCAGCCTACGAGGTTTGGAGATCTTCCAGTCTCTCCAAGAAAGTGGAATGAAGGGGCGGGGTGAGGGGGCTCTCGAGCCGCCCAGGCCTGCCACCAGCAGAGAGGGCTCACCTTCACAGCGCTGGCACTTGTTCAACTGGAAGGGGAAGATGATGTCTTTGTCGTTGCCGCAGAACTCGCACACAAAACCTTTCGCCTGGCACAGCTGGGGAAGATCGAAGCAAAGGTGACAGAGAAAGCAAAATACTGGATTAAGATGAAATGGGTTTTAGAAATATCTGGTTATTTATAGACTGAAGTTCCTGATGTGACTGATCTCTTCCCAAAAAGTGTTTAATCACTGTATCTTACCACACAGCCAGCTACGTGCAAGGTACCAAGTTTAAGCAGCTCTTTCATTCGGGGAGCCAGTTCCCCGTTGCGCACAGCGGTGAGGTCATTGAGGGAGAAGAGGTGAAGGTCCTCAGTCAGGTGACCTGGCAGGCTGTCAAACTGGTCCAGCACCCTGAGGGACACACATGCACACACACAGACATTGGTGATGCCCGTCTTAGAGGGAGCATAATTTTGTGTGAAACTTGTGAAACCAACAGAATTCCTACTCTTTAGCCAAACGACAGGTCTTGAAGAGATTTTTCATGTGAAACAGCTGCACTCTCAAAACCTGAACAAAAACGGAGAAAAAAAATTACCTGGTTACTTAGACAGACAATAACAAAAAAAGGACACCTTCAGTTCCTAATTATAGCATCTGTGCAGTTTAAGGCATTTCATATTCAGAGTCCCTGCCAGCTGACTGAGCAAGCATTAAATTTCTCCTCTTTCCATTTATAAGCAGGTATGAGCTGTTTCGACTACTGCTGGCCACTGAGCAGCAACTGTGAGGCTTTTTTTTTAGCATCATCTTAATGGCAGTTGTTAATGGCATGAATGGCTCGATTCATTCTGATTTCACACCCAGATAATTTGTGTATTTTAAGCAGCAAAATCTGTCACAAGTTTGCTATTTTACAATTAGGAGACATTTCCACCATCTGTTCAATGCCTCATTCTCCATCCCACTGCTGCCTGTGTACTCACCCTGACAGCCTCCAGAGCTTTGTTCTTCTTGTACAGGCCGCTGTTGATGTCATTGGGGTTGAACAGCGGGTCTCCAGCAATCTTGCTCAGCAAGTCCCGGGCAAAGTTGCTGACATAGTACTTACTGAAGTCCCACTTCCTCAGCACTCGGCCCGGAACCACCGCCTGGGAGTTCTCATGACAGCACTGGCAGAAGTAACGGCCGAGGTATTCACAGTAACGCAGACGCTTAATATAGTCTGAGGTGGGGGAAGGCAGCAGAAACAAAAGCACGGTAGAGGTAAGATTTTGAGTGAGTAAAAATATCTCCTCACTGTATTTCTATACATAAAGGAAAATACCACGTTTTAGGCCAGCTGATCAAATTGGAAAGAGACTATGTTTAAGTCTTACAGTTGCACTTTCTGTTTGTGAAATTATTATTGAAACTGTAAATGTAAATAGAAATTCAATGTTCACTGATACTGTTTGAATGGAAACCTGTTCAAGTATATAACAAAAATTTAAATCCCTAGTAAAAAATAAGAGAACAACAAAAACATTTAATTTCTGATTCTACAGAGGTCTGTCTGGGATTGCTGGACACACCTGGGTCAATGCGGGTACCACAGCCAGCACAGCGGTAGTTCTGTTTCGCCACAACTATCTTCCTCCTGACAGAGACAGAAAACATGTAAGTAACAAAACATTTTGTTGGACAAAGAGCGAAGACAGTGGACTGACCTTTATTAATGGGAATATGAATTAATGTACACGACAAATTTAGAAATCGCCAACAGAATTAAAGGCCAATTAGATTTTATGACAAAACCAACACAAAGACAGCCGGAAGCAGCTTTCTTGGAAAACCAAACCTATTTCAGAGCTCACAACATGTCACATTACAGTCATGCTGTCTCCACTTCCAAAAAAGGGAAGGTAACACCTGATCTGGACTCACTTAGGGGCAGGGTGAATGTTGAAGATGATCTGCGGTCGAGGCGGTGCCCACTCGAGGTTGCCTCGGACACGAATCCTCAACTTGTAGATGTCCGCATGTTCGCCGTCATCAGGTGAGATCGGCAGAGAGTCAGGAATGGGCAGGAGCTGGGACACAGCAAAGGAGGGTTGTATAAGTTTGGAGTTCAGTTTTGTCCTCTTACGGACTTCTCTAGATGACATCAGTTATTGCTTGTTAAGTGTCATGTGTGGAGAACTGAATTCTGATATTATTCTAAGCACAATAGAGTATGTAAGCAAAATTTTGTACCTTCTGTGGAGCGTCATGTTCTGGGACCAGCCAGTCGAGCTCTGAGGCTGCAGGAAGCTGCATGCCCTCAAACTGTCTGAGCAAACCCATGGCTACTGACTCAGCAGAGTTAGACTGGAGGAAGGATGGAGAGCTGAAAAACACACAGAGGAGAGAACAGATTTCCAAAAATGCCTTCGTTTGTTTAGTTTGCATCTAATCAATGAAGTGTCTGTATTACTTACATGGACTCTGAGCTGAGAAAAGACCTGGTGCTGGAGCTCACACTGCGCTTTATGTCTGCATCTGGAAGACACAACAACAGTAAAATAACAGAGACTTAAACATTAAGGAGCAGAGACAGACACATGAGAAAATCCTTTTATCCACCAGCCACAGAGACTAGATGATCATCATTAGTTGTGCAATAAAATCCAAATTTTGTGATTTTTAGAGTGAAGAAGAGTTATCACGTGATGGATGATTTTGTTTGGATAAAAATGTACCAGCAGGTGGCTGGTGGATGGTGTTTAATTCTCACAACAGGTAAAATGGCACCATTTGCTACAGCTAAGCAGCGTTCAATGTTGTGAGAAGAAAGGACTTAAGAGAGATGTGATCTGGGATACAAATGTAAGACAAATCCAGGAAGTCAATTTCCCTTTCCCTGCTGGAGTGAAATCCACTGAAAAATCTGAATCACATCTGATTAAGTTCAGGCAAATTTTAAATCTATTTTAGCAGGTAGCATGCGGGAAAGCTAAAGAGATTTAATGGTAGAGTAGAGATAACACTGCACAAACATGTGAAGTAAGCAAAGACATGAAGCAGTAGAGCTTTGGCAGAACAGGAGGCCGCCTGTGTGGATTGTTGTATAACTACAGTAGCTTCTGTCTATCAAAGGATCAACATCGTTTGCTGACATAAAACAATGGTTAGATTTACCAAGTTATCAGCAGGAATCAACAAATGGCTTTTGTTGTTCATGTGCAGACATTTTCTATTGGACTGATTAAACAAAAAAAATCAGGTTACAGTTTCATAGGCACTAATCCAACTGGCCTAAATAATGAGTGAAAAATCATCTGACCACATAATAATTCTCTGGCCTCATTTGTACAGAAAGTGTTGGAAGATTGTCAACTACAAAGTCACACTATTGTACAGGCACAGTGGCACAAAAAGCAATCTTTGCATGGTGATTGACTTTCAGTAATTCAGCGTCCGTATAAGTGAGGTGCAATTGCAGCATAATTACAAAGTGGGTGAAATTAGGACAAAATATTTTATCACTGGCATTAGGCAAGATTAATTCATTAATCTATTTACTGAGATTTGCTAAACAGAACATTTTGACATCCAACCAACTGCTGGTCCGTCTGATTAGGTTTAGGACTCGGGGGATAATGACTAAATCAAGTAACAATATACTGTTTTTTTACCAAATATCTTCATACCAATAATGTGATATTATTTTAGGGATGACAAATGCTGCTCTCAGAAAATTTATTAATTTAGAGGTAGAATGCGTTCTCATGGGAAATTGTGGTTTTGTACTATATACAACTATGTTTATTTGCATAAACTACAAATAATGTAGCCTATTTTTCAATATGGTTCTATTAATTTGTAACTTCATTTAACAAGTGCAAAATGCAATCACACTAATGATTTCAGTTTTAGTGAAATTGTTCTTGATTGTGATTAGGGTTACTGGATTTAGGTTCAATTTAGTTATTTTGGTTAAGGGATTCAATAAGTATAAATCATTTGAGGTTATCACACTGGACTGGGACATTCAATATTAATTCCAGTACACTTAAACAGCCTAATATGAACAAAAAATGTATCACTTCACACAGACCAAGAAAACAACATACTTTGACTAATATCACAATATTACCATAGCGAAAATCCCAAGCAATATCTGGTCTTCTCCTGTATCATAACGTGATCTTATATTGTGATATGTATTTTCCAGTTCTAATTAGGTACAGTCATGTTCATAATTGGTTTCAGACAACACAGCCTGTGTTCCTTCACAATTCATGACAAAAAAGAACGCCAGTTTTTCAAAGAGAGACAGCTGGTACTGGGTTGACTTCAAACTTTAAAAAGGAACAACAAGGTGGAAAGATGTATGTGGCAGCATTCACACCTCAATCTCACTGGGACCACTTTGAAGATAATTATAATGGGGTGGTTGAATGGATGGATAAATGAGTGAAAAAAGCCTGTAGTTACAGTCACCACAAAATGCCACTTGTTATTTCATTAATCTCCTCCCATGAACCTCTCTAAACTCTGACATGCACAGGCACATTTGTCCTCCTGCACCACCAAAACCCTGGAGCAACAAGCACCAACATAAACAGCCAAGTGCACAATTCAGCAGATGTGAGGAGGAAGCTGGCTCCCCTCCAAACTGAAAACTTACAGCATTCCCATTGAGATTTTTTGGAGTATATTGGAGAACTGTACTAGGAGAATAAACTTTTTAATCTGAACACAGGCACTTAAGTACAACAGCTGCTGTGACGCTTTCACTTGCAGAACATTATTAATTCTAAGGAAAATAACTAATTATTAACAGCTGATTACCTGCACAATCAAGCCAGTAATAGTTTGGAGTTTACATATCTGGAGTCAGGATGGTTTTTAATTCCAACTGTGAGAAGTTTGGTTATCAGGAGCACAGGAACTAAACGTTGTTATTGATCATTGTGATTATCTAGTAAAGTATCCTGATGCTTGGATATCAGCTCAGTTTGCAACTTGCCAATGTTTTTTTCCGTCATGCTGATTATTTCTGTGTGTGTATACACACATCTCATTACAAGGTGAAATATCTGGAAAATATATGCATAGAAATTCTTGGGGTTGACTCTGTAAATGTACAGAGAGCTGTTTGGACAGAATCGATCAGTAGGACTAAACAAAGATGGAAAATAGGCCATAAACTGGCACCGGCAAGAGTTATGCTTCACACCACACCCAGTTTAGCAGGAGGAATTAAATAAAGAAATTCTCAGTTTGGAGAGAAGCCATCAGCTTCCTCTAAGAGGAGCACCGCCTCAGTAAACAGTCTGTATGTATCTGTGGAGCCTCGCCCACCCGTCCAGCCTGCAGATACCTGAGAAGAGGGAGGCGAGTGACAGGGAGAGGCCGTTCTGTGACACCGCCAGCAGGGACTGACCCTCACAGCCATCTGAGAGACAGAAACTATCACTCAGCACAACCATCACCACACACAAACATTTTTAACACTCCACAGAGGTGTGTGTCAGTGTCACAGGCAAAATACACTGTACAGTATACTGCACCGATACCGTACATGTGGAAATCATGCAGTTATACAGCTCCAAGATACAACACACTTGTGTATATGCATACTGCAGTACCGAGACGTGCAGTTATACACAAACAGTCAAACACAAAGTACATGCACACATAAAATCCCACAACCCATGTTAATAGCATCAAAGTATTACATTTTCAGACACCTCTGTATGTTAGCGATTAGTCTCTTGTGGTTACTATTTGTCACACAAAACAGCAACAGGCATCTGCTTCCCTAACGCAGAAGGAAATGTTTCGAAATGACTGCCTGGAATACAGAAGTAGCTTTCCAACACTAGTCACACCCTTTAAATGTTGTGACCAAAATAATCCTAGATATATAATTTCATGACTGTAATGTCTGTATAAATAGCAACACTAATAAAATCATTTTACTGTCCCAAACACTACAGACTTTGTACTCAGATGTCCAAGTTTATGGGCCATGGTAAAACACGACATGCTTGGTGAGTAATATGAAGACAGTGTGGTGATGAGGGTATGAATTATGACTGGAACAGAAAGGAACTCATTCACACAGATAGATAACGAATTCTTAAGCATTTTTCTTTTAAAATGGAATACTTTTTTCCAAATAGATGTCAACACTACGTTAAAGTTCAAATTTGTAGCTGTAGCCTGTTCATAATCAAATAAAAAGATGCTGGCTGAAATGACAAATCCACAAAAAGTGCAGTTATATAGCTGGAGTGAAGAAGTTCACATGGTCACACTGATTTAGCAGTTGTGATACTTAATAATAAATCCAAAAGAAAAATCTAATTTTCTGTTCTTTTCCCCCTCTGTGAAAGGCTTCCCTGGTGCTCCCTCATTCCCTCTCTCTACCTCTCAGTTCACACTCCTCCACCTCCTCAGCTGAGCCGGAGTCAGACAGGCCCTGGTAGGAATCCTGGGAGCTCCTCCTGGAGCCTCCGCTGTCAGTGGAGTGAAAAACTGCAGGAGTGGAAGGAGACGTGAGACAAAACAAAGAATGAGACAAATGAACGACAGAAATCAATAGAAACAGATGAAAATTATACAATATATACCCTATGATGCCAGTGAGACTAATTTATTGAGCCAGGAGGAAAGATTTGAGAATGAGACATATGTTGAATACATCTAAGATTTTAGTGGGGGTTTTGTTCCTCTGTAGGTGAATGCACCCATTTGTTAGGATTTGTTGTTAAAATCTAGTCCAAGATCAATGTATTTTTGTTTTTAGCGTGTTACAACAGAGGTGTCATTTTCAAAAGATATCTAATAAAGCTTACTCACCATTAAATGACCATAAAATAGTAAATAATCAGCATGAAATGTCTTTTGTCGACCAAGAATCATATGAAGGAAATATCGTGCACCTGTACAGATGATTATGTTTTTTATCTAACTGCACCCCACTTCTAAGGCTGACTTACTGTGCTGGGACGTCGTGCAGGGCGGCAGGCGGCTGCGACGGATCTGTTGCCTGCGCAGGCGGATCTTCTGCTTGAGCTGCTGAATCTCACAGTCGCTGTCTCCCTCCTCCTCGCCCTCCTCCTCCTGACGCCGCAGGTTGTACTTCATCAGCTCGATCGCTGCAATAAGGGACTCTGAAATGCTGAAATGAGCGTTCTCCTACAGAACACAGAGCAAATTAGAAATAAGCCAGGAGAGAAGACTAACTTCATTGTACTTTTTCTAAACCTTTATTTCACACAGGATTTACAGAATTTTTGTAGTTCTTCTAATCAAACCACTATTTGTAAAGCCCTTTATATAAAAAGGGTATACAAATGGAGTTTGACTAAATCAATGATTAGCCAACTGACTGATCAATTAGCACCAACACCGGTTCTAAATAGTCATGAGTTCAAATGCCCTGACCTTTTCGAGGTCAGCACAGCTGCCAAAGTCCTGCTCTGACAAGTAGCTGATGAGGCTCTGGCCTTCCGACGGCTTCCTGAACATCCCATCTGACACACTGCTGTACTGGGATCCATCTGAACACCCAAAACATACACAACCAAACACCATTACAGTTACGCACACAAGTGATTCAATGTTGGAATTTTTACATTTTATCAATTTGGTATAAACTAAATTAAATAAAATACTCTAAGCTTGCCAAAAAACTATTTCACAATATTGTGGTGAATAAAACATTTAATACTGACAAATACACCTAACGACTTTTCTTTGACCTTCCTGCTCAGGATCCAGAGTGTCATGTTAATGGACCAGCTGACATGTTTGCTACATTCATATACAGAAACTAAAAACTCTTTTTTTCCCCCCAAGAAACATTCATGTCAGCTTTCCTGTCCCACTTCCTCCTGTATATAAGTTTGCAGGGGACTTTCTCTGGTTCACATCTCACTTACATTTTAAACAATCACCAAATAAAACCCATGGATTCTGTTACTACAAAAGACAGTTTATCTATGTTTATGACAATTTATGATTTTATGTTTATGCATTTTACATAATTAAAATATGTTATCCTTTTATCCTTGATTCAAAACCAGGTACAAGACCAACTGAATTGAAACATGAATAAATGTAAAATGCAAACAAGTGCAAACAGTAGTTAAAAAATGAAAAAAAAACAAACAAATGCATTATTAGGTATTGCAAACAGAATATCAGAAAACTCACGAGACTCCATGTAGAGGGAACTGGGGGTGCTGGAATCACTGCACTGAGTTGAGAAGGGGCTGTAGTCCTTCATGCAGCAGTCGTCGCCTGCCGACTCTAAGAGACAAACAGTCCATATTAACGGAACTCTTATCCCCTACAAGCCAGAGTCAATACGATCGATAATGAATTCTTAAAAACTGATGGGAACATGCACCACCATTTATACACAGCGCAGGGACAGCGACTGGTTAAACACTGCTTTGATTGTATCATCGTTTTTGTGTCAAACAATCAATGAAATCTATGGCGATGGTTCATTTTAATCGCATGCAGAAACACATATAGGGCTGCTGAGTGCTGACCTTTGTCAGTATAATGTGAGTCAGTCTGTATAATTTAATAAAAACTGCACAAATTCCCCTGCTAACAAAAATTTCAGAGAGGTTCAGAAGACACATCTATGCAAAAGCTGGTACACAATAGTGACCCAATTATTATTTTTACTAAAGAAAGATTTATGTATATTAAATTACAGTGTACAGTTATTACATTCTTTATAAGTACCTCATGTACAGGCAGTAAATACAGGAAAACTCCTGCTGTAATTCATCTTTGACATGTAAACATTAATTGTTAACATTACATTACAGACATTGGCATACAGCATAACTGTACGGAAAGGAAACAAAACACTCTGATAATTCATGAAAAATGTGTGCATGAACACCACAACAATGAAAGTGATCATTCATGGCTTTGTCACATCAATTTGACTTGAATAAAACCAACAACTAAAACAAAACAGTTAAAAAAAATAACCTCAACAACCAAAAGCACAGATTATGAAGCTGAAGGCAAAACTGAAAATGAGAGGGATGGAGAGAGTTCATCACCATGCAGAGAAAAATAAAGCGGAGGGTGGGAGGGGTCAAGAGATGGAGTACAGTGAAACTGCACTGCCAACCTGCAACTGGATCTTCTATTATTATGGTGATTTTTCGGTGGCCCCCTCCTTCGCACAAAAAGTAGAAAAAGACACGAGAGAAATAGAGCAGAGAGAAAGAAAGTTACCTCAAGCCAAGAAGGGGAAACAGTGAGCAAAGAGAGTAGAGATGTTATTAAGCGTCAGACAGGAAGTGTGCACCTTCTGAGGGCGAATGTGGCCTCGCCATATCTTACACAGCTACAAATGAACACACACTATTCAGCTATAACTCCATCTAAATCACACTCTCATTTTATCCAGACACTGTGCAGAAGGGGAACTGTTTAATAGATGTTTCTATCACCTGCAGAAAGCTCAAGGCTCATTCTAAAACTATTTAACCCTTTAAGTCTTAAATTTATTGGAAAAAAATAAAAAGAATAATAAAAATCATCATTATCATGATCATCATAAATACAGTTGCTCGTCAACCACACTCCGATTTCAATTCAACCTTCACTAACATATAAACAGATGGAGTGTAGCCCACCTGCAAATGAGTTACCTCCAAGTTAACTCACCATTCCTGAGTTTCTGATTGATCCCAGTGTCGGAAAAGGAACGGGTGTGTCCTCGGGACCCACGGCCCGGCCCCCTCTGACCCTCTGAAAAAGATGAGCGTCTGGGTGGGGGCAAGGCCTGGGAACTCCGTTCAAGGGACTGGTCCGGGTTCTCGCCGTGCTCACTACTGTGGGTGGAGCTTTGGGAGTCACGGCGACTGCGTTGCCCCAGGTTACCGATAGCCAAGTATTCTGGACCATCATCATAGTCGCCATCACCAGAGTCCGCGGTCTCTGGCTGAAGGGAGTTGGGTGTGGGAGACTCTGTTAGGGAGATAGAAGGGACCGAGACAGGGCCAGGAGGGGGGGTCACACCCCACTCGCTCTCCCCTGGCCTGGACACACACACCCAGGGAGCTCCCAGGTTGCTAGCTGAAGAGGTAGTATCTGTAACACAAAATGTAGGAGAAAGCAAGCAGAAGGAAGCAAGTAAGAAGCATGCTTTTACAACAAAATTTTCCAAAAAAGAAAAACTTACGGTCACATGTATGGACAAGGTTATCTTAAACATAACTGGAATTTAAGTTTGTATTTAATGCAAAGTAACAATAATGTTAAAATGTGCTTAGGAGAACCAGTCCAAGTTGGTTTTTAGCCATTTTAGTGAGCCAGTTCAATAACTGGCCTTGTTCACAAACAATCAGGCCTCTGTATGGTTAAGTCAGTCACTCTATTCACATACAAACTGTAGGGCATTCATAGATGCCCTGACACCACCCCCGGTATCCGTCTATATACTGATTGCAGAATAGTGACCATTTTAGTTTGCTTCACTTATTGCGCAACCTCAAAATCTGTCATTTCACAAGCCTGGTCCTCTTTGGCGAGACTGTTAACTGAAAATGATCTTGTGGGATTATCTCACTAAATTTCTTTTCCTTAAAATTGACCACAAACCCATATGTGGTCAAATATTGTAACAAATCATCTGGTGACACACATCTGCACTTCAGATATCAACATATCAAGTACTATTGCTTTGCGTGATGACTGTTACATCACCACAACACATTTACACTTACATTAAAAAGTCAAAGATTATATAAAAATCTGTCAGTCAAATTTATTGATTAGTGTGAACCATTTAACAGTAATTAACAGCAATTAAATAAAAAACAAGAAATGTCACCCACCTGCCTACATTTAATTGGCCCTATGAGCTGACAATACAAATGGTACGAATTTGTAAGCATTAAGCCTACACATCAAAAAAACACAACATGAACCCCCACCAACCATGAAAAATCCATTTAAAAACCTTCATTATCACCCTTCAGCTTTTCCTCACTTTTGCTGTTGCTGATTAGAGATTCGACTCCCGTAGTGTTCCCGGATTTGTGGCTGGGGGTGACTGCTTCTCGCAGAGAACAGTTGGAGGTGGTGAGTCTGCGGTTTAGAGATTCTCCTCGGGGGGCCGAGTCACGGTTCTTCCAGGCCCCACCAGCCCCTGGCAACACACACAGGCTCTGGCTCTTCAACAGACCCAGACATGGTGGGCCCTTCAGAGGGGACAGCTGGAGGGTGAAAAGGGCATAAAAAAACTTAAAGCCATGTCCCAGGTCTTCTTCTTAAAACAACACTTATTTTGAACTCATCATCATTAGGACTGAATGCAATAAATAGATACAAGTGAAGGTGATGAACAACAAAATTATGGGGTTCAAGATAAAACAAATAAAGCAGAGAGACATTATTGAAGCACCGCTCAAGCATTTAAGTAATTTCATCAGACCCACCCCAACAGTGTCTACTTGGGCTAGCAGTTTGGGGTTGTTCTGCTCTACAGCTTCCAGACACTGAAACATGGCGGTCACATGGGGCTCACTCAGCAGAAAGGCATCATCTAAAAGATAAGAGAGATACAAGGAGACAAAAACAGAGAATGAGACAAAGAGAGGTAATAAGATAAGATAGGGAGAGCAATAAACAGTAGGCAATAAGTGAAAAAACAAAGAAAGAGAAAGTGAAAAAGAGAAGTTCGTACAGAAGGACAGGAACAAACGCAAAGGGAATTGCACAACAGAAAGTGACTTTAGCCATTTCTTACTTATTTTAGCTTACACTGCACAATAATTTCTTATATATTAAACTGAGACTGAACAACTCACCATTATAGTATTTACGTTTATGGCCTAGATGCCTGAGCAGAGGTCGGAGCTGAGCGGACAGCTTGTGAACCTGTAAGCTGTGAAGCAGCCAGCGCTCGGCCTTGTAGCTTTCACCAGCACTCTGCATCCCGCTGCTCAGTACCGGCTCCAGGTGACTGAACTGAGGACAGAGAAAGAGAGAGAGAGAGAGAGAGAGAGAGAGAGAGAAAGAAAGAGTCAGAGAGAAATGTGAAACAGATCTGCAAGGGTAATGGTAGAAAAAATGCTTTTCATTTCAATATAAAGACAAAATTTTAATACTGCTTTACTTCGTTTTGTTTTTGTCGTCCACACTGTTAATTAAACCGCACAGCAGCCAGTATGGTGGGATCATCTTCACTGGGTTTTCTGTGGTTCACATTTCTGTAGGCGGCACTCTTGTAGACCAGTAAAGTCTGGCAGTCTATATGATACTCTGTCTGTATGTACGTTTTTCAAATACCTTTTTTGATATCATACAGAATGAAGTTTAATATAATTTTCATTGCCATGTCCATCAAAGAATGACAGCAGGGACAATAAGGTCTACAATTTTTTCAGTAATTCCCATCCAGTTCATTATAGTTAATCTAAATGTAAGTTTTTGCTTCAACTGACAGTCTCCTTAAATACCTTCTGAGGCCCTTTTTTGAGATAACTGAATTCAATGCTTATTAAGACTTTTCAAGAGATACCAGCAGATACCCTGGGCTAAAGCAGGCTCTACGTGGTATGATGCAGGTGATCAGCTTGCCAGTCTGAACAGAGTGAGCAATGAGTGGAACAAGGAGTGAGAGAAACATATCAGCACAAATCTAGGAGAGTGCAGACGAGATATCAACAACAAATCGTCACATGATGATTGCATCATGGCTGAGCGAGCTGCAAGCCCTGTTGGAGAGTAACGGGCGTAAAGAAGATTAGATTCCAACTACTCCAGATCCGCTTGCTGATGCACAGTATTGTCAACACTTGACAGAGGGGACTGGAGTTGAAGGATGACTATTCTCTACAACACAAACTTAACACAACAGGTAATCCAGGAAGTGTAGTGACTTTGCCGAGGTCATCTTTTCATGGTACTAACACTGCACATTACAGCTTTACATAAGTAGGAACTATTGTTTTTTGTCTTTCAGGCAGACTTGTTATCAAAACCAAAATCTACTTTCACTGTCAAACATGCAAAGTCAAGGACAATTCATTAGCTAAGTGAGCATTAGTTTCCTGTCACAGTGGTTGGTGGGGCAAACAAAAAAAAATAACAAAAAAAAACTGCCTCAGGCAAAATATAAAGATTCACCAGTTTATTCCCTCCTACAAGAGCTATACACTGTAGAAGTAAAAAGTAAAAATGCATGGGTACACATCACCTGTTGTCTGAAAATGAAATTACAGAACTGAAACATACCAGCCCCTCTTCCGCAGTAAATGTGGAACCTAAAAGGTTTCGAACAATGTTTTGAACTTTGAAACAAAGCAAGCAACAAGATGACTTATGATTAGGAGACAAATAACACTACTCTGTGAATAACTCATCATAGTCAGCATTACAAGTTTTGTCAGTGACTCATTTTCCCTTCAACAGCAACATCAGTGATGCTATAATGCTAATTATACATTTCTAATTACATTTGCCCCAGCTCACATTCACATACTCAAGATTAATGTCTAATCAGTAAAGCATACCATTTCTTACACATAACCACGTTCTCTGAGGGACATGACGAAAACTGTACAGCAAAGTTCACAATCTGGAAGCCCGCGGGTCAGACAACCTTACACTGTTAAATTGGATATAACAGCTAACAGTCAAAATCTGTATTTTAAAAAATTTCAAGAGCAACTTTGCAATGTTTAGGGCGTGTGTTCATATAAACTTGCCTCTCGTCACAAATTCAAGATATTTGTGTGCCAACTAAATCTGAAAGTATTTAAATGCCATCCTGGCAGTGGCCATACCTGTTCAACGTGTGAGGCGAGTTGAGGGCTGATATAGCGAACACACCACACAAACGGCCAGTAGTCTCTCTGCTTGTAGTACACCTGCAACACAAAACCAGCGGTTAGCATGACCCAGACACAGAGAATAGGAGCGTCAATAAACACAACAAGCCATCACGGAGAGGGAATGTGTCCCACATTTCGGTATTTTTCCCTAAATTTGAGGAGGTGAACTGATGATGAAAGCTAACACCTGTCTCCCGTCAAAACGTTTAGAAAAAGTGACCTTCTACATTCTACCAGCTGGCGACGTGTGGTGTAAGTGAGAAACTTTCCTGTAACATAATCTTTAATGATGTGAAGGTCTTTAATGCCTTTTCTTCAATTTTCCCACTAAAATTGGGGCATTATGTGGTAAAGGTAAAGCCTATATTTACTGGTAATATAACTTAAGTTTTAATTACTTCTGTATATAAAGTAGGTTGTCACTGACAATTGTTTTGTATTGCCCTGCACTTCACATCCAAGTACAATATGATGTCACAGGTGTAACATGGGCAATCTGGAAACACTGAGCCAACTAATGCTGCAGTTTGTTGTCCGATAGTGTGGTTTTTGTTTGTGTGGCCAACCATGTAAATTCACTGGTTAAAGTTTAACAAATGCTAACTTTGACCTGCAAATCTGCCCAAGTTGTCCAGAGATCACACTGAAAGTGATCAGTATTTTACTTTGTTTACAAATTGCACAAAAAACAAATAATTACAAAAGGGAGAGTGGTATCAGTCAGATTTCCTGACCTGCTCATTCTTCAGTCCATGGCTGAGGATGTTGTTCATGTCCTTGTGGAGCCGCTGCAGGCCACCATAACGTGACCACACATTGGGGTTGTTGGTGGACACGAGACCCTCAACTGTGGTCTTCAGGCTGGACAGCAACTTCCAGTGCTCCCTCCTGAAAGGAAAACATGGCAGCAGGAAGGAGTGAGGCAGGAAGTTTAGGAATGAGGAACGGGGTAAAGAAGTGCTGGTGTTAGCAGTGCTGGTGTTAGGCTTGAATCATTACTCACAAGAACAAAAACACTTCCCGAAATAAAAAAACTGCATCTTCAGCAGTTAAGTTACAAAAACCTAACTTAACTCAGTGATTACCTAGAACTGCTGCACATGAATACATGTGTCAACAGTATTACCACACCCTTTCCTACACAGACAGATACATAAATATTGGCATTAATTCCCATAATAAGAAATTTGAAGTCCTGCACTCACGATGTGCAAGTCTATATCCTTATCTTGAGGATACAGCTATGGAGAGCTGTTGTTCAGAGAGTGTCTAAAAGATATCAGGTCACACTCTATAACAACAGGTCAGCAGTAAAACTGGAAGCCAGAGGCTACCAAGAACCTAGAGTGCATAATTTAAATGGCCATCTCATGCTTTTGTTTTTATTGTTTGGTGTGTCCTTAAATGCATCATAAAGATGTAACAGTCAGCCCTAAAATATGTCATTAGGTTGTAGTTGAAAACATTTGAAGGTCCAAAGACAAGAGGAAAATGGTATGTTTCCTAAAATACTAAAAATGACATCTCAGACAAAGACAGTGGAAATATACATATAAGATATATGCCTAGTTAAAAAATAAAGGCTATGAAATCTATGAAGGGGGCTCTTATGAAAACAAGTCTTTTTTTATAGAAGAGCAGCAGCATCACGAGTTCAGCTGCCAAGCTAACTAATCAAATGCAATCATGTAACATGAAGAGAGGGAGACTGAATCTTAGAGAACATTCTCCACATATTATAGAGCATGATACATTTACTCAACAACAGAGGTCTCTGTGTTGTGTGTTGTGTGTTGTATATGTGTATGTGTGTGTGTGTTGGTCATTAAGGAGTAAAATTCCACAAGGCTCGAAGAGGTTGTTGAGGTTAAAGATTAACCTCACAACTCTCCGTCTTGTTTGGGTGTGTTTGTGTTTATGAGTGAGTGAGTGAGTGAGTGAGTGTGTGTGTGTGTGTCAAGGGTCAAGACAGATTTGTTTGTTTATACAATCTGACCTTTAATTCTTAGACAAAGAGGATCTCAAAGTTATCATGATGTACCCTGCTCATCCAGTAGTGGAATACATCTACCTGAGTATCGTTCTTAAGAATAGATTTGAGGCACTTCACTACATGTCAAAGAGAATAATTGTTCTTTTTACTTTTATCACATTTATCTGACAGGAGGATGTAATAGTTACTTTTCAAACTAAGATTTGACATTTAAAAGTAATCATGATAATCTAAAAAAAATACAACACAAGGGAAAATCAGTGGTTCTCAACCTTTTTGGCTTGTGTACCTATGATGTCCCAACAGGGCAGGTATTTCTAAGCAATACTCAAACTACTCATATGAAAACAATGAGTACAGTATGTTCACTATTCAGAGTGAAAGGACATTAAATTAGGCTCCTGTTACAGCACACGGGGTTAAAACTTAGTGAAACTGTGCAGAATTTACTCACGACACTACTCCCAAACACGTTAAAAAAGTAATCGTATTGTCAACAGCCTGAAATAAAACAAGCACTCCAGCTTGCGTATTCCACTATTTAAACCCCTGTCCTAGCCCACTAACCTCTATAACTAATGTGTGAAAATAATTCTTCACAACACACCATGCGACAGCGAACAGCTAGAAAATGTCAACTTGATTTGACAGCTAGCTAGTTAGCTGTTAGCACAACCTAGCTAAGGAGTAGCTAACAGATACCTATTAGGCTAGTGAATGCCTTAGCGATAAATAAACAACAATGCTGCTTTGACGGTGCCAAAACGTTCACAAAGGAGTAGATGGTCTAACACTTGACCTATTGGATTTGACAGATAGAAGCCGCACAACTGATGTTGCTATCTCAAAGCTGTCAAACCTTAACATGTCAGGTTATCTTAGCCTAGCATTGCTGCTAGGTTATAAACCAGCATCAGTACTCCACCACTGCTACCCGACATTTTTAGTGTCTCAACTTAAGTGAGTTGCCGGTCCTTTTGGTCGTCTTGGATTAACTACCGAATGAGTTCACGGTGTTACAGTTTCTAGTTTTGTTGTTTATGTCACCACATTCACTCTTAGCCCAGCTAACCGGCTATAATCAGACCAGCCCAGGCTGTCACTCACCTGCGCTCCTCCGCCTCTCCCTCCACCGTGCTCTCCATGTCCTCCGGGAGGAACAGAGCTCCGTACAAAGCTGCCAGCTTCAGCGATATTTCCCCCTACCTTACTTGGTACAACGGAGTTTTATCGCGGTAGCAGGGTTGCTCTTGAAAGAGTCACCCGGATCTCCAGTGTTCCGCCATGTCTGCTCCTGCCCGTCCCGAGCCGTGGATCAAAACAGTAGAGGCCGCATGACCGCTCTCATCAGCGAGTGGGCGGGGGTGTTGTCCTCTGCTCTGCCCACTTTTTAATCATAATAGCGCTTTCACTTTAAATAAACTCACAGTTCATTTCACCCCGTTATTTAGCCTGTGTATCATCTGTGCTTTTACTAGGCATGAGGTATGTAAAGTGAATTATCAACAGAAGTGGCTGATGAAGAAAGAGTTTTCTAGATTAACAGAACCGTTGAGTGGATTTTGGTCAATGCTTCCACCTGCTGTTACAAATTGATATTGCAACTATGACTGCTGCCCCTGGTTTGAACTCTGTCTCACGCCAATGTTTAAGGTGATGAATAATGTCCAAGAAGTACTCTGATACTGTACATACTTACCTATACAACTGTAAAAGTTTGTATGAGCTATCTTACTCAAGTAAAAGTACAAATGTATTATCTAAGCTAAATTTATCCAAACTACCAAAGTAAAGTACTTGTTTTGCCCATGTGACCAAATTTGTTGTTGCTGCTGAAGGTGGAGCTAGTTTTACCTACTCTATATACAGTGAGACAGTTTAGTCCAGGGGTTCCCAACTTAGTTACTGGGCTCCTCCAAAAGGTCACCAAGCGTCATGAGGAGGTGATTAATGGGAGAGGAATGAAATTCTGATACACACTGAACTGTTTTCAGTTTTTGGATTTTGGACATAATTTTGCTGAATAATCTGATTTGTTGGGCCTTGTAAAGTTTAAATTTTAAATTAAACTATCTAAGAAATTTAGAGGACAAATGTCTCTTTGGTTGAACTGCTAACAACTCATAAATATCCAAAACATGACAAGGAGACACGACTACATGTCACTTTTTTAGGTAGTGGTCACAAGCAAAAAATGTTGGGAACAACTGATTTAATCTTTAACATTGTGTTGTATTTTGCAAGATTATCATGTTTTTCATTTTAAATCTCTATCTGAAAAGTAACCAGTGCTTCCTGCTGTCAGATAAATGTAGTTGAGTACAAAGTACAATATTTTCCCTCTGAAATGTGGTGAAGTTCAGTATAAAGTAGCATCAAATGGAAATACTCAAATAAAGTGCCTCAAAATTGTACTTAAGTGCAGTAGTTAAATGTACTTATACTCATAATGACACACTGTTTACATTAATTCCAATAACTTCACCTTCAGTTGTCTGAGGAGTCAAAGTGAGAGATAACACTGAGCTCTGCAGCTCGATGCAGTACTTCATGGCTTGGATTCACACATACTGTAGATGGTAAGTCTAGGCTGAATGAGAGGTCTTTCTTTGGTAATATGTCATGTTCGTAAAGGCCTTTCTCATGGCAGACATTTGCCATGGCATGGTATTGGTAGAGTACAGGTAGAGGTGTCGAATGGATAAAATCTTAAAACTGGATAATATCTTCTATCATGGTTCATATAATATTATTTTTCAGTACACAGATTTAGTACTCATATTGCCTACAAGTCTCTTCCCTGCTGTCTGTTGTACATTTGAAGCTACTTTCATATCATACCCACATGATGGCACCACAGCCTTGAACTATGTGTTGATTTCATCTACACTAAGTCACATGAATCAGATTTATCCATTGATGGCAGTAGCGAGTCAAGGCAGTGTAACAGCCCCAGTAATTGCTAGGCGTGGCCGCAGATGACTGAATGGTGAGTAATTGTGCTTGCCTAATGAACACAAAAAACGCACATGCACACACACACACACACACACACACACACACACACACACACACTGTGGGCAGTTCCTGCAAAGCACAAATCCCCACTGAGGTTACATAAGACTTCCTGTGCTGTGTGACATTATATGACACTTGAGATACTTTGGTACAAGAGCATTGCACAATTGTAACTTGCCAGCGTTTTTCAGTGTAGGGGGAAATCTGATCTTATTCCCTTACTCTCTGGAAATATGTAAATACAGAGGATATAATATTATTCAGTTATTGGATTATGGTTATTGGTGTATTAACATGTAAATAGCATTTTGATTTTTGGTGCTGTTTGCGCATGCATTTTAATATAAAGCACATTAAGTTTTCTTGCCGTTAAATATGTAATTTAAATAAAAAATGTTTTCACCATTATTAAAAATTTTATATAATTGTAGATTTTGTATACTGTATATAAAAAGGACAATATCTCGCTCTGAAATGTGGTGGAGTAAAAGTGTAAAGTAGCATAAAATGGAAATACTCAAGTAGAGTGCTTGAGTATATGTACTTAGTTACTTCCCACCACTGTATAACACACACAGTATGTCACGCTGAGCATGTTTAATGTGTGCCCTGATTCCTGACACGTACTACATTGTGTGACAGGAGTTAGGGCACGTCAGGACAACTTGATAATCAAGTTATATGTTGGGGAAGTTGATTTTAGTTGTCATGCTTCATTCATGGTTTTAGAATTACTGAACTGCAGGCTATTTGCTCACAGTGACGAGGCAGACCCACCCCATTCATACCACAACTCAGTTTGAGCTGCTGTGACTCACAGCTGTAACTTGCTGCAGCTTGAACACAAACGATTAGTGGAAAGTAGGTGAATGGGAAGATCTGTCACAGTGACGCAAAACCCGGCTCATCCAGTTTTTTTAGTTTGCAGTGATGTGCCAGTTGGAGCCTACAGTTGCTTTTGTAGTTTGCTCTTTTATGTTGTACATTCATGGAGAAGTCAGTAAATTAATTATGTTTTTTTTTTTTGTGTGTGTGTGTGTTTGTGTGTGTGTGTGTGTGTGTGTGTGTGTTTGTGTGTTTGTGTGTTTGTGTGTGTGTGTGTGTCCCATTCAGCAAGAAAACCATGTGTATTCAGACGGTTTTGTAGACATGTGACAAGTAGCAAGAAAGAAGTGTGGTGGAGAATATGCTCAGAAAAACTCTTATGTAGCCTAAAGGATGAATTTGTGTCTTATAAAATCTATTCACTAGTGCCAAATTTTTCTGAAGTGCCTTTTGTTCATGTTATACAACACAATATGTCATCATTTGCAGGCAGGGAGTGTAACGTTTTAATGTAATGACCGAGAGAAAAGACTTTCTAAACAAGATTTTTGATCTGATAAACCTACCCAGATTCTGGACTAAGAACAAGCCCAAATTGCCATTCCAACTTTCTGTGGAAAATAAATAACAGTTTATGAGATTACAGGTAACTTTGTAGAAGCCTAAAAGGGAAATTGGACGCACATTGTGGCACCTGTAAATATAGACACCAACGCATCTTGGAAGCTGGTGATTTGTGCAGCAAAGTGTAAATAAGTGCAACACATTGTTTCCTAATGAATGTCTGAAACATTCAGAGGAAGACCAGCAGACTCTTCCTCTTCATTTTCTTCTGTTTTTTTTTTTTTATCTATAGCAGTTTATAACTAGCTGTTTATACAAGTACAAATGTTCAAAGTACATACGTAGCAGGTTATACAAAGAAGCTTCTGGAATGAAAAACGTTACATTTTAAAGGGCGAATAAGTCAGGAGTTGTTTGCAGGAAGGATATTGGAGATTGTGACTCAATTACTTGGGAAAGTTGCTGATGTCTGTTTCTCTTGAAAACTCTTTTTTTTGTTTGGAAGACTCACAAGTTTTGGAACAAACGAACCCTCCTCCTCAAAGATGTGGCAACTCGTGTCAACAGGCTGCTTTAATCAAAGGGAGGAAAGGTGGGAGTGAATGAGGTCACATATATATTATTGCATTTTCTTCTGGTCACATAAAGAGATCACTGAAGATCACTGAGATTATTTTATGTTTTTTCTCTGAAAATACAAGGCATTATTTAGCACCATTGGCTATGGTTCCTTAACGTGATCACCATCTCGAAGCCATGGTTTACGTTACTTTATCCTCATCAGTGCATGGACACATTGGCGACTCTACTGTATGCAGAATATGTGCAGTGAAACCGGACACCAGGGCCAACCTCCTTTGGTTGCTGACATAGGGGGAGTTGTTATAGATTGCGTATTTTCTCTTTGTTGATACGCAAGCATGGCATTCACAGTTTGACATAAGATGTGACGAACGTGCAGAAGCCTTTGCCAAAGACAACACTGAGTCAGTCCACATCCGGAGAGAAAAAATAACAGAAATATTATATAGTGGTGGACAAAAAAGGGCACAGTGGAAAATATTTGGGCACCAAAGAGCAGAGACGAGTGTCAGAAAACAAAGCTTAAAAAAGTGGGTGTTATTTTTTTTTAACATTCATTGATTCATTAAAGAGAAAAAAAGACTGAGAAACAGAGGGGGCAAAGAGGGAAATAAGTATAACAAATAATTCCTTATTCAGTTCATAAACACTGACAATTAAAGTATTATTGTGACTTTCAGTGGTGAAATTCACATCAGCTGGCAGTGCACGTCACAGTCTGGCGTGGGGGGGGGGGGGGGCTGGTTTGAAAATCACTGCTGCTTGATGTCTGGGATGACTAATCCTCATTTGCACATGCCTGAGTCTATGCAGGTATCAGCTTCACCGTCCTTCTTCAGAAGACACAGATTGCTCTGTTCCATGTAAACCAACCAACCCCCCCCCCTGCAAACATGCAGGAACTACTTAGGCCTACTTCCCCCTTAGAAAAATTATCAGAGTCTCCTAGTTCTGAGGAATTGTGGAAAGAGGATGTGAGTTTCTCTAGATGACTGAGACTGGGATATTCTGAAGTTAGAGCTGGCTGGAGACCTCATTTCTAATAAAGTCATTGTTGTGGCTGAATAGCCATTACAGGCATTCACATCACAGACATGTTGTTTTTGTGTTGTCTTTCTGTTAAAGATTTCATAATATATTTTGAATGTAATGTTATTTCAAATATTATTTTAATGGGAAAATGTTTATTAACAAATGCCATATATCTACAGGAATACCAGATCCAAGATTTACCCTTTTTCCATAAAGATTTTACACATTTGATAAACTCTCTAAACCGTAGAAGAACAAATGGAGCATACACATAGTTAAATGTTATTAAATGTAATTATTCTATTGTACTTGTTTATTTTATCTATACTTTTTTTTATCCTTTATTGTTCTTGTCATGTCTGTTTAACATGTGTTGATTCATAAATAAGGTGATAATTTCAATGAACACACACACACTAGTCTTCATATCACTACAGTGAAACGTGATAAAATAAACCCCGGATTGTCTAACACCTGCTCTAAATGTAAGACTGAAGATGTGACATTTTCACTGTAGATTTGGATGTCACATCTTTATTTTGGTTCTTCTCGTCTGTATCCTGCGGATTTTCCCACCTCTTTCTCTCTAGTCTTCAAAGGTTAAGTTGCTTAAAAATCTTTTGTCTTATATTCAGTGGGAAAGCCACAGGTATAAATTGTAAAATTAATGGCGGCTGAATTACATTTAGCTGTTTCAGCTTCATGGCCCTTTTAGTGAATAGTGTAGAGCCTTGTTGTTAGTAAAACGTGGTTTTCCTACAGGGACAAATGAAAGTGTCTGCTGTGAAAACAGCCTATTGTGTTGAACAGATCACTTCAAGTAATTGCTTTTGTATATCTTTTTGTGCGTTTGTATGAACAGCAGCAGATTTTCTTTGTTTGTTCTGATCGAGTTAAAAAATAGCTCACAATTCCAAAAGAGGAATTATATGACGAATTGAAACGCTTAGTATATTATAGACCAGCGGTCCCCAAACTTTTTTCAGTGGGGGCCACATCAACTTTCCTTTCTGAGATGGGGGGCCGAGGTTAGTCTATAACAGGAAATGATATGGGCCAGGGTGACAACCAGTATTATTGTGGAGATTACAATGATAATTTGTTGTAGCTGCCCTTCGTTTGGCTTTGGCCCCACCTGTTGATTTGCAAAAAAAAGTAATAAAAAGTCTTCACATGTGTTTATTTGAAATACCACAGATACTCCATTTATTTTATAGAAAATAACAACACAAACTGATGGTAATGCTGGGGGGGGAGCCGGCGGGCGGCTAGCTCTGCTTGCTGGGCGCAATGGCTGTGCCGGGGGGGGGCGCGGCGGCCGGCGGGCAGCTAGCTCTGCTTGCGGGCGCAATGCCTGTGCCGGGGGGGGGGGGGCGCCGGCGGGCCGCCATGGGTCATCTCTCATATGCTGAGGTGCCACTACCATTAAGACTAGTGTGAATGTCACAACGGAAAAGTTTGTCCAAAGTCCCACAAGTTTGGTGTCTACGGACTCGGCCGTCACGCTGAGTAACATATGTCAGCCCCAGCCTTCTGAGGCGCTCCCTTCCGAAGGGCCGCCATGGGCCGTCTCTCATATGCTGCCTGGGACAGGTTAAATTCTGTTTTAATAATTTCCAAAAAATTTTCTCGAAAGTCCACAAATTTGGTGTCTACGGACTCGGCTCGTCCACGCTAGTAACATATTGTCAGCCCCAGGCTTCTAAGTCGCTCCCTTCGGAAGGGATGCTTCGTTAAACGTCTCCGAGCCCGCTTGCTGCGACGAAAATTTTGTCAAAAGTCCAACAAATTGGGTGTCTACGGGACTCGGCTCGTCACGCTGAGTAACATATGTCAGCCCCAGCCTTCTGAGTCGCTCCCTTCCGAAGGGCCACATCAAACTTTCCTTTCTGAGATGGGGGCGAGGTTAGTCTGTAACAGGAAAGGATATGCGGCCGGGGGGGGGCGCCGGCGGGCGGCGGGCGGCTAGCTCTGCTTGCTGGGCGCAATGGCTGTGCGGCGGGGGGGGGCGCCGGCGGGGCCGCCGGGCGGCTAGCTCTGCTTGCTGGGCGCAATGCCTGTGCCGGGGGGGGGGCGCCGGCGGGCGCCGGGCAGCTAGCTCTGCTTACTGGGCGCAATGCCTGTGCCGGGGGGGCGCCGGCGGGCCGCCATGGGTCATCTCTCATATCTGAGGTGCCACACCATTTAAGACTAGAATGTCACAACGAAAAGTTTTCCTAAGTCCACCACAGTTTGGTGTCTACGGACTCGGCTCGGTCACGCTGGCTATGTAACATATGTCAGCCTATACCATTCTTGCCAGCTCGCTCCCTTCCGAAGGCGCCTATGGGCTGTGTCTCTCATATTAGCTGCCCGTGGGACCACGGATTTAAATTCTGTGTTTTTAATAATTTCCCAAAAAAAATTTCTCGAAAGTCCCAAAATTGGTGTCTACGGACTCCGCTCGTCACGCCTGAGTAACATATGTCAGCCCAGGTCTCTGAGTCGCTCCCTTCCGAAGGGGCTGCCATTGGTTTCCATCTCTCATATGCTGAGGAATTAGCTCCAGAAACCAGTTCCGAGATTACTCGCTCTCCAAAAACATTTTTGATATCTCTTGTTAAAGTGGGACCTTAAAGAATTATTTTGGGCCACATCAACTTTCGCTTTTTCGTTGAGGATGGGGGCCGGGAGTGAGTTGGTGTGAGTCGTAACAACATGGAATGGATATCTGGGCCGGACCAGCGGGGAGGTAGCGCCGCGGGTGCGCTAGTGGCGATGAGCTCTCGCTTGCTGGGCGCAATGCCTGTGCCGGGAGGGGTAGGCAGTTGGTGGTTACTAGCGCGCGACCCGGACGGCCAGCTAGCTCTGTCCTTGGTACACTGGGCAGCAATAGCCGATGTGCCGGGGCCTTTCCGGGGGGCATCCGAGCCAGGGCGGGCCTCGCCATGGGTCATCTCTCATATTTGCTGGATGGTGCCACACCATTAGACTTAGGTGTGAAGTCACACAACGGAAAAGTTTTTGTCCCAAAGTCCATACAGTTTTGGTGTCTAACGGACGTGCGGCTCGTACAACGGACTGCAAAGAGGTACTAATAAGCGAGGTAACTATGTCAGCCCTAGCCTTCGGTGCGCTCCCCTTCCCGAAGGGGCCCGCCATGGCGGGTCTTTCATATGCTGTCGGGACACGGTTAAATTCTGCTGTTTTAAGTTACACTCATTCTCATAGAAAAAGACATTCTCGTAACCAGTCACAAATTGGGTGTCTACGACTCGGCTCGTCACGCTGGTATCAGGTAACATATGTCAGCGCCAGAGCTTTCTAGTCGCTCCCTATCGGAAGGGATGCCTCGTTAAAGCGTCTCGAGCCCGCTTGCTGCCGACAAAATTGTCAAATTCCACAAAATTGGGATTGTCTACGGACCGTCTGCTCCGTCAACATGGACGACCGCTGAAGTAACTGCGATGGTCAGCCCCAAGCCTCATGGGAGTCGTCCCTTCGAAGCAGTCACGCATGGGTCATCTACTCCCATTGCCTCGACGGTGGCCCTACACCATTTAGCAGGACCTAGTTGTAGTAATGTCCGACTCCTGGTTTAATGAGGCATTTAGTTGGCTTAGTATACCTCAGGTATACCAAACCCGCTTTAGAACAAGGTGTTTACGGACTCAGAGCTAGTCAGCAACGCTGAGCAGAAGTAACAGAATATGTCTAGGCACCTGAGGCGCTTCTGGTAGTTTCGGCTTTCCCTTTCCCGAAAAGGGCGCCGCCATGCTCGGTGCTTTCTTCATGATGCTGCCCGGACTTGGCGTCACTCGGTAAATTCTAGTGTTTAATAATATTCCACTTAGGAATCCATATAAAAAGTATCTCGAAAGGTCCCACAAGAATTTTCGGTTGTGTCTATGGACTCGTGCCGTCATGCGCTGCCGTTACCTCTTACTTTGAGCATCGACGCATCCTGGCATGATACCAGCCACAGTCGACTTCCTACTAAATCGCTCCCTATCGCGCTATCCATTTGCGGATTATGTGCGCAGTTTGCTTCTCGCGATCCAGAACATCCAATCGGTCGATGCTTTAGCGTAGCTCCGCTTGCTGCTAAAGAATACATATTTGTGTCGAAAAACGTCCACATAATTTGGGCTGTCTGACGGACTCGGCCGTGCTTACGCTCGCCAACAGTTAACATTATGGTCAAAAGCCCCACAGCCCTCTAGTCCGCTCCACTTCCCGCAAGGCACTACCATGGGCATCGTAACTCATAATGCTGGAAAGGTCGCAACACGACCATAGGCTACTAAGATGTGAATGTTCACAACGGAAAAGTTCTGTCCACACAGTTCCACAAGTTTTGGTGTCTACGGTACTTCGGCTCATTCACTCGCTGAAGTATACACGTCAATGTCAGCCCCAGTCCTTTCTCGAGTCGCTCAACCGTTCCGAACGGGTGCAACACGACATGGGAGCGAACGGCTCTCTCATCACTGCTTGCCCGGCGGGACACTCTCCGAGTTAATATTCTGTGTTTTAATTAACTCTTCCAAAGAAAAAGTGTCTCGAAAGTCCACCAAATTTATGGTGGTACTAACCGGACGTTCGGACTCGTCAAACGCTGCCATATAAGACTCATATCATCCGCTTCCCACGCTTCCGCCGTCGTCAGCCTCTGTAGCCGACTTCCTCAGATCGCGTCTTGATGAGAGGTCACTCTCCTCACTATGTCGCACTCTTCGACTCACCCGGGTGTGACCACTCGTCCACCGTATCTTTGTTACTCTAACGCGTGCCGGTTTGCGCAACCAGAACTCCAAAGTATCTCTGGTTGGTGACGTAGTTTCGCGCGGCTTTATGGCCGCGCCGCCGAAATCTGAGATCAAAGTCCAGATATGCTATATACCTGCGACATGAACTACCTATGCGCTGTTACGGTGGGGCAGGGGACGAGAGGCGTCACACAGTCGACTCACAGGATTCCGATATCTGGCGTCAGTGAATAACTCAAGAGAGATTCCAGGTCGGACCTCGCGCCGGGACTGAATGCGCTAGTAGCCGCGACGTGGACGTCGGGGCGGGGCGCCCGCGCGGCGGCGGGCACAGCCGCGCCTCCGAGGCGCTAGGACTCCATGCCGTGTAGCTGAACGGTATAACCAGCCCAAGTGCCTGGTGCTCTCGGGACACTCCACTTCGGCAAACAATTATGTCTCCTATATCTTATATATATCGGTAGGCGGGCACGCCTTCTTACTTGCAGCGTTGTATTCCTCTTTCTTCAATGAGATATTCTTCTGTACTAAGCTCCTTGTATATACCGTTTGACCGCTACCACCTCCATACAACACACTAGTCTTGTGACATGTCAACAACGGGAGAAAGACGAGTTTGTCCAAATGTCCAGCAAGGTGTTTGTTCATTATGCCGGTTGTCTACGGATCTCGGCTCGTCACGGGCTGTGGACTGATGTTTTAAACATAATGTAGCCCGTGAGCCTTCCCTGTGAGTTCGCTCTCCTTCGATAGGCCCGGCCTCCTTGTGATGGCGATGTGGTACTACCCATAACATATAGAGGCTCTTGCGAACTCAAAAAATGATCCTGCCAACGAGGAGGTACACTCTTACAGGGTGCCCGTTAAACACTCTCCTATGTAGTTTCACTGCATATTATTGAGGTTAAAACCTCTCAAAGAATTAATTCTCGAGAAGTCACACAAATTAGTGTAGTGCTCTACGGTGGTTTAACTTAACACGGACGTCCGTACACGTCAATACTGAATAGGTTACTATCTCCATAAGTTGCTAACAGCCGCCCAGGCTTACTAGAGCAGTCCGCTTGCGCCTATCGGAAGGGAAACGCTCTTGCCTCCAGTTATATAACGTTCCTTCCTTCTCTCCCGAGTCCCTCTCTCTATCAGGAACCCTGGCACGGCTAGGTGACCAATAGCCCGAATTACACCGATTTACAAATCACATTTAGGGTTGATTAGCTATCACGGGCTATCAAGAGAAAGGTGCCCGAACCATGACCGTGGAGCCACAGCGACGCCAAACCAACACACAACAGAATTGGTTAGGCAGCTGTACACTGACTTTGACATTGGTGCTCCCCTCTCTCCTGTGTTTCTCACGGACTCGTGCGTCCTTATCGCTTCTCTCCATCTCTCCGTCCTTGCTCTGTGTGGAGTAAAGCCACAAAACACAAGCACACCAACCTTCGACACACTTGTGCGGCACACACACAGGCACTTACATGTAGGATACCTCTGACAGTATAAAAGCGGGAAAACCTTAGCACAGAAGCTTGCAGAGTGTGTATGTTGCTCCCTAGCTTAGTGATCTGTCGAAACTGTGGTCTCATCTAGCTAATTGCAAATTCTCCTGGGGTGGCTCTCCATCCCAGGAGCACACTAATGCCTTCTTAGCCATCATGCCTACTAGCCTCCGCCGATGGTATAGCGTCCTCCGGCGCCATAAGAGAGAGATATCTCCGCGCACCTCCCTCTGATACGATCGTCAAAAGTGAGAGACTCTTCGCAGTAGTCTCCAGGGGCCCGCTAATGGCGTCTCTCATCCATGCTGCCCTGGAGCGACACGAGTTAAATTCTGTGTGTTTTAATAAATTTCCAAAAAAATTTCTCGGAAAGTCCACAAATTTGCGGTGTTTACGGCCTACTCGGCTTGCGGTCACGCTGCAGTAACATATGTCAGCCCCAGCCCTCTGAGTCGCCTCCTTCCGAAGCGGCCCATGGGTCATCTCTCAATATGCTGAGAGTGCCACACCATTAAGAGTAGTGTGATTCACAACGAAAAGTTTGTCCAAAGTCCACAAGTTTGGTTGTCTACGGACCGGCTCAATCACGCTGAGTAACATATGTCATCCCAGCCTTCTGAAGTGGTCGCTTCCCTCTCCGAAGGGCCGCCCATGGCCGGTCTCTCATATGCTGCCGGGGGACACGGTTCAAATTCCATGGATTTTAAATAATCCAAAAAAAATTTCTCGAAACAGTCCACAAATTTGGTGTCTACGGACTCGGCTCGTCACGCTGAAGTAACATAGTCAGCCCAGGCTTCTAAGTCGCGTCCCTTCGGAAGGGATGCTTCGCTTAAACGTTTCGAGGCCCTTTGCTGCGACCGAAAAATTTTGGTCAAAAGTTCCACAAATTGTGTTTGTCTACGGACTCGGCTCGTCAGCTGCATAACATATGTCAGCCCCAGGCCTTCTTGAGTTCGCTCCCTATCCAAGGGCCACATCAACTTTCCTTTCTTGAGATGGGGGGCGAGGTTAGTCTGTAAACAGAAAGGATATGGCGGGGAGGGGGGGGGGTGGGCGCGCGCGGGCCACGCGCGCGGCAGCATCTTGCTTTGCTGGGCGCAATGGCTGTGCCGAGGGAGGGGGGTGGGCGCCGGCGGCCGGCCGGGCCAGCTAGCCTGCTTTACTTGCCGCGCATTGCCTGTGCCGGGGGGGGGCGCCGGCGGCCGCCATGGGTCATCTCTCATATGCTGGAGGTGCCACACCATTTAAGGACTAGTGTGAATGTCACAACGGAAAAAGTTTGTCCAAAGTTCCACAAGTTGGTTTGTCTACGGACCACTCGGCTCGTCACGCTGCCAAGTAACATATGTCAGCCTACGCCTCTCTGCAGTCGCTCCCTTCACGAAGCGGCCGCCGGCAGGCTTACGAAAAATTGGAAACACACCAGTGGTGGTCTCTCATATGAACCTTGCACCATAATGTCGCAGACAGGCTGACTCACACTGTTGGAAACAACAGCGAGGTGAAAAACAATATGATTCTGTGCATATGGACCATGCCATCTTGGACGTAAAATATCTTCCAGCAGCAGCTTTGCATCTCTCACTCACTGAGCACTATCCATCAAATTATCTCTTTCATATATGCAGAAATCACATCATGAATTCACAAGACTGAAGTTCCTGTAACTGTTGTTTACCTCACTTAACTTCATATTTTAATTTTACCAAGTGTAAAAGATACTATCTCTCGCACTTGTGCCATGGCATTCTCTTTCCCCTTCCTATCTCTTTT